>NC_091986.1:187656534-188021894 GCF_044704955.1 Pristiophorus japonicus | reverse complement strand
CCTAGAGGAGGCCTCAAAAATCGAACCCCCTGCAAGTTAGGAGTAAAGGCTAGAAACTTTTGAACAAAGCTGTAATCGAGCTGTGGAGTAAGTTAGCATGCAAAGTCATTGAAGTAAAGAGTGTGAAAGGGTTCTGGAAAGAGGAAACGGATTGACGAGTTGTGCTGAGGAGAGAGGCAGTGTCGGGCTGAGATCTATCAAAAAATGCTGAACCTGCTGGCAAGACTTCTTATGACCCCAGAAGCGCGCTACATCCCTACTCCAGCTCTGCAGGACGGTGGATCGTTGGCTGAGGACCAATCTTGCCCATTCCCAGTTGGCCATTTCAGCCTCCTCAAGGTCTGCGTAAAACTGAACTCCTGCCCCAGTGTATACAGTGAGAACTGGCTATTTATTTTAGTCAATGTGTTGAAATTCAAATCCAGTATCATTCTGAACTGCACGCAATATTTTTTTAAATCAGAATTGAACATTACTGTAATTCCTTCAAAAATTGATTCTGGTTATTGGGACTTAAATAAAGTACCACTTATCCCAACATCCATGGTTTAGACTATTTAATGATTTGAGCAGCCTAGCGTGTATTACTCTGATTGCTGAGGGAGGCTTTCCAATAAAGGCCCATGAAAAGCACCAGGCTGTGGTTTCCGTACAGTAGAGGGCCAGCCAGCTCTACAGGTTTTCCTGCCGTCATTTCAATACATGAAGTTGTTGCCTACCAAAACAACAGCCCAGATATTCCTGTCAAAATAAGAACATAAGAATTAGGAGCAGGAGTAGGCCACACGGCCCCTCGAGCCTGCTCCGCCATTCAATAAGATCATGGCTCATCATCGACCTCAACTCCTCTTTCCTGTCCGATCCCCATATCCCTTGGTTCCCCGAGAGGCCAAATATCTATCTCTCTCAGCCTTTAATACACTCACAGAGACTCAGCATCCACAGCCCACTGGGGCCGAGAATTCCAAAGATTCACCACCCTCTGAGTGACTAAATTCCTCCCCACCTCGGTCTTAAATGGCCGACCCCTTACCCTGAGAACGGCAATGCCATTCGCCTGAAGGGGATTTACAGGGTAGATGCTGAGAGGTTGTGCCCCCTAGTTCTACACTCTCCAGCCAGGGGGAACAACCTCTCAGCATCTACATTGTAAATCCCCTTCAGGCGAATGGCGTTGCCGTTATTTATGGTGCAGCGACTTCAGGCGAAGGGCAGCTGGGCGAATGAACTTAAATATCCAAAAATTTGCTGTCCGAGTCGTGCTGCTTCACTGTTAACTTTTCAAAAACAGCATCTCGCTGTCTGCCTCACCATTGAATGGCATGACGTTGCTGTATATTGTGTGGTAGATAGGAACTAAACTTGCCACAGAAAGTGAAGTCTTGTCCATTCCAGTCCAAGAACATAATAGTGTTAATTACTGCCAGTCAACCTCTCTAGCACTGAAAATTAACTATTGCAACTATGGAGTCTCACTCCTTTAATTCTTGTTGGGAGATTTTAAAAACGTCAAACTTCAAATTAAAAAAAAATGTTTTCTTTTACTTTTTCTCTCTGTCTTTTTTTTCTCTCTCTTAATCCAATCTTTCTTTTCCTCTCCTTATTGTTCTCTCTGTACTTGATTCGCCATTGAATTTACCCACTCTAATTTACACTTCCTTCTCCGTCTTTGCGCTGTTAATTTCACAATCCTTCAATCTGATTGGTTAAGGAGATACACTCAGATCCCAGATGCTCTGGTTCTCTCGCTGCGACACACTTTCAGCCACTTGCCACGCAAAAAATGTAAAACCTAACCGTGCAAGGGCAAGTCTAACTAACGGCGGACACCGTTAGATGCCCTGCTACAGCAAAATCTAGGCCATTATTTCCCAACCAGTCCAGACCGATACTGCCGTCCTTGCAGCATTTTAATGCAATGGTGGCTACGCTCTTGGCCTCCATTTATTTGGCCTTCAGCCAGGAGTTTCACTTGGCAAATTCCCATGGCAACGGAGCCAGTGCAATGAAAGGACCTGGTGCCTGCCATTCTACTCTACTTGTTAAAAGATGTGCCAAAACCATAGATTTCTCCACTGCACTTAACCCTCAGCCTAACACCATTAAAACCACTGACAAAGAGCTTTCTTCAAATCCTTTAAATTTCCACTTATTGCCAGTGACAGTCACTGTTTTCAGTAGGGAAATGTAATCACTTGCTATTCATCTCACTGAATTAAAAAAACAACTCTATTCATGAACGTGTTCACAATCTATTACACTAATGTTCTCAAAGAGCTCTCACTGTTTCCAATGGGTTGACCTTGGCAATGCTGTTGCCTTGGGGACTGCATGTCTAAGGCCCAACTTCTGGTCATGGTTTTGGCATGAATGTTATAAACTGATGTTACAATATAAAGAAAGGGCTGCTTTGTTTCTGTTTTGAGCTAGTGTACACAGATGACAATTTACTCATGAAAGTTTCTGGTGCTTTCTCACAAGTGTAAAGAACTCTACAACTCCTGCGGACACACTGATTTTCCCCCCAGAAAGAGGGAATAGTACAAACGCACTCCCCTGTGAAATACCGAGGGGGTTTTCCTCCCATTTCCCCCTCCTTGCCTGGAGGAATGACTCTTGCTGGGATATGTTTAACGAGCAACTAACTGGCCATTCTTCATTTGCGAGCCTATGTGGCGAGTGTCAGCAGCAACTTACAAGACTCCCGAAACAAGCGTTCTACTCCGAGCTCTCTCACGGCAAGCGAAGCCCAGGAGGGCAGAGAAAATGCTTCAAGGACGCCCTCAAAGGCTCCTCAAAAAAATGTAACATCCCCACCGACTCTTGGGAATCCCTGGCCCATAACCGCTCAAAGTGGAGAACAAGCATTCAGGAAGGCACTGAACACTTTGAGTTTCTCCGTCAGGATCACGTGGAAGCCAAGTACAAACAGTGGAAGGAGTGTACGACAAGCCAAGCACCCCACCCACCCGTCCCTTCACCCTGTGACAGAGTCTGTAGATCCCACATTGGACTTATTAGTCACCTTAGGACTCATTTTAGTATGGAAGCAAGTCATCTCGACTACCGGGGACTACCTAAGAAGTCATAGGATATACGGCACAGAAACAGGCCATTCGGCCCAACCAGTCCATGTCAGCGTTCATGCTCCACTCAAGCCTCCTCCCACCTTTCCTCATCTAAATCTATCAGCATAACCCTCTATTTCCTTCTCCCTCATGCTTGTCTAGCCTCCCCTTAAATGCATCTATACTATTCGCAGGAAAGGGATACTGAGGTGAATGATCAGCCATGATCTTATTGAATGGTGGTGCAGGCTCAAAGGGCTGAATGGCCGACTCCTGCACCTATTTTCTATGTTTCACTCACTCCCTATGGTAGTGAGTTCCACATTCTCACCACTTTTGGGTTTAGAAGTTTCTTCTGAATTCTCTATTGGATTTCTTGGTGACTATCTTATATTGAATGCCTCTAGTTCTTCCCCACAAGTGGAAACATTCTCTCCCTATCCACTCTATCAAAACCTTTTATAATTATAAAGACCTCTATTAGACTTGTATTTACCTAGAGCCTGCAATGCAGGAAAATATCCCAAAGTGCTTCACAGCGGAAGAAAGCAATGCACACCGAGCCTTTGTGGGGGAGTTAAGATAGGCAGTGAAGATCTGGTCAGAGAGATGGGTTTTAAGGAGGTTTTAAAGATGGGGAGAGAAGTAGAGAGCCAGGAAGGGTTCGAGAGGGAGTTCCAAACAATAGAGCTAAGACAACAAAAACAACTTACGTTTATATAGCGCCTTTAACATAGTAAAACATCCCACGGCACTTCCCAGGAGCGGTATCAAACAAAATTTGACACTGAGTCATAAAAGGTGACATTAGAGCAGGTGACCAAAAGCTTGAACAAAGAGGTAGGTTTTAAGGAGCGTCTTAAAGGAGGAGAGAGAGGTAGGGAGGTGGAGAGTTTTAGGGAGGTAATGCCGCCAATGGTGGACCGATTAAAATCGGGGATGCACAAGTGGCCAAATTGGAGGAGTACTGAGATCGCAAAGGCTTGTGGGGCTGAAGTAGATTATGGAGATGAGAGGGGCGAGGCTATGGAGGGATTTGAAAGCAAGGATGAGAGTTTTAAAACTGAGGTGTTTTTTTTAAATGGAAGGTTTTGGCAGAAACGGTACAGTGGAGGGTGGGAAGGACAAAAAAAACAGCGATGGTCAAATGACCAGAGGATCATGGGGGGACGCAAGTGCAGAGGAGGTTGCTGGGGTAGGTAGTCAACAAAGAAAATTTCAACTTCGATTTATTAGAGGACAAGGAGCAGTGGGTCAGCGAGGCTACTGAAACATATAACATTCTCACAGGGCTTCTTTCTTTTTGACAGGGTAGATGCAGGGAGAATGTTTCCCCTGGCTGAGGAGTCTAGAACCAGGTGTCACAGTCTCAGAATAAGGGGTCGGCCATTAAGGACTGAGATGGGGAGAAATTTCTTCACTCGAAGGGTTGTAAATCTTTGGAATTCTCCACCCCAGAGGTGCTGTGCAGGCTCAGTCATTGAGTATATTCAAAATAGAGGTCGATAGATTTTTGGAATCAAAGGATATGGGGATAGTGCAGGAAGGTGGAGTTGAGGGTGAAGATCAGCCATGATCTTATTGAATGACGCAGCAGGCTCGAAGGACCTAGTCCTACTCCTATTTTTTATAGAAACATAGAAAATAGGCGCAGGAGTAGGCCATTCGGCCCTTCGGACCTGCACCACCATTCAATAAGATCATGGCTGATCATTCACCTAAGTACCCCTTTCCTGCTTTCTCTCCATACCCCTTGATCCCTTTAGCCATAAGGGCCATATCTAACTCCCTCTTGAATATATCCAATGAACTGGCATCAACAACTTTCTGCAGTAGAGAATTCCACAGGTTAACAACTCTCTAAGTGAAGAAGTTTCTCCTCATCTCGGTCCTAAATGGCCTAATACCCCTTATCCTTAGACTGTGACCCCTGGTTCTGGACTTCCCCAACATCAGAAACATTCTTTCTGCATCTAACCTGTGCAATCCCGTCAGAATTTTATATGTTTCTATGAGATTCCCTCGCATTCTTCTAAACTCCAGTGAATACAGGCCCAGTCGATCCAGTCTCTCCTCATATGTCAGTCCTGCCATCCCAGGAATCAGTCTGGGTGAACCTTTGCTGCACTCCCTCAATAGCAGGCATGTCCTTCCTCAGGTTAGGAGACCAAATCTGAACACAATATTCCAGGTGAGGCCTCACCAAGGCCCTAATACAACTGCAGTAAGACCTCCCTGTTCCTATACTCAAATCCGCTAGCTATGAAGGCCAACATGCCATTTGCCTTCTTCACCGCCTGCTGTAGCTGCATGTCAACTTTCAATGACTGATGTATCATGACACCCAGGTCTCGTTGCACCTCCCCTTTTCCTAATCTGCCGCCATTCAGATAATATTCTGCCTTCTTGTTTTTGCCACCAAAGTGGATAACCTCACGTTTATCCACATTATACTGGATCTGCCATGCATTTGCCCACTCACCTAACCAGTCCAAGTCACCCTGCAGCCTCTTAGCGTCCTCCTCACAGTTCATACCGCCACCCAGTTAAGTGTCATCTGCAAACTTGGAGATATTACACTCAATGTCTTATGTCTTATGCTCTAATGACAAGGCCGATGGGAGAGTAGGACTTATCCATTAGCATCTTGATCCGCACTTAGCTCTGGACAAGTTAGAGTTTATGAAAAGTGGAGGTTGGGGGAGGGTGATGAGAAGGTGAAAACAAGCCTAGAGTTGACAAAAGCATGGATAAAGGCCAATTATGTTCCTAAAATTTCCAGCGGGTCTCCTTGGAGAGCAAGTCCAAGAGTGGATCTCTCTTGTGCACGTCCAGTCATAGGCATTGACACGCACGCAACACTGGGGAGCAGAGCTGGGGAGCGGCACACCGGCGTGGTCAGGCCTGACATCACCGACGTAGATTTAACTGGAGTTATAGGTTACGTTAAACAAATGTGGGGAATCTGTGTTGGCCACAGAATTATTAAATAGAAAAAAAATCTAAATATTTTGTGAAAAAAGTAAACAAATAAACTCTGAACACCATTTTCTGGAAATAATTACCACCGTACTGTGTTTGTTGTTCTTCTCCTTTCCTTTGTTCTGTGCACTTGGTTTCTCCTCATCTCCCCCACCTCTCCCCCGGCTTTCGTGCCAATTATTTTAAATCTGTTTCCTCTGGTTACCGACCCACCTGCCAGGTGAAAATAGTTCCTCCCTAAATATGCGCATCAAAACCCCTCATACTTTGGAACACCTCAATTAAACCTCACCTCAACCGTCGCTGCTCCAAGGGAACAATCCCAGCTGCTCTAGTCTCTCCAGATGATCTGAGAGCCCCTTCATCCCTGGTGCCATTCTGGTAAATCTCCTGCGCATGCTCGCCAAGGTCCAGTCGAAAGACTTCTGGCCATTGCTCAGACGTCCAGCGCTGCACTTGGTGAGGGGAGGGCCCACAGTTATGGGGCAGGGTGTTGTGAGCGTGTGCAGGGAGAGTGGGCTGTGGGGGCTGGGGCCAAGTGTTGGTGTTTTGTGCATGTGTCTGACTCAGGGAGTCAGTGTTCAAACGCTCCCCTAGCTGCTGCAAAATCCGTGACTAAAGAAAAACTTAGAAAGAAAGACTTGCATTTATATAGCGCCTCTCATGACCACTGGACATCCCAAAGCGCTTTACAGGTAAAGCACTTTTTGAACTTGTAATGTGGGACAGGCGGCAGCCAATTTGCATACAGCAAGCTCCCACAAACAGCGATGTGATAATGACCAGGTGACCTTGGTTGTGGGGTAAAAATTGACCGGGACACTGGAGATAACTGCCCCCGCTCTTCTTCAAAATAGCACCGTGGGATCTTTTACATTCATCTGAGAGCGCAGACAGGGCCTCGGTTTAACGTCTCAACCGAAAGATGGCACCTCCAACAATGCAGCACCCCTTTAGCACTGTACTGGAGTGTTAGCCCAGGTCTATGAGCACAAGATCCTGGCGTGGGACTTGAACCCACAAACCTTCTGACTCAAAGGCGAGTGTGCTACCCACTGAGCCACGGCTGACACTATGGCTAAGCTTCCAGTAGGTGGTTACCGAGAGCGATGATAGAGCGCTGAGATGGAAAGCGGTTTGAGTTGAAATTGGGAAAAAAGAGCAGAGCGGAAGTGTTAATTAATTAATTTATATTGCGAGCGAAACGCTAAGTGCCCGAGGCATAATATTACTCCCAGCCTTCCGTTCACAGATGGTTAGACAGCATCTGGAGAAGGTGGCGAGGACACAGGTCACAAACCCCAGGCACTGCTCTCTCCTGACTCTCTCAGCTTCCATGTGGCTCAGGAACATTGGACTATCTTTAGCAGCAGTGCTCCTTTTGTGCTGACATGAAGCCATTTATGGCTTGGACTGCTGGGTCCAAGTTTTCCATTGTAGCCTGCCAAAATTAAAAAAAAAAATAAGAGTGAAATTCTCCAATAAAACATAAAACGCAAGCAAGCTGGCATCACTGGCGAGAAGCTTGTGAGTTCTAATATCTGCCTCTCACAATTGGAATTGAGCCTCTTCAAGCATTAAGAGCCCGAGAGGACAGGGAGCTTGTGCTCATGATTTAAGTGATGTGAATAGGCTGCTCTTGCTAAAACCCACATAAGCACCTACATAATCACTGCCATTTGTGTTCATAGCATAGCCTGCGGCACAGAAATTAATCGCGGCAAAAGCCGACAAGTTTGTGTGACAACTGTAAAAGCTAGAACGAGGTTTAAAGCAACTGCGTAAAAAGATAAATCCACATTAAGAAGCCCATTTGCTGTGTAGTTTAAGGGAACCGCAGTCTGTGGTTACTCGAGGCGAACACCGCAGGCTGATTCAGAACATCGCTTCCTAATAATATGATAATCATAGTCAGCTTCAGATTACATGCAGAGAAACCAGAAAATGCTGCAAAAACACAGCAGGCCCGCCTGTATCTGAAAGACAGGCTGACGAGTCGGAATCCCCTCCCGACTGCTCTCTTGTTGCACACCGACAGGCCTATTGTGTGCTCCCAGCATTTTCTTATTTTATCGAAGCTTTCATCGGGCCTATACTTATTGGAGTTTAGAAGACTGAAGAGTGATCTGATTGAAAAATCTGCGGAGGTTTGACAGGGTAGGTGCAGAGAGGATGTTCCCTCTCGTGGGGGAATCTAGAACTAGGGGGCATAGGGCTACACTTTCCCTGAAGGCCCAAACGCCCGATTGCCCGCTGAGAAGCACCACTAACGTTCGGCGAGAAAAGCTGGCGAGAATTTCCATTTCTATGATTAAAGTAAGTAAAACGAATCGCCCGGCAAGAAAATGGGCGTTGCACACTCATTGTCGGCGGTTTTCCCGGCGGGTAAGTGGAAAGTTAACAACCTGGGCGGTCGTTACCAGAATGGACGGCTAGTAATAAAATTTAGTCCGAGGCTGCGGTTGGGCCTAGGGAGGGGAGAAAACTTTAACATAAAATTTCCATTAAAAAAAAAGCGTCCAAAGCATTGCCAAGACAGTTTTAACCCTAATCACCATGTTAAAATTAAAAAAAAATGAATTGAAGAACCTTTAACTTACCTTTCTTTGCAAGGTCCCCCCTTACCGCCCTGTGATCTAGACGTCGGTGATTGAGGCCAATCTTACGGTTGTTCTCGCCGTTGCATGTGGGTGGTTTGGTCCCGGCGGACGACTTCAGATGTGGCCGATACCAAGGCAAAAACTGACATGGAAACTCTCGCCGGGCGAGAAACCAGCTGCAACGCCGAGAAAATCGCCAACAATGAAGCCGAAAGTCTGGCCCATAGTCTCAGACTAAGGTCCGCCCATTTAAAATGGCAATGAGGAGGAATTTCTTCTCTCAGAGGGTCGTGAATCTTTGGAATTCTCTGCCCCAGAGAGCTGTGGCGGCTGGGTCATTGAACATATGTAGGGTGGAGATAGACAAGATAGAGAAGTCAAGGGTTACGGGGAGCGGGCAGGGAAGTGGAGTTGAGGTCAGGATCGGATCAGTCACGATCTTATTGAATGGCGGAGCAGGCTCGAGGGGCCAAATGGCCGACTCCTGCTCCTATTTCCTATGTTCGTATTTCCAGCATTTCCAGGATAATAAAGAAATATTTTGACGAATCGTGGGTGCCGCTCCAAGATTTCAGTCTCTTCCCAATAAAGCGGGGCCTTGTGCGGTAGTCGTCGCTCTGACAACGTATTCTAGTTAGAAGGGTGCTAGCCAGAAGTGCCTGTTTGTCCCTGGGATAGTAGGCCCCACTCAGGGACTTGACTGTATAATCTAGGCTGACCCTTCAGTGCGGTGCGAAGATCAGGCCGGGTTCAGTGGGGCGGGGGGCGGAGATGCGGTTTCAGAGATGCTGGGGGGTGATTTTTAACTTGTACCCAAAATGGGCACTGCCCACCCAATGATGTGGATGAGAAGCACAAACCATTTTGAGGTTTGTAATTATGACGGGCCAGCTGTTAGTGCTATTGTTGGGGGAGGACGGATAGAGACAGCAAAGCCACTATTTAAAGGCAGCCTGCCACTCTTGCAATGTCAGCTGTGGCTCAATGAGTAGCACGCTCGCTTCTGAGTCAGAAGGTTGTGAGTTTAAGTCCCACTCCAGGCACATAAAAAGTCGAGGCTGACACTCCAGTGCAGTGCTGAGGGAGTAGTGCACTGTCGGAGGGACAGTGCTGAGTGAGCACTGTACTGTCAGAGGGGCAGTGCTGAGGGAGCACTATACTGTTAGAGGGGCAGTGCACTGTCAGAGGGGCAGTGCTGAGGGAGCAGTGCACTGTTGGAGGGGCAGTGCTGAGGGAGCAGTGCAGTGCTGAGGGAGCACTGTACTGTCAGAGGGGCAGTGCACTCTCGGAGGAGCAGTGCTGAGGGAGCACTGCACTGTCAGAGGGGGCAGTGCTGAGGGAGCATTGTACTGTCAGAGGGGCAGTGCTGAGGGAGCACTGTACTGTTAGAGGGGCAGTGCACTGTCGGAGGGACAGTGCTGAGTGAGCACTGTACTGTCAGAGGGGCAGTGCTGAGGGAGCACTGTACTGTTAGAGGGGCAGTGCACTGTTGGAGGGGCAGTGCTGAGGGAGCACTGTACTGTCAGAGGAGCAGTGCTGAGGGAGCACTGCACTGTGGGAGGGGCAGTGCTGTACTGGTGGAGGTGTCGTCTTTCAGATGAGACGAGAAACCGAGGTCCTGTCTCCCTCTCAGGTGGACTTAAAAGATCCCATGGCACTATTTTAAAGATGAGATGGGGAGTTATCCCCGGTGTCCTGGTCAATATGTATCCCTCAATCAATATAACAAAATAATCGATTATCTGGTCATTAACACATTGTGGTTTGTGGGAGCTTGCTTGTGCACAAATTGGCTGCCGCATTTCCTACAGTAAAATAGTGACTACACTCCAAAAGTACTTCATTGGCTGTAAAGCACTTTGGGATGTCCGGTGGTTGTGAAAGGCGCTATATAAATCCAAGTCTTTCTTTCTCTTAAATAAAGATTTGCATTTATATCATGCCTTTCTCGACCACCAGACATCTCAATGCACTTTACAGCCAATGAAGTACTTTGTAGTCACTGTTGTAATGTGGGAAATAAAGGTGAGGAGTGCTTTGCCGACACTGCCTTACTGATAGAATTGGCTGATTTCTGCAAGCTGAGTGCTTACAAGGGCTCCCAGATTTTCAGATGGTGCTGTAGAAGCCTTTGAGGAGGAGGAGACCACGAAAAAGGAGGTCCTCTTCCCAGCGATAGAAGAAAAGTGCCTGGCAAAAAGCCCAGCAGCAATGATCTGTCGCTGAAGGCCTGTGCTGTCCTGCCTGCCGTTCTTCCAGCCACATTGGCAATCCAACCGCCACAAAGAGGTTTGGCCACAAGGCCCTGGTCAAAAGCCCCATTCAAGACTCCCAAGGGTATCTTTTTACAGAGTTTTAACTCTGCTACAGCAGCCAACACAGCCAAAACTACCCAAAGAATCCCAGTAGCAACCAACTGACCAGCGATTTACCCATCAGCAGCTGCGGATTCCGTTAAATATTGCTGCAACAACGGCCCTCTCGATCGTTCCTGCCCGTGATTTGTGGGCAGGTTGTAGAACTGGCGCATTCAGCACTGGGGAGGATGAAACAGGCACTAACAGTCCGAATTGACAGACATTTATTTGGTACCCGCCAGCTTTGGGCAGGTACGATGAGTAAGTAAAAAGAAGCCCAACTATAAATGGCGTTGGGCTAACCTCTGGCACAGAACAGGCAGACTGTTTTCAATATACTAACGACCAGCCAGTGGGAAATGGGTGAGCGAAAATTGAGAAACATCCCTAGTGTGTTCCTCAGGAGATATTAAACTGAGGCTCTGTCCGCATGTTCCAATGGACATCAAAAGCACTATCAGTAAAAGAAAAGGAATTCTCTTGGTGTCCTGGCCAACATTCACCTCTCAGCCAACAGAGGTTAACTGACCATGCATCTGATTGGCAGTTTATCTGACCTTACTGTGTGCCGATTGGCTACTGCATTTACCTCTCAAGCATCAGAAACCACACTTCATTAAAAACAATAATGAACTGACTGTGAAGTGCTTTGGATTGTCCCAATAATGTAAATACAGGTCTTTCTTTTACTTTTTATTCATATGTTTGTTTTGAACTATTGAAAATATGAGGATTCTGTTGTATTTAAACAACATCACAGTGCATTAATAACAATCGCATTGTCTGATATTAATCCAACCATTTCCTTCAGGAAATCTGTATGGACAAAGAGCTTTTTGTATGCTGCCTTACACTTAACTTTATGTCTATTTGTGTTTTTGAAGTGGCGTGCACATTGGTAGTATTTGGTAGTATTCCAAGTGTAGTAAACAATGAGGAGGATAGCGACAGACTGCAAGAGGACATAGACAGGCTGGTGGAATGGACGGAGACATGGCAGATGAAATACAACGCAGAGAAGTGTGAGGTGGTACATTTTGGTGGGAAGAATGAGGAGAGATCATACATACTAAATGGTACAATTTTAAACAGGGTGCAAGAACAGAGAGACCTGGGGATCTTTGTGCACAAATCTTTGAAGGTGGTAGGACAGGTTAACAAAGCAGTTAATGAAGCATATGGGATCCTGAGCTTTAATAATAGAGGCATTGGGCTAGAAATTGGCTTTACATTTTTAAAAGTTGAAAAGGTAGTGCCAGGCGCTAATCATTCTGACCTCCCGGTAAATTGCTTGTTAGCGCTCCAAGAAAGAACTGGAGCGTTAAATCAAGCGCTAATGACCTCACTAGAGCGCTACAGCGGCGCTACCAGCAGAGTGATAATGAATTCCAGGTGCAATGCAATCGGGAATCATCATTCACACTGGCTCCTTCCAGCTCTTAAAGGGGAGGTTCCATCATTCTGCACAACCTCATTCTCAACATTGCTGGCTCTAAAGGCGACCTCCAAGCAGCTCAACCTCTTGTTCTCATGGCTGATCCCAGTCCCAGGGAGAGAGCTCGCCATTTTAGCGACCAGACATTGGGGGCATTGGTCGCGGCAGTGGAATGAAGGCGAGCAGTGCTGTTCCCAGCTACTGGCAGGAGGCCATTGCCCCAGGTCTTCACGGCAATGTGGAGGGAAGTGGCCCAGGAGGTCTCGGTCAGCAGTGTGGTCGTCAGGAGCCTCACACAGTGCCGCAAACATTTCAACGACCTCACTCGGGTGCTCTGGGTGGGTATATGCTTCGACAGATGCTACATACCAGCATGTGAACCTCAGTCTGTACACACTGCACAGACCACCACACCCCCCACCACTCACTCACCAATCATCTCCACCGACTACAACTCACAATCCACAGCTCACGCCTTGCCTACAGTCACAGCTATTCAACTACGGCAGGCTCATCTCCCAAACACATAGCTGTGACAGCGTAGGTGTTACAATGACGCAATCATTGTGCTCAACCTGTCTAAATGTCTCAAAAAGCAGTTTATCACTAGACGATAATAACACCCTAAAAATGCTGAAGCCAACATTTTGTTTTTAATTCCAACCCATGGTGGTATATTAATTGCCCCTAAGTTAACACATTCACTCACCTAAGTAGTGGTGCTTATCTAATTATTAGTTTTATTTTTCAAAAAAAATGTAATTGAGATTAGATAGTTCATGCATGATGGGCCAAATGGCCTTCTTCGGTACAAGCATTTCTATGATTCTATTGAAATCCCTGTTCGCAGTGATTAAAGCTAACGCTTATATAGTTCCTGTTTCTTATTGCTCGATGCTTCTGTTGCACTTTGCAAGTACTGGCCAATGTACTCTCAAATTTTAGCTACTTCCTGGGAGAAAGAGTCGGATGACCAGCTCTTGGCAGGGATGTGGGGGAGGGGAGGGTGGCAGATGCATTGCCGCAGACTCGAGAAGGCGGAACAGGCATGCAGATGCATTAAAAGAAAGTCAAGCTTACGTAAACAGGAACAGGGTATTTAGAGAAATGAGAATAAATGAAACACAAGTGAATTCCGGACGTTGTGGTGTTTACATCGGGCGCTGGGAGCAGAATCTTGCTGCTTCACAGATTCAGGCTCCCATCTGCCACCACAAACAAGGAATGAGTTGAACCCGAGCGAGAGTCGTGGTGAACAAGCAGAGCTGTGAAAGAGGCTCCGCTTCAGTTGTTGCCCGCTTGCTCCGCAGTCCGGCGAACACTGACTTTTTTCCGCCGTGGTTTTACAGAATGTATTTACATCCCACCATGGCAGCTGGGGGAGGTTACATTCAGTTCATTAAATAAATCAGGAGTTTAAAAATAAAAGCTAGTATCAGTAATGGTGACCATGAAACTACTGGATTGTCGTGAAAACCCATCTGGTTCACTAATGTCCTTTAGGGAAGGAAATCTGCCGCCCTTACCCGGTCTGGCCTATATGTGACTTCAGTCCCACAGCAATGTGGCTGACTCTGAACAGCCCTGTGAAATGGCCCAGCAAGTTGTATCAAACTGCTACAAAAAGAACAATGGTTCTTCTCGAGGGCAATTAGGGATGGGCAATAAATGCCAGCCTTGCCAGCAACGCCCACATCCCGTGAACGAATAAATAATTTTTTTTTAAACTCGCCAATGCTTCCGATTTCATTGGGACAGTCTCCAATTTCCTTATGAAGTCGTGGATCCGCACTGGACTGGGAGAGTCCATGGTGGTGCAAAGCCGCTCTGCTCTTTGCAAACCTTGAAAAGCGGTTCACATGCTGCTCCCTGTGGGTCACGTGCTTGCCTACCACAGTGGTCTGCCATTTGGTTTGCCAACTTTGGTTGGACGTATTCCTGGAGGTTTCATCACATGACTTCGCGCCTCCAACTGCCCCGCCCAGACAAACAGTAATTTTTACCCCATCTCCAATACTGTTATAACTAATAACAACAACTTGTATTGATATAGCACCTTTAACGTAATGAAACGTCCCAAGGTGCTTCACAGGAGTGTTATAAGATTAAAAAATTTGACACCGAGCCGCATAAGGAAAAATTAGCGCAGGTGACCAAAAGCTTGGTCAAAGAGGTAGGTTTTAAGCAGCGTCTTGAAGGAGGAAACAGAGGTAGAGAGGCGGAGAGGTTTAGGGAGGGAGTTCCAGAGCTTAGGGCCTAGGCAACAGAAGGCACGGCCATCAATGGTTGAGCGATTATAATCAGGGATGCTCAAGAGGGCAGAATTATTGGAGTGCAGACATTTCGGGGGTTGTGGGGCTGGAGGAGATTACAGAGATAGGGAGGGATGTGACCATGGAGGGATTTGAAAATAAGGATGAGAATTTTGAAATTGAGGCGTTGCTTACCTGGAAATAATGGCCCAGAAATTGCGGTTTCTCCTTCCTGCGGGCATTCAACTGGATTCTGAAAAAAAGCGCACCTACCTGAAGCTGCTGCACCCATGCGAGATCCCGGTCCTGAGGCCTCTCCTGACTGCGCGTCGCAGCGCGTGCACGTTGGGACGTGCGCAGGCCTGGAGCTGGAGTCACATGGCTCTGGGCAGCCAATCAGGTATAGTATATTCTCATTCATAGTACTAGGAGTTTCGTAAGTCCGAAACACCTATTACTATGAATGAGGAACACGCCCAAACTCCCAAAACACTACATAAAACATTAAAAAAAACACCTCACATAAATACACTATAGAAATTAAAGTTGATAGAAATGTTTTAAAAAAAATATTTGCCGATTTAAAAAAAAAGTTTTAATTATGGTTTAAAATAAAATGACCTGAGTGGGCCGGGTTTTTTAACATAAATATGTATTTAAAAATTTTATTTTAATATGTTTTTGATATGTTTTCAAACTCTTACGCTGGTAAAAGTAGGCTATGCGCCTGCTTGCACCAGGTGCAAGAGTTTTAAGGACATTCGCAGGGCAAGAGATGGGCAAATAGTCCAATCTCTGCCGTGGGAATGTCCTTGCTCCCGATATGTGGGAGATCTGTCATGCCAGAAACTTGACAGATCGGAAAAGCCGGTTTTCAGTGCATGCGCATTGCATGCCGAAAACCAGCTTTTCCGATGCCTTCCCGAGTCCATAGAAACTCCATATGGACCTGGGGAGGCCGCGATTTCTGGGCCAATAAAAGGAAAATATTGAAAGAAAATGAAAAACACACAATTCTTTTAATACCCCTTTGATTAATCTTCAAATCCTGGAGACTCCAAGTCAACCCTGGAGGGTTGGCCACCACATCTATGTTTCTGGGGCTGGAGGGAAATACCTCAACTTAAAAGAGTTGTCCCAATTTTCCTTCAAGCAAATATATACTCATTACAACAAGTTGAAGTGTATTTTGCTTTGCACAGAGCTGGGCGCGGCAAACCTTTTATCATATTGGAAACAGAAAACACTGGTAGTACGCAGCAGGTCCAAGAATCAGATTGAATCCTGAACTGAGTTCGAGAAAGAACCAGGTGTCCGACTTTTTCCTGACTGTTGGGACAAAGAATCCACAGCTGAGAAGTGAACCAAACTTTTCTCGTTATGGACGTAATGTGCACTTTCAGCATTTTCTATTTCTACTTCAGATTTTCAGTGATTGTAGTTTTGTTTTTACACCAGCCACAGCTGCCTACCTTCACACACCTTATTGTGAATTCTCTCAACATGTCCCTTTGATAGTACTGCTTCAAACAGAAATGGTTCTCCAGCTGTTTCGATCAAGGTCTTCAGCCACCGGAAACATCAGGATAAACTTGTTGGGGTTTGTCCAAGTCCGAAAGCCCTGCTGTTCTTTACCGGGTCTTCCAAGGGCCGGTGAAGACATTGGCCGACACCTGGTATTGGGCCTGTTTTTAGCCGCAGACCGGTCGACGCTGGGAGCGTGCGCCAGAAGGCGGAGGCGCTGTCCAAATTTTGCCTCAGGCTTCCTCAGCATATTGCCAACGAGCTGCGGATGCCGAGCTGGCCTCCAGATGCAGCTCACCAGTCACCGGAGAACCGACTCAGGCCAGTTGCCTCGCCAGGGACGGCCATCGGGGAGGTCCCGGGAGAGGGGCCGGAGAACGGGAACGAGGTGGGGTGAGTGCGAGTCGGTGGCAGTCCGCAGTAGAACCAGGACTTCGGGTTCCACATAAAAGTAAGTTTTTTTAAAATGACCTCTTTGCCGTCGGTCTCCAGCCGTCCCTTTAAGCACCACTGGTTAGGCCCGGCACCTACTCTGCTCAGCTCCGTCAAATTTTCAAAAGACATCAAAAATGGGCGCTAGCCCTCATTAACATATGCAAGGGGCCTCACGCCATTTTTTAGGCCTGAATATCGCACGTATTTCAGGTGGCCTTGGGGAGTGGGAGACAACACTGGGAAATTGGTGCTTTGTGCCCGAGATCTGCACCAATGGCAACAGCACACTTTGCGAAACCATGACGACATAGCGTCTTGACATCTTCATGCATCATCATCATCATAGGCAGTCCCTCGAAGCGAGGATGATTTGCTTCCACAACAAAAGGGGATGAGTTCACAGGTGTTTCAATGAAAGACCTAATATTCCAGATCCCGAACTACATCTTGAAGAGTGGAGGATGCCTATGTGTGAATTTTTTTTAATGTGTGGTGGCCGTTGCATCCCAGCCACCACGCGGGCTTGACAGAGCTAGGTCTTGGTCCAGTGGCAAGGGTTAACCAGGATGTCTGGAGACCAGCTCTGCTGCACGGACCTAGTGCGCACACATATCGCAGTGTGGGCTGGCCCGTGCTACCCCCGGGCCCCGAACTCTTGCCCCTCCTTGTCACTTCCCTCTACAAACTCTTGCCGCTCCTTCGCCCATCCTGCTGTGCCTGCCCGCACTGCAATCAGCGGCCTGGCTTCGCAACCGTCGCCCTCCTGCAGCAGCACGCGCCGCTCCCTGCAGTGGTATGCCACCGCACGCTGCTCCCTCCAATGGCCCCGGCCTGCTGATGATCTTGCAGGCCAGGACCGTGCCGATTTCCGGCCGGGCTGCCGCAGGCTGCTCCCCATCGTCATATACACACGCACGACCAAATACTCTGTAATGCTGGCGGCTGCCAGGAGTGTTGTAGATCTGGGACAAGCAATCCTGTTCCTCCTGGCTCCGCATCAATTCAAAAAAATAATGACACTTGCCTTTCCCGATGGTAGCCACAAGCTAATCCACATCCACATTCAGAAAACCTGAGCGGAGAAAGCCCGGAGAGAGCCTGCTCCTCTCAGTGCTGCCCAATTTGACAGAGGGGTCCGAAAATAGGCTTTGGCCCTCTCTTCAGCATATGCAAGGGGCATAACGCCCATGTTAGGCGGCCGTCCCAGATGTCTGAAAAATGGACCTGCCCAATTTTGGGTCGTGCGTTTTTCAGGCAATGTTGGACCCCGAGACTGAGTTCCAATTTCTTCCCCAATGTGCAGTAAATATGGATTCACCAGGGTCCTTGAAAAGGACAAGTTCTAGAGAGTAGAAGGTAGGTGGAGGGGTCCTTCTCCTTTCTCTTTTTTTCTTAGGCAGTACCTGAGAGTCGAGGATGACTTGCTTCCACACTAATATGTGTTCTCAGATGACTGATGAGTCCAATGCGGGACCTACAGTCTCTGTCACAGATGGGGCAGACGGTAGTTGAAGAGAGGGGTGGGTGGGGTGCCTGGGTTGTCATGCGCTCCTTCCGCTGTTGGCGCTTGGCTTCCGATTGGTCCCGGCGAAGGGACCCGAGGTGTTCAGCGCCTTCCCGGATGCTTCGCCTCCACTTTGAACGGTATTGGGCCAGGGAGTCCCAGGTGTCGGTGGGGATGTTGCACTTTTGCAAGCAGGCTTTGAGGGTGTCCTTGAAGCATTTCCTCTGCTCACCTGGGGCTCACTTGCCGCGTCGGAGCTCTGAGTAGAGCGCTTGTTTTGCGAGTGTAGTATCGGGCATGCGGACAATGTGGCCCATCTATCAGAGCTGATCGAGCGTGGTCAGTGCTTCGATGTTGGGCATATTGGCCTGAGCGAGAACACTGACGTTGGTGCGCCTATCCTGCCAATGCATTTGTAGGATCTTGTGGGGGCAGCGTTGGTGGTACTTCTCCAGTGCTTTGAGGTGCCTGCTGTACATAGTCCATGTCTCTGAGCCACATAGGAGGGCGGGTATCACCACTGCTTTGTGGACCATGAGCTTGGTGCCAGGTTTGAGATCTTGGTCTTCCTCAGGCGACCGAAGGCTGCACTGGCACACTGGAAGCGGTGTTGGACTTCGTCATCGACAGTAGGCTTCCGAGGTATGGAAAACCATACCTGGGTGGAGAGATAGGTAATTGTTGATAACATCTAGTGAAGTCTGATGCCCAACTGTCTTCATGCTCAGAGAGGAATTTTCCAAAGGATTTTCCTAGGTTAGCCAAAGAGTTTTTTCTTTTTTTTTGCCTCTCCCGGGAGCTTGTGTGACTGGGGTGAGGGGCAGGTTGATGATGCGTGTAAGCTGCGTTATGTCCGGCCGAGTGGACCAGTTGGACTTTTCATGTCCTCTTTCTCATGTCTGTGCATTTCAAATTTGTAAGGTACCGCTGACCCCATTGATTTTTAGGTATCAAATTAACCCATCAAATCCACCGAGTCCATGCCCGGGTGGCACAAGGGCCTGCCTCCCAGCGAAATGGTTGCAGCTTTTAGACCCACCTTTCACAGTTGCCAGCGTCTGGACAGATCTCAGAGAGCTGTGGAAGCTGGGACATTGAATAAATTTAAGACAGAGATAGACAGTTTCTTAACCGATAAGGGAATAAAGGGTTATGGGGAGCGGGCAGGAAAGTGGACCTGAGTCCATGATCGGATCAGCCATTAAATGGCTGTATGGCCTACTTCTGCTCCTATTTCTTATGTTCTTATGTTCTTAAATGGTCACAGGTTATGACTGACCAGCCTTTCACTGAAAGTAGGAAACTGACTTTGCTCACTCCACTGCACAGATACATCATGTCAGCCAATCACGCAGCAGTATCAGTGGTTACCAACGAAAATCTGGAGGCAGGGACGGAGAAGATAGAAAGAGCTAACTGAGGGTAAAGTCAAAGCCACAGAATGGTTAAATGGGGGTTCACGTTCCTGATTCCCCACTTGGCCAGGTCTTCACTTTGGTTGAGTTAGGGGGAAGACCATTTTCCTGGAAGGAATTATTAGAGATCGTAAACCCACTGAGGGCCTTGTGTACATTATATTTACCATCATATCATATTCTGCAATGCTCAGAGGAAAGTGGATTGCACAGGTGGAAAGGGACTCAACAAGCAAACAATGGGATTGATGCGGTGAGTCGAAAAAGGCGGAGAAAGTGTTCAATCATTTTGGACCATTTCCAAACCGCTCGCCGATATCAGACATACTCCACAAGGGGCTTTACTTAATTCTGGAACTAATTCACAGTGCAGACATCAGTGGCTTTACTGACAATTGGGGATCAGATTTCGACAGACACCAGACTGTACTGCCTCCTTAGTTCCTGTGTAATCACGCAATAAGAATGCTATGCTTTTAAAAGCTAAGACCATCAGCACATATATACCATTTGGTTCAAGTCTTTGCACGCATCAGAGTTTAGCAGTTATGTACTTAAGCATGTTTTGCTGTACGTTCCTTTCAAAACTGATTGCTCTAATTGGTCAGGAATCAAGTACCAGCCTTGGCTGCTCATATACAGTGCATTACCGACACATTCACCTTCTTTTTTATGACCTGGTTGATCCCACGTTTTCATGCAGGAAAATGTGGTGGGAATGCTGGGATAAGATTGGTGTTCCACTACAGGGAGGCAGGATGGTGCTGCAAGTATCTGTGGTGTGCAGTCAGGTCGGAGAGATGCAGGAGGAACCCAGCGATAATTGGGAAGAGGATGCGTATAGGAGTGGGAGGCTAATCTTTCAGGACCCCTGGAAACAAAAATGCTGGAGGTCAGAAACCCAAAAAGTAACTTTTGTCTCAAGGGTCCAGGATTGGTCGAAAGCTGCTGCACGTTTAACACATTTTTTTTAAACTGAGCACTTGGGATTGCAACAAGACAGTGCCAGAGGTCCAGAGATGTCACAATCTTATTCTGTCATATTTTCTGATGCTCGACAGGACTTCGTCACAACTGCTCCCGAATCAATAACAAAGAACGTTACTGATCAACTCATCTTTTCTCAGTTGTGTAACCACCAAAGTCAAATACCCTCTGTTGATCATTTTTAATTCAAAAAAAGTAAATGTGAGTCCAAAATCAGATTTTCTGTTTGTCTTCACACTCAATGTATTTGCTAGAGTGATCAACAGAATGTGTTTTATCCAGTTCTGGCCACATCACTTTTTATGGTCTTTTCAGTTTCGTTTTGCTTGATTATAATGTCTGTGGCCAGCTTTTCTGATTATGAGGGAGTTTAATGCCACATTTTAGGATTTTTGATCATCTTTTTCTTCCTGTAAAATATTTGGGAATATTTGGGAAGAGTCGTGTTTTAAAACAAAGTGGATTCACTAGAGTTTAGAAGAATGAGATGGGATCTCATTGAAACGTATAGAATTCTGACGAGGTTGGACAGACTGGATGCGGGGAAGATGTTTCCCCTGGCTGGGAAGTCTAGAACAAGGAGTCACAGTCTCAGGGTATGGGGAAGGGAATTTAGGACTGGGATGAGGAGAAATTTCTTCACTCAGAGGGTGGTGAACCTGTGGAATTCTCTACTGCAGAAGGCTGAAGTATATTTAAGAAGGAGCTAGATAGATTTCTAGACACAAAAGGCATCAAGGGGTATGTGGAGAAAGCATGAATATGATGTTGAGATAGAGGATCAGCCATGATCGTATTGAATGGCGGTGCAAGCTCGAAGGGCCGGAGGCCTACTACTGCTCCTATTTTCTATGTTTCACACAAAATTACAAAAAAACACTTGCTGCAGACATTGAAACTGTGGCCTAAATCTAGACGAGCCAGTGTGTGGAATGTCACGGCTCTCTGTCTACTTTAAACCGACAGAATGAGGGCCAACTGTCTCATCCTAGGCCCATTAAGCCAGGATAGTCCTTATTCATAATTAAAACAGAAAATGCTGGAAATCTCAGCAGGTCAGGCAGCATCTGTGGAGAGCAACAGAGTTAATGTTTCAAGTCTGTGACCCATCGTCAGAACTGGAAAAGTTCGAGATGGTCCCTGTTCATTTTGAGAACAGCAGGAGATTTTTCTTTAAACCTAAATCCCAAAGTGGGGAGGAGAGATAGCTGGGTCTTACAGATAAGCTTACTGGTGAAACACTGAATGGGGAAGACAGAGGGACCGCTCTCTCACTCTCTGAGACCACAGAGGGAAAAACATAAAGGGACACATGGGCAGTGGGCCAGCCAGGTGTGGAAACCCGGCCCAGCAAGGGTAAACTGATTTGTCTCAAGCTCAAGCTGGTCAGAAAAAGTAATGTGATCTCACCAATATGGATAGTGTGGCATATTTTTATTATTTTTATTGTTCTTGAGGAGGGTTCGGTAGTTAGTTGAATGAAGGTGCGATTTGATTACATCGGTTACACTGTATGTTCACTTGCTGTCTGTAGAATAACGCAGCTAACAATCCGTCTCTGGACTCATCTCTCTAAGTGTTTCAGACTTCCTTCGGAAATTTTGGAGCACAATTGAGGGCCCGTGTAAAAGACACAGGTGCCGAAATTGTCCTTTTAAAGAGGCGGCCACAAGTCGGTAATGAATCTTCGCCTAGTCGGCGCCAGATCTAGCAACATTTCCCAGCGGTGATCGTCAGTACACCGCCCAGGTTACCGGACTGACGGCAACAACCCACCAACCGATGGCGACCCCCTTTCCGACCCCTGCGGGAAATTGCCACGCAGGAGCGGTGCTGCCGCTGGTCGGTGCCCTTGACAGCTTTCCCTTGCGGGAAGCTGTGTGCACCTGGGCAGCGCGTCTGCCATTAAAGGGGAGGGTGCACTGCCGCGGACGCCATTTAACTTTATTTGTCAGTCGACTCCGAGGTCGGCCGACAACGGTGGCCACGGGTTCGGCCGGGCTGGCAACAGGCAGGCCAGCACCCACTCTTGGCCCGGCCGAAACCCTCCCTGGTGGCCTAGTGCACCTAACTAAACCCCATGCACAGCTCTCAGCGGCCCGCCCCTTTAACTAAAGGGGGAGGGACCTTGTGATGTGTCAGCGCGATGTGGCACGGCGCTGATGACGCGGAGCGGCCCAATCCAATGGCACTTCCGCCCCGCTGATGACCTGACATCCGCCCCGACCAAATAAAAAGACCTGAATATTGCTCTGTTCTCCGCCCCAATTCGCCCCATGGATTGGGGCGGAGAAAAATCTTCAAAACTGGTGAGTGCACCTACTTTTAGTCGGGAGACAATTTCGACCCCACAATATCCAGTTCAGACCACAAGGGGTTCCTACTGTCACACTCCTGCGCTTTTCTAGTATCTAAATAGATATTGGCCAGTCCAACACGTCCTTGAAACAATGGGATCTGCTTACAGAAGTGACCAGCCCTGCTGTCTAAGGCAGACTGGTAATAGGGGATAACATACCATGATAGATCAGCATGGGTCGATATCTCTAGATGACTACAACGTCTATGGTTTGAGGAAGTAGCTCCAAGCACTAATAGATTTTTTTTTTAATATGGACTCAGAAGTAATACCATTTCTTGAAATATCTCAGTGATGTAGCTTCAGCATACAAACTACAGTAAACTATCTCGATGACTAACTCTATGAAGCCTTTAGCAGTTTCACAAAATGTGTGTTATAGCAATAGTGTTTACTACAATAGCAACTGAGCAACATAGAAACATAGAAAATAGGTGCAGGAGCAGGCCATTCGGCCCTTTGAGCCTGCACCGCCATTCAAATTGATCATGGCTGATCATGCAACCTCAGTACCCCACTCCCACCTTCCCTCCATACCCGCTGATCTCTTTAGCCATAACTCCCTCTTGAATATATCCAACGAACTGGACTCAACAACTTTCTGTGGTAGAGAATTCCACAGGTTCACCACTCTCTAGGTCAAAAAGTTTCTCTTCATCTTGGTCCTATATGGAGGGGTTGTTCTGATGATAAGACCCAATTTTTCAAGTCTTTCATATTGGACAACTTCCCCCAATCCCCTATCAAAAATCCATGTCCCACTGAGTATTTTATTATCTTACCCCTTATCCTTAGACTGTGACCCCTGGTTCTGGACTTCCCCAACATCGGGAACATTCTTCCTGCGTCTAACCTGTCCAGTTCTGCCATAATTTTATATGATTCTATGAGATCCCCTCTCATTCTTCTAAATTCCAGTGAGTATAAAGCTTAGCCGATCCAGTCTTTCTTTATATGTCATTCCTGCCATCCCGGCATATAGATTGGGCTAACCAAACTGGTAGCAATGCGGTGGAACAGGATTTCCTGGAGTGTATTAGGGATGGTTTTCTAGACCAATATGTCGAGGAACCAACTGGAGAACTGGCCATCCTAGACTGGGTGATGTGTAATGAGAAGGGACTAATTAGCAATCTTGTTGTGCGAGGTCCCTTGGGGAAGAGTGACCATAATATGGTAGAATTCTTTATTAAGATGGAGCGTGACACAGTTAATTAAAAACCGAGGGTCCTGAACTTAAGAAATGGTAACTTCGACGGTGTGAGGCATGAACTGGCTGGAATAGACTGGTGAGTGATACTTAACGGGTTGATGGTGGATAGGCAATGGCAAACATTTAAAGATCACATGGATGAACTTGAACAATTGTACATCCCTGTCTGGAGTAAAAATAAAACTGGGCAGGTGGCTCAACCATGGCTAACAAGGGAAATTAAGGATAGTGTTAAATCCAAGAAAGAGGCATATAAATTGTCCAGAAAAAGCAGCAAACGTGAGGACTGGGAGAAATTTAGACTTCAGCAGAGGAGGACAAAGGGTTTAATTAAGAGGGGAAAAATAGAGTACGAGAGGAAGCTTGCCAGGAATATAAAAACTGACTGCAAAAGCTTCTATAGATATGTGAAGAGAAAAAGATTAGTGAAGACAAACGTAGGTCCCTTGCAGTCGGATTCAGGTGAATTTATAATGGGGAACAAAGAAATGGCAGACCAATTGAACAAATACTTTGGTTCTGTCTTCACGAAGGAAGACACAAATAACCTTCCGGAGGTACTAGGGGACCGAGGGTCTAGTGAGAAGGAGGAACTGAAGGATATCCTTATTAGGCGGGAAATTGTGTTAGAGAAATTGATGGGATTGAAGGCCGATAAATTCCCGGGGCCTGATAATCTGCATCCCAGAATACTTAGGGAAGTGGCCCTAGAAATAGTGGATGCATTGGTGATCATTTTCCAACACTCTATTGACTCTGGATCAGTTCCTATGGACTGGAGGGTAGCGAATGTAACACCACTTTTTAAAACAGGAGGGAGAGAAAACAGGTAATTATAGACCGGTTAGCCTGATATCAGTAATGGGGAAAATGTTGGAATCAATCATTAAGGATGAAATAGCAGCGCATTTGGAAAGCAGTGACAGGATCGGTCCAAGTCAGCATGGATTTGTGAAAGGGAAATCATGCTTGACGAATCTTCTGGAGTTTTTTGAGGATGTAACTAGTAGAGTGGACAAGGGAGAACCAATGGATGTGGTGTATTTGGACTTTCAAAAGGCTTTTGACAAGGTCCCACACAAGAGATTGGTGTGCAAAATCAAAGCACATGGTATTGGGGGTAATGTACTGACGTGGATAGAGAACTGGTTGGCAAATAGGAGGCAGAGAGTCGGGTTAAACGGGTCCTTTTCAGAATGGCAGGCAGTGACTAGTGGAGTGCCGCAGAGCTCAGTGCTGGGAACCCAGCTCTTTACAATATACATTAATGATTTGGATGAGGGAATTGAGTATAATATCTCCAAGTTTGCAGATGACACTAAGCTGGGTGGCGATGTGAACTGTGAGGAGGACGCTAAAAGGCTGCAGGGTGACTTGGACAGGTTAGGTGAGTGGGCAAATGCATGGCAGATGCAGTATAATGTGGATAAATGTGAGGTTATCCACTTTGGGGGGGAAAAGAGGAAGGCAGAATATTATCTGCATGATGGCAGATTAGGAAAAGGGGAGGTACAACGAGACCTGGGTGTCATCAGTCATTGAAAGTTGGCATGCAGGTACAGCAGGCGGTGAAGAAGGCAAATGGTATGTTGGCCTTCATAGATGGAGGATTTGAGTATAGGAACAGGGAGGTCTTACTGCAGTTGTACAAGGACTTTGTGAGACCTCACCTGGAATATTGTGTTCAGTTTTGGTCTTCTAATCTGAGGAAGGACGTTCTTGCTATTGAGGGAGTGCAGTGAAGGTTCACCAGATTGATTCCAAGGATGGCTGGACTGACATATGAGGAGAGACTGGTTCAACTGGGCCTTTATACACTGGAGTTTAGAAGGATGAGAGGGGATCTCATAGAAACATACAAGATTCTGACGGGTCTGGACAGGTTAGATGCGGGAAGAATGTTCCCGATGTTGGGGAAGTCCAGAACTAGGGAACACAGTCTTAGGATAAGGGGTAGGCCATTTAGGACTGAGATGAGGAGAAACTTCTTCTCTCAGAGAGTTATTAACCTATGGAATTCCCTGCCGCAGAGAGTTGTTGATGCCAGTTCATTGGATATATTCAAGAGGGAGTTAGACATGGCCCTTACGCCTAAAGGGATCAAGGGTTATGGAGAGAAAGCAGGAAAGGGTACTGAGGTGAATGATCAGCCATGATCTTATTGAATGGTGGTGCAGGCTCGAAGAGCCGAATGGCCTCCTCCTGCACCTATTTTCTATGTTTCTATGTTTCAAACAACAATTTGCATTTCTATAGCACCTTAAACAACAACTTGCATTTCTATAGCATCTTTAATGTAGTAAAATTTCCCAAGGCGCTTCACAGGAGTGTTATCAACCAAATTTTTACACCCAGCCACATAAGATATTAGGGTAGGTGATCAAAACGTTAGTCAAAGAGGTAGGTTTTAAGGAGTGCTCAGAGACGTGGACCATATACAACAGACACCTCAAATTGCTGTAGAAATACCACCAACGATGTCTCCGCAAGATCCTGCAAATCCCCTGGGAGGACAGACGCACTAACGTTAGTGTCCTCGACCAGGCCAACATCCCCAGCATCAAGGCACTGGCCACACTCGACCAGCTCCGCTGGGCAGGCCACATTGTTCGCATGCCTGACACACGACTCCCAAAGCAAGCGCTCTACTCGGAACTCCTACACGGCAAGCGAGCCCAAGGTGGGCAGAGGAAACGATTCAATGACACCCTCAAAGCCTCCTTGACAAAATGCAACATCCCCACCGGCACCTGGGAATCCCTGGCCAAAGACCGCCCTAAGTGGAGGAAGTACATCCAGGAGGGTGCTGAGCACCTCGAGTCTCAACGCCAAGAGCATGCAGAAACCAACCGCAGGCAGCGGAAGGAGCGTGCGGCAAACCAGACTCCCCACCCACCCTTTCCTTCAACCACTGTCTGTCCCACCTGTGACAGAGACTGTAATTCCCGTAATGAACTGTTCAGTCACCTGAGAACTCACTTTTAGAGTGGAAGCCTTCCTTGATTTCGAGGGACTGCCTATGATGATGATGATGATGAAAGAAGGAAGGAGAGAGCAGTAGAGAGGCGCAGAGGTTTAGGGAAGGAATTCCAGAACTTAGAGCCCAGGCAACTGAAGGCTTGGCCGCCTATGGTGGAACGATGAAAGTCAATGGACACTACATGAGAGGTTGTGATACATGTATCTCAGAGTGTCACAGTGAAGGAGTTTGTTTACAGTAAGGGTCCAGGGTTTTCCACTCCTGCACTCATCGCCCTCGGTTACCCACACATTAAAGTTAATCTCGGAAAATCACGGGCTGCCGAGCGGAATACCCAGGCCAGAGTGTTTTATACAGTTTCTCTGTCAGCGGAGGAGGCGGGCTACATCAGTGCTACAGTGAGGAGTTATGGCAGGTCACCGCACAGATTTGCCCATTTAAAGGTGCAGCTCATCAGGGTAAACCTCGCAAAATATTCCTTCAGATCTGTGACATATTCCATTCAGAATGGTACAACTGGAAGCATATCACTCATACATCCTGGGGGAAACACATAACACAGATTTTTTGGAAAATGTTGGTGCAGTAGCTAAAACTGCTGCAGTGCAAATCTTTCTAATGACGCAATTTCAAAGCACAGGCTTAGAACTGAGACTGGAGGCTAAAATAAACTCTAACTGGCAGGGATCACAACATAAATGCAGCTTTTGGGATTTTCTAATACATTTGTCCTGACTTTCGTTGCCATGTGACCTCTCACGACAACATCACTCAGTAAGATTGTTGGTGAGCTGCTCTCCAGATGAGTCCATAGCTGAACGGCTAAGATGAAAATCAAGTAACTTCCAGAAATGAGCTGGCATCTGTCCTGTCGAATATAATCCTAGGGGCTCGCTGAGGTACAGTCTTTCCTCCTCATCACACTCCTTGCCCTGCACTGTTTAGACGTATAGTCCAGAAGCAAGACAACAACGTATATTTATGTAGTGCCTTTAACGTAGAAAAACATCCCATGGAGCTTCACAGGAATGTTTTAAGACAAAGCAAATAAATTTGACACCGAGCCACATAAGAAGAA
Source organism: Pristiophorus japonicus (assembly GCF_044704955.1). Classification (NCBI taxonomy): domain Eukaryota; kingdom Metazoa; phylum Chordata; class Chondrichthyes; family Pristiophoridae; genus Pristiophorus; species Pristiophorus japonicus. The sequence goes on along the minus strand of NC_091986.1, from coordinate 187,993,705 downwards.
ATGAGGGCAGATGACCAAAAGCTTGGTCAAAGAGATAGGTTTTAAGGAGCATCTTAAAGGAGGAAAGAGAGGTAGAGAGGTGGAGAGGTTTAGGAAGAGAGTTCCAGAGCTTGGGGCCCAGGCACCTGAAGGCATGGCCACCAATGGTTGAGCGATTATAATCAGGGATGCTCAAGAGGGCAGAATTTGAGAGCGCAGACATCTCGGGGGTTGTGGGGCTGGAGGAGATGACAGAGGTAGGGAGGGGCGAGGCCATGGAGGGATTTGTAAACAAGGATGAGAACTTTGAAATCGAGGCGTTGCTTAACCGGGAGCCAATGTAGGTCGGCGAGCACAGGGGTGATGGGTGAGCGGGACTTGTTGCGAGTTAGGACATGGGCTGCCGAGTTTTGAATGACCTCAAGTTTATGTAGGGTAGAATGTGGGAGGCCAGCCAGGAGAGCGTTGGAGTAGCCAAGTCTAGACGTATCAAAGCATAGAAGTTCTATTTCAAGCAGCAAAGATTGTTTAATTTTCCTTTCTTTAAAATCTACAAATGATTGGACCTTAAGGCTGTCACATTGTGCTGTCCATACTATGTTCTGAATTGGCTCATTGGCATTTAAGCCGTCAGTATTTTCGTGAGTTAGTTGGCTTCCTCTGGTGCACCAGCCATTGGTTTTGACCTCGATCCTACATTTTCTTACCTTTATCAGTAGCTCGTAGCGGGGGATTCTCTGCACTGGCTTGATCATCAAATCGGACAGTGCTTGCTTCTCCTTGTTCTCCCTCATGCTTTGCTGCAACGTAAGAGCGCGAGAGTGTGAAGGGCATCAGTTCTGACACTAGACCATGCCTTGCAACACCACACTTCCAACTCACAAATTACAAGTTGGGATATTATGAGAACCAGCGAGGAATGTCATCCGAAGAGCAGAGGGAAGATTCTTTCATGGTCCATCTTTTTTGTTTTAAGGTCCATCTTTGCCCTCATTATCGAGAGAGATAACACTAGGAAATTCAGATTATTGCTGTCAGCATCGAGCACTCCCAGGTATTGGGTGCACAGTAAATTTCCCTCTACTCTTCCATGAGGCATTGGCCCTTCCAAACTCATTTCCATGGCATTACAATGTTTGCATTTCTAGGCCTTAGGCACTTCGACCCCTTTGGGGAACCTCCAGAAATCTTGTGGCAAGTAACTGAACATTCCCCAGGGGCACAGGGGAGGAATATTCGGGCTTTATGTTAATATTTTGATGAACAGAGTTTAATGATCAGAGGGACACTTCCACCAGTGTTAAAATGCAATCATTGATAATTGCAGCTGTCAGAATTTTTCTAAGGAGTATGAGGTAGTGGGTAGTGGCGTGAGTTAGTCACTGACTTCTCACTTATGGGATACAGGTTCAAATACATCCCAGACTAATGCTCTGAAAGCCTTCTTTGGTTGTAAAGTCCTATGTGAGACATGTTTGGGTAGCTTCCACCCAGTTCCTGATAAGCATGTAGCCCATAGTAGGCACTAGCATACAGCATGGTGTGGGGAATGGAGAAATATATCATTGGTGATATTTGGCTATAAATATGGGCAATAATTATGAATGCGGGGTATTCGTCGGAGGTCATGGGGAACTTTGCAACCAACAATGCGGCCTGACCTGGGAGAGCCCAATGCTGACAGTGAAACTCTCTTTTAAGAACCAATACTTTTACATAAAACAGTAATTACTTTATTAGTTTTATGAGAATTTGGGATTTAACACTGTGCCATTGATGTACTGAAGAGGCATTGTCAGTATGTCAGATGCACAGGTTGAGATGACACTCGTGGCACCTGGTTATCTTGTAAATATACAGGACGGAACCACCTCATTTCCAAGGCAGTCCTGCCTCCCACCAACTCCATCACTCAGGTAGCCCCACTCCTGCATTTCAGTCCCATTGTTAAGCCCTGTCTTCGGTCAGCCACACTGCCAACCCGGCCCCAGAGGGGGCACCTATTACCAGCCCCATCGCTGAGTCCGCACCGCCTCCTGTTGGCCACTATGATGGAGCCAGACCAATCCCCTGGGCCCCATCACTGAACCAGACCAATCCCCTTCCAACCCCATCACTGAGCCAGACCAATCCCCTGGGCCCCATCACTGAGCCAGACCAATCCCCTGGGCCCCATCACTGAGCCAGACCAATCCCCTGGGTCCCATCACTGAGCCAGACCAATCCCCTGGGTCCCATCACTGAGCCAGACCAATCCCCTGGGCCCCATCACTGAACCAGACCAATCCCCTGGGCCCCATCACTGAACCAGACCAATCCCCTGGGCCCCATCACTGAGCCAGACCAATCCCCTGGGTCCCATCACTGAACCAGACCAATCTGCTTCCGGTCTCATCACTGAACCAGACCAATCCCCTGGGCCCCATCACTGAGCCAGACCAATCCCCTGGGCCCCATCACTGAGCCAGACCAATCCCCTGGGTCCCATCACTGAACCAGACCAATCTGCTTCCAGTCTCATCACTGAGCCAGACCAATCCCCTGGACCCCATCACTGAACCAGACCAATCCCCTGGGCCCCATCACTGAACCAGACCAATCCCCTGGGCCCCATCACTGAACCAGACCAATCCCCTGGGTCCCATCACTGAACCAGACCAATCCCCTGGGCCCCATCACTGAACCAAACCAATCCCCTGGGCCCCATCACTGAACCAGACCAATCCCCTGGGCCCCATCACTGAACCAGACCAATCCCCTGGGCCCCATCACTGAACCAGACCAATCCCCTGGGCCCCATCACTGAACCAGACCAATCCCCTGGGCCCCATCACTGAACCAGACCAATCCCCTGGGCCCCATCACTGAGCCAGACCAATCCCCTGGGCCCCATCACTGAACCAGACCAATCCCCTGGGCCCCATCACTGAGCCAGACCAATCCCCTTCCGGCCTCATCACAGAACCAGACCAATCCCCTTCCAGCCCCATCACTGAACCACACCAATCCCCTTCCGGCCTCATCACTGAACCAGACCAATCCCCTTCCAGCCCCAACACTGAACCAGACCAATCCCCTTCCAGCCCGAACACTGAACCAGACCAATCCCCTTCCAGCCCCATCACTGAACCAGACCAATCCCCTTCCAGCCCCAACATTGAACCAGACCAATCCCCTTCCAGCCCCAACACTGAACCAGACCAATCCCCTTCCAGCCCCATCACTGAACCAGACCAATCCCCTTCCAGCCCCAACACTGAACCAGACCAATCCCCTTCCAGCTCCAACACTGAACCAGATCAATCCCCTTCCAGCCCCAACACTGAATCAGACCAATCCCCACTGCAGAACTAAAGGCAGGCCTTACCTCCAAAAACTTAATAAAGGCCGGCTTCGCATCCTTGGCCAATCGCACAGCTTCTTTGGCATTGAGAAAGTTATCGATGTAGGCAGAGTATGAATTGGCCAGTACATCCTTGGAGAACTGCAAAAGGAATACAGATATTAATGGAAGTGAGAGAGTGCACTGTAAAACTACATTGAAAGTATCAGGGTCAGTGCTGTGGACGAATGATGTATCGGTACCCGTGTATAATCATACCCAGGTTACACTGAACAGGCAAGTGGCAGAAGGGTGCTCAGAGCGAAAGATAAATCACAACCTCAAGTTCACCAGTCATAAGGACCTGCAGGAAATATGGATCGCTACACCTGAATTATGGTGGTACAACAACAACATCTTACATTTATATAGCGCATTTAGCACAGCAAAACGTCCCAAGGAGCTTAACAAGAGCGATATCTTTAAAAACATTTTTGACACCGAGCCACAGAAGGAGATATCAGGGCAGGTGATCAAAAGGTTGGTCAAAGAAGTAGGTTTTAAGGAGCATCTTAAAAGAGGAGAGAGTGGTAGAGAGGCAGAGAGGTTTAGGGAGGGAATTCCAGAGTTTGGGGCCGAGGCAGCTGAATGCACGGCCGCCAATAATAGAGCGATTAAAATCGGGGGTGCACTATAGGCCAGAATTGGAGGCGCGCAGAGATCTCGGAAAGTGCGGTTACAGAGATAGGGAGGGGTGAGGCCATGGAGGGATTTCGAAACAAGGATGAGGATCTTAACATTGATGCCTTGCCGGGCCAGGAGCCAATGTAGGTCAACGAGCACAGGGGTGATGGGTGAACAGGACTTGGTGCGAGTTAAGATATGGGCAGCAGGGTTGAATAAGCACAAGGTTATGTCAGGTAGAAGATGATACACACGTTGTACAGGCCTCATGTTCTGGCAGAAGGTTTTGTCTGAAAATCTCCCCGAACCTGACGGGTTTGGTCAGAGAGAGACCAGAGATTGAGAGAAACAATACCAGATGTACCTAGGTTGTTCTTACCTTTAATTATATACAGGACTCTTTCATGTGATTCTACATGGTTTCATCTCCTCTATAAAAGAGGACACACTATGATGAAACACCGCACTTCCTAACAGTTCTGTTTATTTTCAGACCACTCAGGAAAGCCATCCTGTTCCCCAAACTGCCATCTATTAGCAAAAACTGGGGAGCGATTGACAGAAACAGGAAGCAGCTCAATAGGGTTAAACATTTTGGTCACTGAAAGTGTGTGGGCCTGCCTTCATCGACTCGTACAGCACAGGAGGAGGCCATTCAGCCCATTGTGTCTGTGCCGCATCTTTCAAAGAGCCATCCAAGTAGTCCCACTCCCCTGCTCTTTTCCCATCACCCTGAAAATGTTTCCCCTTCAAGTATTTATCCAATTCCCTTTTGAATGTTACTATTGCATCTGCTCCCACCACCCTATCAGGCAGTGCATTCCAGATCGTAAAACCTCGCTGTGTAAAAAACAATTCTCTCTATCTCCCCTCTGCTTCTTTTGCCAACTATCTTAAATCAGCATCTTCTGGTTACTGACCCTTCTGCCAGTAAAAACTCTATCAAAACCTCTCATCATTTCGAACTCCTCTATTAGACCTTCCCTTAACCTTCTCTGTTCTAAAGAGAACAATCCCAGCTTCTGTAGACTCACTACATCCCGGAAAGGACACTGGGATTGTGCCCATCGGGGACCTGCACCCGTCGGGAAGCCCCCGCAGCCGTTCCTGCCAAAGTTTGTGAAGTGAGGAGGAGCTCCGTGAATTAGCAGGCAATGATGACTGCCTGCTGCATCGGGAGATCGTCCATGGGCCCCAACTGCTCCCGAAGGGGCCGCACACTGCAGCGATGGCAGCCGAGGCCCCTTTGTAAGGGGACCACAACCTCTGCAAATCCTGAGGTCAGTGGAACCAAACATCAGGAGCGATGTAAGACGGGCTGCCAATTCGCCACCACCCATTCTACACATAATCAATAGTTGCCCCACTGCCAGTGGAATAAAGTTGAGTTTTTGTAACAAATTACAACTATCACCACACGGGGGCACACTAATGAAGCTGTAAAGTGGTGAATAAGAGAAAGGGGTCCTGTCATTTTATCCTGTCTGAGCTGCTCTGTATGAGCAGCAAAGGTTCTGCAATAAGGCAGGACCTTGGCTGCAAACATAACTTTCTACATAAACATCATTCTCTTCTTTTTCTTACAGAAAATAACAAAATGTACCAACTGGTAGGAAATAATAAATCTGTATTTGTTAAAACACAATATGGCTAAACACTAATAAGCAAAGGGTCCTATGTAAACAGTTCCATAATAGACAACAGCCTGTGATCTGTATTATTTTGCTTTTAGCTCCAGTAGATGCCTAAATCTATCTAGATACATTCTGTGGTCACTGAAGAGACTGACTGCAGAAGGAATCCACTGCCTGTTGCTGATCTGAGTGTAATTGGGATGTTTCAAGTATGCACTTGAAATGCCGTAACCTACAGGGCTACGGACCAAGAACTGGAAAGTGGGATTAGGCTGGATAGCTCTTTGTCGACCGACGTGGACACGATGGGCCGAAATGGTCTTCTTCCGTGCTGTAAATTTCTATGATTCTATGAGAACTGGAATTGCAGTCTTTGCACGTGCTCTCAAAGAACTGCCAAGTACAGGCCAACATGAGAAAAAATTTAAATTAAAAGTTTGAAACAAAGATTTTTTGTACAAGTAACGGAATGGTCGCCTTTTTCGCCCTACTGTGGGCAGACGCCCACACACATGTCTGCCCACAGACTGGCATTAGTGGAAAGCCTCGGCCTATGCAGTTTGGGTGCTGTATAAACTACACTGCAATATAAACAGGGCGGTTTCTGCAGCACTCACAACTTGAGCTAATGGTTCTGCGATATGAGCTCGCAGTAATTCGCAGTGTTCAGGAAACATTTGGAAAAGAACTTCATTCAATATCTTCCTGTTACACAACCAATGCTTCCTCTCACTTGACCCTTCACTTCCTCCATTACAAGGGCTTACGCTGTCTGGGGTCAAACATTTAACGACTGATATTGTTCCTCCAGCACTTGTACTCCAGTGAGCTTTTTAGCCTAGTCACAACGCTGCAGTGAAGGTGGTGATTTTCACACTAAGCTCACATTCTTCAATGTTATTCCAATACATTTCTTCTGTAATTGCCTTAATTCACCATCTAAAATTGCTTCCACCATCACTGATGGGCACTTACAGACAGAACTTCACCCGAGTTCACCCTGGCTTAAATTGCCCCTTCCAAATACAATCCCAAGTTGGAAAGATAAAATCTGGGTGTTTTTTTCCCACAGATCGCCCTTGATGGGCAACCTATCCACTGCCTTCAACATTCACTCCCTCCACCACTGGCGCACCGTAACTGCAGTGTGTACCATCTATCAGATGCACTGCCAAGGCTTCTTCGGCAGCATCTCCCAAACCCGTGACCTCTATTATCTAAAAGGACTAGGGCAGCAGTTGCATGGGAACACCACCACCTCCAAGTCACACAACATCCTATATCGCAGGGTTAAAATCTCCTACCTAACAGTACTGTGGGAGTACCTTCACCACACGGACTGCAGCGGTTCAAGAAGGCACCTTCTCAAATGCAATTAGGAATGGGCAATAAATGCTGGCCTTGCAGCAATGTCCATATCCCGTGAATGAATAAATAAAAAATAAGATCAGGCCAACCATGACAATTTGCTGAAATCTATACTGACTACACTGTACAATACTGATCTCAAGGTTGCTTCTTGTCCTCAGTGTTCTCAGGGGAGCACCATGTCACAGGATTAACTGGAACCTTTGATGGAATGGAAAAGATTTCTACATTACAACAGTGACTACACTTCAAAAAGTACTTAATTGGTTATAAAGTGCATTGGGATGTCTGGTGGTCATGAAAGGCGCTGTATAAATGCTTCTTTCTTTTTCTATTGTTTTAATTTCTAAACCAGTGCATGATAGGCTCAATGGCTTCTTTCTGTACTAAAGTATATGGCCCAGAGATTAAATTCCATCAAGGGGTGGGTTTGAACATAAGAACATAAGAAATAGGAGCAGGAGTAAGCCCTATGGCCTCTTGAGCCTGCTCTGCCATTTAATAAGATTATAGCTGATCAAAGACTTCAACTCCACTTTCCTGACCGATTTCCATATCTCTTGACTCCCCAAGATTCCAAAAATCTATCTATCTCAGCCTTGAATATATTTCGTCATCATCATAGGCAGTGCCTTGAAATCGAGGAAGACTTGCTTCCACTCGAAAAGTGAGTTCTCAGGTGGCTGTACAGTCCAATATTACAGTCTCTGTCACAGGTGGGACAGACAGTGGTTGAAGAAAAGGGTGGGTGGGGAGTCTGGTTTGCCACACGCTCCTTCTGCTGCCCGCGCTTGATTTCTGCATGCTCTTGACGACGAGACTCAAGGTGCTCAGTGCCCTCTCGGATGCTCTTCCTCCACTTTGGGCGGTCTTGTGCCAGGGACTCCCAGGTGCCAGTGGGGATGATGCACTTTATCAAGGAGGCTTTGAGGGTGTCCTTGAAATGTTTCCTCTGCCCACCTGGGGCTCGCTTGCCTTGTTGGAGCTCCGAGTATAGCGCCTACTTAGGGAGTCTCATGTCGGGCATGTGGACGATGTGGCCTGCCCAACAGAGCTGGTCAAGCGTGGTCAATGCTTCAATGCTGGGGATGTTGGCCTGAGCGAGAACATTGACGTTGGTGCATCTATACTTCCAGTGGATTTGCAGGATCTTTTGGAGGGAGAGCTGGTGGTACTTCTTCAGTGCTTTGAGATGACTGCTGTATATAGTCCACGTCTCTGAGCCAGATAGGAGGGCAGGTATCACTACTGCCCTGAAGCTTGGTGCCAGATTTGAGATTCTGGTCTTCAAACACTCTCTTTCTCAGGCGACCGAAGGCTGCGCTGGCACACTGGAGGCAGTGTTGGACCTCATCATCAATGTCTGCCCTTGCTGATAGTAGGCTCCCAAGGTATGGAAAATGGTCCACGTTGTCCATGGATTTTGATGACGGGGGGGGGGGGACAGTGCTGTGTGGCAGTGTCAGGTTGGTAGAGGACCTTTGTCTTACGGATGTTTCGTGTAAGGCCCATGCTTTCGTACGCCTCGGTGAAGGTGTTGCTGATCGCTTAGAGTTCGGCCTCTTAATGTGCGCAGAACCAAGCGTCGTCCATATACTGTAGTTCGACGACAGAGGATGGGACGACCTTGGATCTAGCCTGGAGGTGGCGAAGGTTGAACAGGTTCCCATTGGTTTTATAGTTTAATTCCACTCCAGCGGGGAGCTTGTTGAGAGTGAGATAAGCATTGCAGCAAGGAAGATCGAGAAGAGCGTTGGTGCGATGACACAGCCCTGCTTGACCCTGGTCCAGACGTGGATTGGGTCTACATAAGAACATAAGAAATAGGAACAGGAGAAGTCTACCTGGCCCCTCGAGCCTGTTCCGCCATTTAATAATATCATGGTTGATCTGATCATGGACTCAGCTCCACTTCCCTGCATGGTCCACATAACCCTTTATTCCCTTACCACTCAAAAATCTGTCTATCTCCACCTTAAAATATATTCAATGACCCAGTCTCCACAGCTCTCTGGTTAGTTCTCTTGTAGTTGCTGTGTGGTGAAGATCATGTCCATTGTACCCCTTAATTGGCGGAATCCGCATTGCGACTCTGGGAGAAGTTCTTCATCCACAGGAAGAAGACGATTGAAGAGGATTCTTGCGATGACCTTCCCAATTGCCGACAGCAGGCAGATTCCTCTGTAGTTACTGCAGTCGGACTTGTGCCCTTTTTTGAAGATGGCCACGATTACGGCATCTCTGATATCTCCGGGTATGCTCTCCTCCTTCCAGATAAGAAAGATGAGCTCATGCATTCATGCCAATAGTGATTCACTGCCAAATTTTAGTGCCTCAGTGCGATTCCATCTACTTCTGTTGCCTTGTTATTCTTGAGCTGACGGATGGCCTTTTCTATCTCGTGCAGAGCTGGGGTTTTGCTGAGAGGGTGGCAAGTAGCCTGCTGCGGGATGGAGTCGAGGACACTCGTGTCGAAGACAGAGTCTCGGTTAAGGAGATCTTTGAAATATTTCTTCCAGCGGGCACTGACTGCCTCGGTGTCCTTAATGAGTGCCTCTCCATTCTTGGTCAGCAGTGGGGTGGGGCCTTGGGTGCTTGGGCCATGGGTGGTCTTGACTGTGCTGAAGAACCCTCGCACGTCATGGTTGTCGGCCAGTTGCTGGATCTCCTGTGCTTTCTCCACCCACTATCTATTCTTTAGGTTGCGGGTTTTTGTTGGACCTCAGCCTTCAGCCGCTTGTAGAGCTGCTTTGCTGCTCCCGAATTGGGTTGCTGCTTTAGATTCTGAAATGCCTTGTGCTTGCGACTTATTAGCTCCTGGATCTCCTGGTCATTCTTGTCAAACCAGTCTTGGTGTTTCCTGGTTGAGTGACCGAGCGTCTCTTTCCAGGCACTGGTTATGGAGACCTGGAGGGCACAGTAGACACTGTGGGCACTCTGCATCTCAGGGTCATCAAGGGTCGCCTGGTTGGCAGTGAGGCGCTGGCTGTATAGGGCTTTCTTAATTAGGACTTTGAGTGCCTTAGTGTCGATTTTCCTGTGGCATTGTTTCTGTTGCCGTCGCTCTTTTGGGGCAATGTTGATGTTGATGACGGAGTGAATTAGGCAGTGGTCCGTCCAGCAGTCGTCAGCTCCTGTCATGGCGCGGGTGACAAAGGTCCTCCACCAGCCTGTCCTCGCCGCACAGCACTGCCCCCCCAGTCATCAAGATCCACGGTGCGGCCCAGGACAATGTGGACCATTTCCCATACCTCGGGAACCTCTTATCAACAAGAGCAGACATTGACGATGAGATTCAACACCGCCTCCAGTGTGCCAGTGCAGCCTTCGGCCGCCTGAGGAACAGAGTGTTCGAAGACCAGGCCCCCAAATAATAACTTCACGGTGGGGCGGACAATAATCAAGGGAATAATGGAGGCATGTGAAAAAGGAACGGCAGTAATCATGGGGGATTTTAACCTACATATCGATTGGTCAAATCAAATCGCACGGGGTAGCCTTGAGCATAGAATGCATACGGGATTGTTTCTTAGAACAGTATGTTACAGAACCTACAAGGGAGCAAGCTATCTTAGATCTGGTCCTGTGTAATGAGACAGGAATAGTAAACGATCTCCTAGTAAAAGATCCTCTCGGAATGAGTGATCACAGTATGGTTGAATTTGTAATACCGATTGAGGGTGAGGAAGTAGTGTCTCAAACGAGCGTACTATGCTTAAACAAAGGGGACTACAGTGGGATGAGGGCAGAGTTGGCTAAAGTAGACTGGGAACACAGACTAAACGGTGGCACAATTGAGGAACAGTGGAGGACTTTTAAGGAGCTCTTTCATAGTGCTCAAGAAAAATATATTTCAGTGAAAAAGAAGGGCGTTAAGAGAAGGGATAACCAGCCGTGGATAACCGAGGAAATAAAGGAGAGTATCAAATTAAAAACCAATGCGTATAAGGTGGTCAAGGTTAGTGGGAAACTAGAAGATTGACAACATTTTAAACGACACCAAAAAATGACTAAGAAAGCAATAAAGAAAGGAAAGATAGCTTACGAAAGTAAACTTGCGCAAAAGATAAAAACAGATAGTAAAAGCTTTTACTTATATATAAAACGGAAAAGAGTGACTCAAGTAAATGTTGGTCGTTTAGAAGATAAGAAGGGGGATTTAGTAATGTGAAATGTGGAAATGGCTGAGACCTTAAACAATTATTTTGCTTCGGTCTTCACAGTGGAAGACACAAAAACCATGCAAAAAATTGCTGGTCATGGGAATGTGGGAAGGGAGGACCTTGAGATAATCACTATCACTAGTGGGGTAGTGCTGGACAGACTAATGGGACTCAAGGTAGACAAGTCCCCTGGTCCTGATGAAATGTATCCCAGGGTATTAAAAGAGATGGCGGAAGTTATAGCAGATGCATTCGTTATAATCTACCAAAACTCTCTGGACTCTGGGGAGGTACCAGCGGATTGGAAAGCAGCTAATGTAGCACCTCTGTTTAAAAAGGGGGGCAGACAAAAGGCAGGTAACTATAGGCCGGTTAGTTTAACATCTGTTGTGGGGAAAATGCTTGAAGCTATCATTAAGGAAGAAATAGCGGGACTTCTAGATAGGAATAGTGCAATCAAGCAGACGCAACATGGATTCATGAAAGGGAAATCATGTTTAACTAATTTACTGGAATTCTTTCAGGATATAACGAGCATGGTGGATAGAGGTGTACCGATGGATGTGGTGTATTTAGATTTCCAAAAGGCATTCGATAAGGTGCCACACAAAAGGTTACTGCAGAAGATAAAGGTACGCGGAGTCAGAGGAAATGTATTAGCATGGATCGAGAATTGGCTGGCTAACAGAAAGCAGAGAGTCAGGATAAATGGGTCCTTTTTGGGTTGGAAATCGGTGGTTAGTGGTGTGCCACAGGGATTGATGCTGGGACCACAACTGTTTACAATATACATAGATGACCTGGAAGAGGGGGCAGAGTGTAGTGTAACAAAATTTGCAGATGACACAAAGATTAGTGGGAAAGCGGGTTGTGTAGAGGATACAGAGAGGCTGCAAAGAGATTTAGATAGGTTAAGCGAATGGGCTAAGGTTTGGCAGATGGAATACAATGTCGGAAAATGTGATGTCATCCACCTTGGAAAAAAAATAGTAGAAGGGAATATTATTTGAATGGGGAGAAATTACAACATGCTGCGGTGCAGAGGGACCTGGGGGTCCTTGTGCATGAATCCCAAAAAGTTAGTTTGCAGGTGCAGCAGGTAATCAGGAAGGCGAATGGAATGTTGGCCTTCATTGCGAGAGGGATGGAGTACAAAAGCAGGGAGGTCCTCCTGCAACTGTACAGGGTATTGGTGAGGCCGCACCTGGAGTACTGCGTGCAGTTTTGGTCACCTTACTTAAGGAAGGATATACTAGCTTTGGAGGGGGTTGATTCCGGAGATGAGGGGGTTACCTTATGATGATAGATTGAGTAGACTGGGTCTTTACTCATTGGAGTTCAAAAAGATGAGGGGTGATCTTATAGAAACATTTAAAATAATGAAAGGGATAGACAAGATAGAGGCAGAGAGGTTGGTTCCACTGGTCGGGGAGACTAGAACTAGGGGGCACAGCCTCAAAATACGGGGGAGCCAATTTAAAACCGAGTTGAGAAGGAATTTCTTCACCCAGAGGGTTGTGAATCTGTGGAATTCTCTGCCCAAGGAAGCAGTTGAGGCTAGCTCATTGAATGTATTCAAATCACAGATAGATAGATTTTTAACCAATAAGGGAATTAAGGGTTATGGGGAGCGGGCGGATAAGTGGAGCTGAGTCCACGGCCAGATCAGCCATGATCTTGTTGAATGGCGGAGCAGCCTCGAGGGGCTAGATGGCCTACTCCTGTTCCTAATTCTTATGTTCTTATGTTCAAATCTGCCACCAAGCTCATGGTCTACAGGGCTGTAGTAATACCTGCCCTCCTCTATGGCGCAGAGACATGGACCATGTACAGTCGACATCTCAAGTCGCTGGAGACATACCACCAACAATGTCTCCGCAAAATCCTCTGGGAGGACAGACACACCAACATTAGCGTCCTTAACCAGGCCAACATCCCCAGCATTGAAGCACTGACCACACTTGATCAGCTCCGCTGGGCAGGCCACACTGTCCGCATGCCAGACACGAGACTCCCAAAACAAGCACTCCACTCGGAACTCCTTCATGGCAAACGAGCCAAAGGCAGGCAGAGGAAACGTTACAAGGACACCCTCAAAGCCTCCTTGATAAAGTGCAACATCTCCACTGACACCTGGGAGTCCCTGGCCAAAGACCGCCCTAAGTGGAGGAAGTGCATCGGTGAGGGCGCTGAGCACCTCGAGTCTCATCGCCGAGAGCATGCAGAAATCAAGTGTAGGCAGCGGAAAGAGCGTGCGGCAAACCAGCCTCACCCACCCTTTCCCTCAACGACTGTCTGTCCCACCTGTGACAGGGATTGTGGTTCTCGTATTGGACCGTTCAGCCACCTAAGGACTCACTTTAATAGTGGAAGCAAGTCTTCCTCGATTCCGAGGGACTGCTTATGATGATGATGATGCACATGTCCTTGCGGTCCCTCGCTCGGACGATGACATAGTTGAGCAGATGCCAGTGCTGGGAGTGAGGGTGTTGCCACGATGCCTTGTACTTGTCCCTCTGACGGAACAAGGTGTTGGTGATGACAAGGTCATGTTCTAGGCATTTTGTCAGGAGCAGGATACCTCTGGAGTTGGTTTTCCCAACCCACTGCTCATCACGTCTCCCCAGATGTCTGTGTCCTTACCGACACTAGCGTTGACATCGCCAAAGAGGATCAGCTTGTTGTCCGTGGGGACTGTTCGAGGCTGGAGTAGAATTCCTCTTTTGTCTCATCTGTAGCGTCGAGTTTTGAGGCATACACGCTGACGACTGTGGCGCACTGGTTCCAGGTTAGGGTGAGCCGGAGAGTCATGAGACGTTCGCTAATCCCGCAGGAGGAGTCTCTGAGACGACCCACCAGCTCATTCTTAATGGTGAAACCAACTCCGGAGGAGGTGACGTTCTTCCTCTGGTTTTCCTTTCCAGAAGAAGGTGTAACCACCTTGAGCTGGCCTTCCCCTACCCGCCGGGTCTCACTTAGGGTGGCAATGTCGACGTCGAAGCGTCTGTGTTCCCGGGCAACTATGGCGGTGCGGCGTTCCGGGCTGTCGCTGTTGACGTTGTCCATGAGGGTCCTGAGGTTCCAGGTCCCGAACTTGATTTTGAAGGGTGGAAGATGCCTGCGCGTGAATTATTTTAACGTGGGGTGGCCATTGCACACTGGCTACCACACGGGCTTAGCAGAGCGAGGTCTTGGCCCAGTGGCAAGGGGGTCCAAGATGACTGGAGGTCAGGCTCTGCTGTATGAGCCTAGATGGTGGGAAGTCCGAGGTGTGGAGGGTGAGGATGAGGGACTTGAGGCAATGCTTCACTCTCCCAGGGACTAATCCCCGGCTGAGGGCAAACACTGGGGCCCCGTTCATGTTTTTTAGCTCCATCTTTGTTTCTCGATGGGTCTCAGGAGGAGAGCCAGTGTCCACCACCATTACACGCACCACGTGTCCGCCGCGATCCCTCGAGTTGTCTTCGCCTCCGTAGTCGAGTGAATATATTTCGAGACTCAGCATCCATAGCCCTCCGGGGCCGAGAATTCCAAAGATTCACAACCCTCTGAGTGAAGAAATTCCTGCTCACCTCAGTCTTAAATGACCTACTCCTTATCCCGAGACTATGCCCCCTAATTCTAGACTTTCCAGCCAGGGGAAACAACCTCTCAGGATCTACCCTGTCAATCCCCTTTAGAATCTTGTATGTTTCAGTGAGACCACCTCTCATTCTTCCAAACTCCAGAGAGTATAGGCCCATTCTACACAATCTCTCCTCATAAGACCGTCCTCTCATCCCAGGAATCAATCTAGTGACCCTCCGTTGCACCGCCTCCAAGACAAGTATATTTTTCCTTCGATAAGGAGACCAAAACTGTGCACAGTACTTCAGGTGTGGTCTCACCAAGGCCTGGTACAATTGTAGCAAGACTTCCTTACTCTTATACTCCAACCCCCTTGCAATAAAGGACAACATACCATTTGCCTTCCTTATTGTTCGCTTACCTGCATGCTCGCTTTCTGTGTTTATTGTACAAGGACACCCAAATCTCTCTGGACACCAACATTTAAAAGTTTCTCATCATTTAAAAAATATTCAGTTTTTCTATTCTTCCTACCAAAGTGAATAACTTCACATTTCCCTACATTATACTCCATCTGCCACTTTACTGCCCACTCACTTGGTCTATCTATATCCCTTTGCAGACGCTTTGTGTTCTCCTCACAGCTTACTGGGTACATTACACTCGGTCCCTTCATCTCGGTCATTAATATAGATTATAAATAGCTGAGGCCCCAGCACTGATCCTTGCGGCACTCCACTAGTTACAGCTTGCCAACCTGAAAAAGACCCGTTTATCCCTACTCTCTGTTTTCTGTCCATTAATCAATCCTCTATCCATGCTAATACATTACCTCCAATCCCATGAGCTCTTATCTTGTGTAATAAGGCACCTTATCAAATGCCTTTTGGAAACCCAAATATACTACATCCACTGGTTCCCTTTTATTCGATACTACTAGTTACATCATCAAAAAGTTCTGATAAATTTGTCAAACATGTTTTCTCTTTCATAAAACTATGTTGACTCTGCCTAATCTAAGTGGCCTGATATCACTTCCTTAACAATGGATTCCAGCATTTTCCCAAAGACTGATATCAGGCTAACTGGCCTGTAGTTCTTTATTTTCTCTTTCCCTCCTTTCTTGAATAGTGGTGTTACATTTCCTAACTTCGAATCCGCTGGGACTATTCGATAATCTCGGGAATTTTGAAAGATCAAAACCAATGCATCCACTATCTCTGCAGCCATCTCTTTTAGAACCCTAGAATGTAGGCTTTCGGGTCCAGGGGAGTTGTCGGCTTTTAGTCCCATTAGTTTCTCCAGTACTGTTTCTCTACTTATATTAATTACATTAAGTTCCTCAACCTCATTAGACTCTTGGTTCCCCATCATTTTAGGGGTGCTTTTTGCGTCTTCTACTGTGAAAACAGATACAAAATATTTGTTGAACATTTCTGCCATTTCCTTATTCCCCATGGTTTGGTGCAGTTACTGGGATCCCGCAGAATTTTGCCAAGTGCGTCCTTATAAGGCTACGGATCACTCACCAGCTGAAATATGGCATGAGTTCTGTGAAGCTTTTATAAAAGTGCCTGGCCATGCTGGGAGTGGGTCAATTATATTAATAAAAATCAATTTTTGCTCCCTTAAGAGTTGAAAATGTCATTTTTCTTCGGGCCCTGAATGAGCCACTGGTTCCACCTAGTGATGTGATTGGGTACGCAATAAGAACAGAAGAAGTAGGAGCAGGAGTTAGCCATATGGCCCTTCGAGCCTACTCTACCATTCAATAAGATCATGACTGATCATCGATCTCAACTCCACCTTCCCACGCGATCTCAATTTGCTTGATTCCCCTAGAGTCCAAAAAGCTATCTGTCTCAGCCTTGAATATACTTAATGACTCAGCGTCCATAGTCTTTTGGGATAGAGAATTCCAAAGATTCACAACCCTCTGAGTAAAGAAATTCCTCCTCATCTCAGTTTTAAATGGCCGACTCTTTATCCTGAGACTATGCCCGCTAGCTCTCGACTCTCCAGCCAGGGGAAACAACCTCTCCGCATCTACCCTGTCAATCCCCGTCAGAATCTTAGATGTTTCAATGAGATCACCTCTTGTTCTTCTAAATTCCAGAATATAGGCCAAATCTACTCAATCTCTCCTCATAGGACCATCCTCTCATCCCAGGGATCAATCTAATGATCCTTTGTTGCACCGCCTCTAAGGCATGTCTGTCCTTCCTCAGATAAGGAGACCAAAACTGTGCACAGTACTCCAGATGTGGTTTCACCAAAGCCCTGTACAATTGTTGTATGACTTCCAGGGGCCGAAATTGCCCATCACTGGAAACGGGGCACACCTCCCGTTTCTGTTTTTTTACTGGCGCGGTTGATGTGGTGGCCTCTTGAGCGAAATTCTGCTCTTTGGCTTTTTTTCAGCGGACCGGGAGTCGGCCATTACGGGGACGGAAGTGTGGCGGTAAGCGGAAGTTTGCAGACTCAAAGCTCAGTGCACCGGCAGAGAAAACTGCCCTCTGCACCGCGCGGCGGGAGCATGATTCTTTCAATGGAATTTTACCATCGGGGAGGCCCATTGGCGGTGCACGCTGTGATGACGCACTTAGGACGGATCGGCAGCAGTGGAGCAATAGTGGGGTGGGGGGGTTGGGGGGGGGGAGGCGACGGTGCAGGTCACCATCGGGATACCACCGGAGTGGAATTTTCAAAGTGGTGGCCATTGCACTCCGCAGTGTGGCCACTAAATTCTGCCGGTAACAGGCCTTAAGGGACGGGGCAATTTCGGGCTCCCCTTACTCTTGTACTATATCGGGTACTTCCTTACTCTTACACTTATCCGGTATAGAAACATAGAAAATAGGTGCAGGAGCAGGCCATTCGGCCCTTCGAGCCTGCACCACCATTCAATAAGATCATGGCTGATCATTCACCTCAGTACCCCTTTCCTGCTTTCTCCCCATATCCCTTGATCCCTTTAGCCGTAAGCACCACATCTAACTCTCATTTGAATATATCCAACGAACTGGACTCAACAACTTTCTATGGTAGAGAATTCCACAGGTTCACAATTCTCTGGGTGAAAAAGTTTCTTCGCATCTCGGTCCTAGATGGCTTACCCCTTATCCTTAAGACTGTGACCCCTGGTTCTGGACTTCCCCAACAACGGCAACATTCTTCCTGCATCTAATCTGTCCAATCCCGTCAGAATTGTATATGTTTCTATGAGATCCCCTCTCATTCTTCTAAATTCCAGTGAATATAAGCCTAGTCGATCCAGTTTTTATTAATATGTCAGTCCTGTCATCCCGGGAATCAGCTTGATGAACCTTCGCTGCACTCCCTCAATAGCAAGAATGTCCTTCCTCAGATTGGGAGACCAAAACTGCACACAATACTCAAGGCCCTGTACAACTACAGTAAGACCTCCCTGCTCCTATACTCAAATCCTCTCACTATGAAGGCCAACGTGCCATTTGCTTTCTTTACTGCCTGCTGTACCTGCATGCCTACCTTCAATAACTGATGTACCATGACACCCAGGTCTCGTTGCACCTTCCCTTGTACTAATCTGTCACCATTCAGATAATAATCTGCCTTCTTGTTTTTGCCACCAAAGTGGATAACCTCACATTTATCCACATTATACTGCATCTGCCATGCATTTGCCCACTCACTTAACCTGTGCAAGTCACCCTGCAGCCTCTTAGCATCCTCCTCACAGCTCACACTGCCACGCAGCTTAGTGTCATCTGCAAACTTGGAGATATTATATTCAATTCCTTCATCTAAATCATTAATCTATATTGTAAATAGCTGGGGTCCCAGCACTGAACCTTGCGGTACCCCACAAGTCACTGCCTGCCATTCTGAAAAGGACCCGTTTATTCCCACTATTTACTTTCTGTCTGCCAATCAGTTCTCTATTCACGTCAATACATTACCGCCAATACCACGTGCCTTAATTTTGCACACCAATTTCTTGTGTGGGACCTTGTCAAAAGC
Source organism: Pristiophorus japonicus (assembly GCF_044704955.1). Lineage (NCBI taxonomy): Eukaryota > Metazoa > Chordata > Chondrichthyes > Pristiophoridae > Pristiophorus > Pristiophorus japonicus. Next base: position 187,974,986 of record NC_091986.1, on the reverse strand, counting down.
CTTTTGAAAGTCCAAATACACCACATCCACTGGTTCTCCCTTATCCACTCTGCTAGTTACATCCTCAAAAAATTCTAGAAGATTTGTCAAGCATGATTTCCCTTTCATAATCCATGCTGACTTGGACCGATCCTGTCACTGCTTTCCAAATGCGTTGCTATTACATCTTTAATAATTGATTCCAGCATTTTCCCCACTTCCGATGTCAGGCTAACCGGTCTATAATTCCCTGTTTTCTCTCTCTCTCCTTTTTTAAAAAGTGGGGTTACATTAGCTACCCTCCAATCCATAGGAACTGATCCAGAGTCCATGGAATGTTGGAAAATGATCACCAATGCATCTACTATTTCTCAGGCCACTTCGTTAAGTACTCTGGGATGCAGACTATCAGGCCCTGGGGATTTATCGGCCTTCAATCCCATCAATTTCCCTAACACCATTTTCTGACTAATAAGGATTTCCCTCAGTTCCCTCAGTTCCTCCTTCTCGCTAGACCCTTGGTCCCCTAGTATTTTCGGGAGGTTATTTGTGTCTTCTTTAGTGAAGACAGAACCAAAGTATTTGTTCAATTGGTCTGCCATTTCCTTGTTCTCCATGATGAATTCACCTGATTCATCGCCTTAATTTTGCACACTAATTTCTTGTGTGGGACCTTGTCAAAAGCCTTTTGAAAGTCCAAATCCACCACATCCACTGGTTCTCCCTTATCCACTCTGATGGTTACATCCTCAAAAAATTCTAGAAGATTTGTCAAGCATGATTTCCCTTTCGTAATCCATGCTGACTTGGACTGATTCTGTCACTGCTTTCCAAATGTGCTGCTACTACATCTGTAATAATTGATTCCAGCATTTTCCCCACTGCCGATGTCAGGCTAACCGGTCTATAATTCCCTACGTTAGTCTTCACTAATCTTTTTCTCTTCACATATCTATAGAAACTTTTGCAGTCAGTTTTTATGTTCCCTGCAAGCTTACTCTCATATTCTATTTTCCCCCTCCGAATTAAACCCCTAGTCCTCCTCTGCTGAATTCTAAATTTCTCCCAGTCCTCAGGTTTTCTGCTTTTTCTGGCCAATTTATATGCCTCTTCCTTGGATTTAACACTATCCCTAATTTTCCTTGTTAGCCATGGTTGAGCCACGTTTTATTTTTACGCCAGACAGGCATGTACAATTGTTGTAGTTCATCCATGTGATCTGTATGGTAGCATAGTGATTATGTTACTGGACTAGTAATCCAGAGGATTGGACTAATGATCTGGAGACATGAGTTCAAATCCCACCATAGCAACTGTGTAATTTAAATTCAATTAAATAAATCTGGAATAAAAAGCTAGTATCAGTAATGGTGCCCGTGTAATTACCGGATAGCCATAAAAAAACCATCTGGTTCACTAACATCCTTTAGGAAAGAAAATCTGCTGCCCTTACCCAGTCTGGCCTATATGTTGACTCTTAACTGCCTTCTGAAAGCCATTCAGTATTTAAGAAGACGGCACCACCAGCTTCTCATGGCAATTAGGGATGATGGCCTTGCTAGCAACCCTCACATCCTGTGAATGAATGAAGAAAATCCCCAACACCCTTGCAATAAATGCCATTTGCCTTCCGAATTGCTTGCTGTACCTGCATGTTAACTTTGTGTTTCCTGTACGAGGTCACCTAAATCTCTCTGAACACCAACATTTAATAGTTTCTCACCTTTTAAAAATATTCTATTTTTCTATTCTTCCTACTAAAGAGAATAACCTCACATTTCTCCACATTATACTCCATCTGCCACCTTATTGCCCACTCGCTTAACCTGTCTATATCCCTTTGCAGGGTTTGTGTCCTCCTCACAGCTTACTTTCCCACCTAGCTTTGTATTGTCAGCAAACTTGGATACATTGCAGTCGGTTCCTTCATCTAATCATTAATATAGATTGTAAGTAGCTGAGGCTCAAGCACTGATCCTTGTGGCACCCCACTAGTTACTAATCTGGAGACATGGATATTAAGGAAATCAAGGGATATGGAGATAATGCAAGATGGTGGAGTTGAGGTAGAAGATCAGCCATGATCTCATTGGCGGAGCAGGCTCGAGGGACCGAATGGCCTACTCCTGTTCCTAATTCTTATGTTCTTATATTACAGCCTGCCAACCAGAATATGACCTATTTATCCCTACTCTCTGTTTTCTGTTCCTTAACCAATCCTCTATCCATACTAATATATTACCCCAACCTCATGAGCTCTAATCTTGTGTAGCAACCTTTTATGTGGCACGTTATCGAATGCCTTTTGGAAATCCAAATATGCTACATCCGCTAGTTCCCCTTTATCTACCCTGCTAGTTACACCCTCAAAAAACTCAAAATAAATTTGTTAAACACAATTTCCCTTTCATAAAACCATGTTGACTCTGCCTAATCATATTATGATATTCTAAGTGCCGTGTTACCATTTCCTTAACAATGGATTCCAGTATTTTCCCGACGAGTGATGTCAGGCTAACTGGCCTGTAATTCCCTGTTTTCTCTTTCCCTCCTTTTTTGAATAGCAGGGTTACATTTGCTACCTTCCAATCCACTGGGACCGTTCTAGAATCTCGGGAATTTTGGAAGATCACAACCAATGCATCCATTATCTCTGCAGCTACATCGGCATCCACAGGTGGCCCAACATGACCATGTTCCTGACCTTGTCACCAGGATTTGAAGTGGGCTCTTCAGTCTACTCCATTGCCACAGCTGTTGGATCTTCGGCCATGATTCTATTTCCTTTATAAATGAGGAGTTCTCTAGGACTCAGTTCCAATCTGAACCAGACTGAATGGCCTTTTCTTGCTGTGCTGAACTTTATGTGCGAAAGTTTCTCCACTACGTGCCTGGATCCTAAGCGAGATCAGCTGTGGCAGTCTCAACTCAGCTCTTAGTGGACGCCGCCCACGGCACAAAACTGTCCACTCAATTCAGCATAAAGTAGCAGAGGCCAACGTGATAAGCTCTGTGCTATCTCTGTAATCTCCTCCAGTCTCACAACCCCACAAGATGTCAGTGCTCCTCAAATTCTGCCCTCTTGAGCATCCCTGATTATAATATGCTCAACCATCGGTGGCTATGACTTCAGCTGCCTGGGCCCTAAGCTCTGGAACTCCCTCCTTACTACTAGGGGAATCAAGGGGTATGGCGAGAAAGCAGGGATGGGGTATTGAGGTTGCATGTTCAGCCATGAACTTATTGAATGGCGGTGCAGGCTCGAAGGTCCGAATGGCCTACTCCTGCACCTATTTTCTATGTTTCGATGGCCCCAAGCTTCGACATGATTTGCTCCTGATTTTTAGGAGCAACTGGTGTAGAACGGAGTATCTTAGTAATCGGAATTCTTGCCATTTAGTTTGCTCCAGTTCTAGTCAGTTAGAACAGTTTCACTTAGGAACAGAATTTTTTTTTCAAAAGAGGGCGTGTCCGGCCACTTACGCCTGTTTTCAAAGTTTCGTCAGTGAAAACTTACTCCAAACTAACTTAGAATGGAGTAAGAGAAGAATTTTGTACGCTCGAAAAAACCTTGTCTACACTTTAGAAAATCAGGCGTAGGTTACAAGTCAGGCGTAGAGAATGGGGGGGGGGGGGTGTTTAAAGGGAAGTTTACAAACATTAAACACTTCAGTTTTACAAATAAAGGGCCATCATCAATAATAAATGATAAATACATCAATAAATCAACCAATAAATCAATCAAAAAAAATTAATAGGAAATAATTTTTTTTTTTAAAATCAATTAAATAAAACATTTTCTACTTACCGACTGCAGCACCGGGAGCCCTCCAACCCCCCCCTCCCCCCCCCCCCCTCCCTCCCCCAGTGTGTCTCTGTCAGTGTCTCTATCTCTCTGTCTGTCTGTGTGTGTCTCTCATTCTCTGTCTGTCAGTGTCTGTGTTTTTGACAGTGAGGGGAGGAGGGGGAGGGGGGGAGAAGGGGGAGAAGGGGAGAAGGGGGAGGGGGGGAGAAGGAGGAGGGGGGAGGGGGGAGGAGGAGGAGGGGGAGGAGGAGATGGGGGGGAAAGGAGATGGGGGGGAAAGGAGATGGGGGGAAGGAGATGGGGGGGAAGGAGATGGGGGGGAAAGGAGATGGGGGGGGAAGGAGATGTGTGGGGGGGGGGGGAAGGAGAAGGGGGAGGGAGGCTGAACGGGCCGGGCCCGAGACTTCGGGCAGGGCCCGTCCCCAGCACCAGATTTACAGGTAGGTGGCGTTGGGTCGGGTCGGGGGGAGCGCGGGTTGGGGGGGTGGTGGGAGGGAAGTTGGTTCGGTTCGGGTCGGGGGGAGGGAGGGAGAGGGAGGTCAGATCAGGGGGAGGGAGGTCAGGTCAGATCCAGTCTGGGGGTGGGGGGGGGGGGGGGGAAGTGGGAGTCGGGTCCGGTCGGGTCCGGGGGCGGTGGGGAGGGGGAAGCCGGAGTCGGGTCGGGTTGGTGTCGGGTCCGGTCCAGGGGCAGGGGGGGGAAGCGGGAGTCGGGTCGGGTCCAGCTGGGGGCGGTGGGGGGAAAGTGGAAGTCGGGTCGGGGTCGGGGTAGGTCCGGGGGGTGGGGGGGGGGGGCGGGGGGCGGGGGGAGCGGGAGTCGGGTCGGGAGGAAGCAGAGGAGCTGGGCGTGGGAGGAGCCTTATTCACACAGCCCCAGTGAGGTCATTCGGCCAGGGCTAGGGGCTGCGTGCTGCGGCCCCTCCAACACAGTGTTGGGCGCCTGGAGCTACTGCACATGCGCGCCCACTGTAGCGCGCATGTGCAGAGGTCCCGGCACTGTTTTCAGCGCAGGGACCTGGCTCCGCCCCCTACAGCTCCTGCTGCGCTGCGCCTAGCTGTAAACGACCTGCAGGGAGCTGGAGAATCTGGAAGTTTTTTTTAGGCGCACTTTGTGGCGCGAAAAACGGGCGTCCAGATCGGGACTGCGCTGTTCTAAGCGCGGCTTGAAACTTGGGCCCGATGTTTCTATGTTTCTATGTTTCTTCCTAAACCTCTCCGCCTCTCTTTCCTCCTTTAAGATGCTCCTTAAAACTTACCTCTTTGACCAAGCTTTTGGTGAGCTGCCCTAATTTCTTCTTATGTGGCTCGGTGTCTAATTTATTTGTTTTGTCTTATAACATTGCTGCGAAGCGCCTTGGGACACTTTACTACTTTAAAGGCACTTTATAAATACAAGTTGTTGTTGTTGTTGTGATGCGTGGTTATGGAGAGTGGAATTAGTCTGACTGCTGCTTCAGGAAAGGCTATGGCTTGGCTGAGGTCTTGGCACCTTATTGAGGGCAAGCAGAGGAAGGCGTGCTATAGCTGCCCTCTCATAGCCTGACACAGACACACAATGTATGACCAAAATGAAAAGAGTCTCTCATTCCTGATCACTGACATCTTTCATCTCAAGGAGAAAAAGAAAGCAAGAAGTGAAATTTTTCAAAGATCAGCACTGCTGGAGATCCATATGCGCATACCATCAAGACTGTTCTGGCTGCTTTCAGTCAAAGAGGGTTAATATGTCCTGTAAAAAATTTGTTTTTAATTCACATAGTTTATTTATTAAGTATCTACATCTTGAGCAAACACATTGCATAGATTTGTGCCAAATCCATTTAAAGATTTCTTTCTATAGTACACTTCAATCTTAATACTTAACTTGATTATGAAGTCATCCCAGGCGAGCGCCAAGCCTCAGTGGCCTGTGAAGACCTCCTCACAGCTTGGGGGTAGAATTTCCAGCAGGTTGCATTACCCATTTCATAGGACCTTCATACCCTTTAGCTGCTTTTAGGATTTGGCACAATCGCTAGGTGTTTGCAGGAGGTTATTTCACAGTGCTTTTACCTGACTTTATCCATGTGAATCTCTATTTGCCGATACCACTCACAATGTTGTAAAAGCATACTGTCCTGGAAGATGCAACTGGCTAATCATGAGCAAAGTTCAGTTTAAGAAGGCCCTTCACCCCATCCTTCCAGTTACTGACCCTTTCCCATTACAGCGTGCAGCTGTTCTTTAAATGAGTCCTGTCTCCAGGCCTCAGTCACTCTTCCTGGCAATCCTTTCCAGCTATTGAGCATTTTCTGTGTGCAAAGGAATACGTGTCTGTCCTAAATTCGTCCTCGAGAACCCTGAACCCACATACATATTAACCTGGAAAATTCGCAAAAATTAAACAGCACCTTCAAAACAGGTAATAGCTCAAAAATGTATAGGCGCTACATCCAGCGAAGACAATAGTTCGGGGGATCTTAACGCTACCAGAACTACAGAAACCAGATAGTGGGCACTAAAAGTGTCCTGGGTTAATTAACTGTGAGAAAGCCGCCTAAATCTTGTTGTTTCAAGTTTTAATGGATAGATCTGAGTGGGTGGCTAAGCTGCCCACCCAAAACCGGCAGAGTCCTGATTCACATATGCCAATTAAGCACAATTGTAATGTATGCACCTGTGAGTATGCTCACAGGTTTTGTAGGGCTGTTGCACTGGAGTGCATCATCACCCCCAGCAACCAAATTTTAATTTGATTTCATGTCCAAAATTTAATTTGTTTATTGTGTCGTTTTTAGTGCCCCCCGCCCCTTTTAGCCAGGGGGCACTTGTATAATTTGTGATTTTAGTGCCCTCAAAAAAAACATTAAAAAAAAAACAAAAAACAAGGGGACACTTGTTTGGAAGTGTTTGGAGTGTCCCCCCAAATCAGAGGGCACTGGATTTAATGATATTATTGTTCACAACAAAATAGTTGTAGGGCTGTTGCATTGTGAGTGGCTTAGCCAGTCACATGATGTTCACAAGACTCAATAAAACCCCCAGTCAGTTGGGTCTAGGTCATCCACGATGAGGTATGCAGTTGTGAGCCTAGTGGATGAACTGGTAATGTGCAGTGTGATTGTTAAACCTTTGAGAATAAACCAACTAGTTCTTAATAGCAATGTGTTGCAATGAATTCTTAAGCAAGAACCCATGAAACCAAACATTACAAAGATGAAGGGGAGTGCTGGTTGCACTACTTGCCTCACCCAAACTGTTGCCGTGGTATAATACCATTATCACCAAATCACACCCTGATCTCTGTCCCTATTTCTCTGGTACATACTCTTCCTTTGAGAATCCCACCTTGTCCCACCTCTTATCTTTAAAATCTTCATTGTCTACCAACTCTCCACAAATCTGAAACAAGTTTCTCATCAAGATATCCTCCCTCCCTCAGTCTCTGCACTGAGCGACTCCATCCTCGGTGATTGCAATCCATCTCAGCACCCATTGGCCTATCCTCTGAAATCATTGCCCTCCTATCCTGCCCCACCCCCCTCTCTATATAAACTCTCCTATCCATATACCTGGCCATATCCTGTGTCTTCTCTATTCCCACAGTCTCTGCTACAGACAAGGCGATCTCCAGCTATTTCCTCATAAACCTCACCCTCTTAAAACCCCACTTTCTTCTGCAAGTGCGCCTGAAAACAAAGTCACTTACCAAATCCTAACCGCCTAGCCTTTGGCCCTCTATTCCCTGATATAATCCACAGCTGCTAATTTCCTCAATCACTTGCTCACTTCCACCGTGGATGCCCTTGTCCCCAGCAAGATCTTTACCCACTACCATCCTGGGCCTCGTCTTGTAGACAAGAAATTCTGAATAATACAGCAGTGGGTAATAGGTGCAGGAGCAGGCCATTCGGCCCTTCGAGCCTGCACCACCATTCAATATGATCATGACTGATCATGCAACTTCAGTACCCCACTCCTGCCTGCTCTCCATACCCCCTGATCCCTTTAGCCGTAAGGGCCACATCTAACTGCCTTTTGGATATATCCAACAAACTGGACTCAACAACTTTCTGTGGTAGAGAATTCCACAGGTTCACAATTCTCTGCGTAAAAAATAGTCTCTTCATCTCGGTCCTAGATAGCTTACCCCTTATCCTTAGACTGTGACCCCTGGTTCTGGACTTCCCCAACATCGGGAACATTCTTCCTGCATCTAACTTGTCTAATCCCGTCAGAATTTTATATGCTTGTATGAGATCCCCTCTCATTCTTCTAAACACCAGTGAATATAAGCCTAGTCGATCCAGTCTTTCTTCATATGTCAGTCCTGCCATCTTTCATATGTCAGTCCTGCAGTCCTGAACCTTCGCTGCACTTCCTCAATAGTAAGAATGTCCTTCCTCAGATTAGAAGACCAAAAGTGCACACAATACTCAAGGTGTGGTCTCACCAAGGCCCTGTACAACTGCAGCAAGACCTCCCTGCTCCTATACTCAAATCCTCTCGCTATGAAGGCCAACATGCCATTTGCTTTCTTTACTGCCTGCTGTACCTGCATGCCTACTTTCAATGGCTGATGTATCATGACACCCAGGTCTCATTGCACCTCCCCATGACGCTTAAATTTCACCCACTATAGTCGTACACACTACATTAATAATTACCTCACTGCTGAATTCTAAGGTCCTGTCAACTTGGTGCAAATGTGACCTTTTCTGTCTACATTTATGGTTTTCAACTATTTCCTATTGCTCACTCAGTATCACCATGACAACCATGATTTAGAATATATGCAGGAGATGAAAAGTGACAGTCTGATTGCCATGGATTTCACACAATGTCAAGAATTGAGAAGCTGTTGTATTTTTAGAGCCATTTTGCAAAATCAACCTTAAATCTTAACAACTATCCTACGAAAACATTTCATCACATCAACAGTCTTCTTGCTGCCATATCACTGGGCTGTAGTCCTTACTGGTTTACAATTTAACTCATTCATTTAAATGTTACCACCTGATAGATAACATTTGGAAAGGCATTAACGGCTGGGGTATACATTACAAGCATTAGGAGAAAGGAATTAGATAAAGAAGCAAAGAGTATTAAAAAAAAAGAGCAACCACGGCCTAACAGTTCGGTCGGTTATTGCAGATGAGGAAAGGCCCAAGTTGCATCCTTGTTCTGTGCTAAGCTAGCTGATTGTGATTGAGGCAATGTTGAAGGTGCAATAATTTGGGGAAATCACTTGCGAGTGTATATGTGGACATCGGGTGAGTGTGTGATCGAGCTAGGTTATGAAATGCATTAGCGCTGATGAGTCTGCTGACACCATGTTTAGATTCACGCCTACAGAGCAGACACTTGAGTGAGATACTGAAGGGGTTAACCCCCGCACAGCTTTACCCCAGCAAATGATGGGCCTAACAATTTGGGTGTGCACATTTTTGGGCAGGTGGGGGACGCAGGGAACGGTCCTTGTGCCTGCAAGCTGAGGCATACCCATTGTTGTTAAGTGGGCAAACATATTGAGGATGAGCAATAAATGCTGGCCTTGCCAGCGATGCCCCCATTACAATGAATGAATAAAAAAAATGTGGAAGCCAATTTATGCCCATCAAGATCCCACAAAAGGTAAAAGAGATAAATGACTAGTCGATCTGTTTTGATGATGTTTAGTCTCGTCCAAAAGATGGCAGCTCCAACACGAAAAATGGGCATTCGAGTTAGGCAACAGAGAAGAAGCTGCTGCCCATGGAACTGTATCCCAACAAGAGTCAGTGCCTTCTGTAGAGTAAGGCAAAACAATTGGAGAAACCGGAAATAAATCACTGGTGACAGGTAAGGGACTCGAAGACAGAGCGTACGGGGCCCCAAGATGTATGTTCAAATCCCTCATCTGGCATTAATATCTTCCTTCCATCATGTCTTGTCAGATTTTAGCACAGTTATAGAATAACACACTGTCTGTGTGTGTGTGTGTGTGTGTTTGTTCTAATTTAAAACTGACGGATTTCAGCTTTGCTGCGTTTGGAGTTAAGAATGACTGAAGTTTCAGTGAAATTCTCTGGAAAAAAAGATCCGGCAGCTATATTAACTTGGCTAAAACTGATCCCGATCGTGACACTGCCTGCTTGTTTCCATCAGCTTGTCTTTCTCTCTGTGCCCCTCTTTCTTCCACCTCCCTCACCCGTTCTTTGAGATGAAGCTTCAGTCCTTATCGGGACCATTGCTTTACTGTGAGCAAATAAGTGAAATTCCATTTTTATTACTTGGATTCCAGGATTTTTAATGGTGGTTTGGGGGATTGCATTCCACAACTCCGTCCAAAAAAATCAAGCCGCAGCGGCTTTTGTCCTGATCCCACCTTCACTTTGCAAATAAGCTCCGATAAATGTTTAAAAGGAATCGCTAGTCTATTTTTTGTTGTTGTTGCAAAGCTAAGGCAAAACTGGATTAGGTAGCAGGCTTGCAGCTCATTTGTGAAGCGTGACTGTTGTGGAATGCAGCTCGACTCACTCATGAATAATGCCGGAGAGCGCAGCTGAGAGTGGTACTGAAAGGAAGACAGCAGACTGTAACCAGGGTGGCCAACCCTCCAGGATTATCCCGCAGGCTTCAGGAATTCAAGATTAATCATCCCGGACACTGCTGCAAGCAACCCAGGAGAAAAATGATAAGAGCGTTAAAAAAAAGTTGATTTATTTTTTGAACACTTTCAATTATTCTTTATAAAAATGCATTCATTCATTGGGAAAAATGGTTGTTTGACGGTCATTTAGGAATCATCCAAATCAGGTATCATCCGGGACAAAGCAGCCCGCTTGATTGGCACCTCATCTGCCACCTTCAACATTCGCTCCCTCTACCACTGGCGCACCGTGGCTGCAGAGTGTGCCATGCACTGCAGCAACCTGCCAAGGCTTCTTCGGCAGCACCTCCCAAACCCGCGGCCTCTACCACCTAGATAGCAGGCACATGGGAACACCATCACCTCCACATTCCCCTCCAAGTTACACACCATCCTGACTTGGAAGTATATCGCTGTTCCTTCATCGTCGCTGGGTCAAAATCCTGGAACTCCCTCCCTAAAAGCACTGTGGGAGTAGCTTCATCACAAGGACTGCAGTGTTTCAAGGCGGCGGCTCACCACCACCTTTTCAGTGGCAATTAGGGATGGCAATAAATGCCAGCGATGCCCATATCCTGTCAATGAATTTAAGAAAAGGTAACAGTCTGTTTGTTTTCCTGGCATGGGAAGGCGGGGCACCACAGGGTTGACCAATGGCAAGAGCGAGTGGATGGGTAGATTGTAGACAGGAGGCCATGTGATGAAACCTCCAGGACTACATCTAACCAGAGTTGGCAATGCTAGCTGTTAACGCAGCACTGAGCAGAGATAGACAGAGCGGTGATGAGCATGCGAGAGTGGAGACAGACTGGGGAGCAGCAATGTGTGAGGGGAGAGTGGAAAACTACTGAGGAGCTGTGCTGAGCATCAGAGTGGGGAAGGCTGAAGAGCAATGCTGAATGGGGGTTTGCAGGGGTCAGGCTGCAGAGTACTGGTGGGGGGGAAATGGAGACAGAGCAGGCAGCCTGCAATGAGTGGAAGCAGAATGGGGAGCAGTGCTGAGCAGGGAGAAAGTAGGGATCAGCACCCAGCTGGCAAGAGAAGAGACGGGAAGGGGAGCCAGGATAAGCAGTGGAACGGCACTAGGGGAAGAGTGAAGACAGACTGGGGAGCAACGCTGTATGGTGGGGAGAGCAGAAACAGGCCGGGGAGCAACCTTGGGTGGGGGAAAAGAGTGTGCACAATCTGGAAAGCAGCAAGGGAGGAGCAGTGCCAGGCAAGAGAGCATAGAGACTGGCTGGGGAATATGGCTGACAAGCAACAGCAAAGACAGAACAGGGAGCAGTGCTAGGTTGGGGAGGGTGGAGCAAACCAGGAAGTAGAGTACATTGGGCCTGTACTCGCTGGAGTTTAGAAGAATGAGAGGTGATCTCATTGAAATATATAAGATTCTGGAGGGGAATTGACAGGATAGATGCTGAGAGGTTATTTCTCCTGGCTGGAGAGTCTACAACTAGGAGGCACAGTCTCAAGATAAGGGGTTGGTCATTTAAGACTGGGATGAGGAGGAATTTCTTCACTCAGAGGGTTGGAATTCTCTACTCCAAAAAGCTGTGGATGCTGAGTCATTGAGTATATTCAAGACTGAGAAAGAAAGCTTTTTGGACACTAGGGGAAATCAAGGGATATGGAAATTGGGCGGGAAAGTGGAGTTCGAAGATCAGCCATGATCTTATTGAATGGTGGAGCAGGCTCGAGGGACCATGCGGCCTACTCCTGCTCCCAATTCTTAAGTTAAGAGGGCGGGGAGAAGAGCAGAATCTGGTCATGGCACGGAGCGGAGTGGTGCCGTACCACAATAGCTCATATCAAACAGGTAGCACAAAGAGGGCAAACTGCACTCATGAGATTTTCAGGAACTACTTCGATATTGTGATTTGCCCCCCAAAATATGCCAAATAAAATGCCTCGTGATAAGAACATAAGAAATAGGAGCAGGAGTAGGCCACCTGACCCCTCGCACCTGCTCCGCCATTTAATAAGATCATGGCTGATTTGATCATGGACTCAGCTCCACTTCCCTGCCCGCTCCCCATAACCCTTTACTCCCTTATCAGTCAAAAATCCTCCACCTTAAATATATTCAATGACCCAGCCTCCACAGCTCTCTGGGGCAGAGAATTCCACAGATTTACAACCCTCTGAGAGAAGAAATTCCTTCTCATCTCAGTTTTAAATGGGTTGTCCCTTATTCTGAGATTATGTCCCCTAGTTTTAGTTTACCCTCTGAGTGGAAATATCCTCTCTGCATCCACCTTGTCGAGCCCCCTCATTATCTTATATGTTTCGATAAGATCACCTCTCACTTTTCTGAACTCCAATGAGTATAGGCCCAACCTACTCAACCTTTCTTCATAAGTCAACCCCCTCATCTCCGGAATCAACATAGTGAACCTTCTCTGAACTGCCTCCAATGCAAGTATATCCTTCCTTAAATGCGGAGACCAAAACTGTACGCAGTATTCCAGGTGTGACCTCACCAATACCCTGTACAGTTGTAGCAGGACTTCTCTGCTTTTATACTCTATCCCCCTTGCAATAAAGGCCAACATTCCATTTGCCTCCTGATTACTTGCTGTACCTGCATATTAACTTTTTGTGTTTCATGCAAAAGGACCCCCAGGTCTCTCTGTAATGAAGCACTTTGCAATTTTTCTCCATTCAAATTATAATTTTCTTTTCCTATTTTTTTGCCCTAAGTGGATAACCTCACATTTTCCCACATTATACTTCATCTGCCAGATTTTTGCTCACTCATTTAGCAGATTTTTTGCATCCTCCTCACAATTTGCTTTCCCACCCATTTTTGTATCATCAGCAAACTTGGCTACATTACACTCGGTCCCTTCATCCAAGTCATTATTATAGATTGTAAATAGTTGAGGCCCCAACACTGATCCCTGCGACACCCCACTAGTCACTGTTTGCCAACCGGAAAATGCCCCATTTATCCCGACTCTCTGTTTTCTGTTAGTTAGCCAATCCTCTATCCATGCTAATGATGCAATGGTGAGAGCTAGCGGCATTACACAGCTACAACTTAATTGTGACTGCCGGGTCTAATTTAAAAAAATGCTCCCCCTCCTCCTTCTCCCCCAATCGGTGGATGAACATACTCCACCTTCACCTCTGGGGCTTGGACTCAAGACCAGTCCTAGAACACTGGGATGAAAGTATAGGGATGTTAATGTGAAATAACCTTGGATGGTCTTAACCCCATTTTTAGTCAGTGTAGGTGAATAGAACAAAATGCACCACAACCCAGTAAAGTGGCAACCTCACTCAAGACACTTTTACATCAGCATTTATTTAGTTCGGATCATGGGAGGGTGTCATCTGTGTGTCGACTCCTTGCTGTTAAAAAGCGTCTCTTTTAACCTGGCAGCAGAAACATAGACCCATGAAAAAGTGGGGCTTCCACAGTGCAGACTTCGCCGAGGTCTCAGGGATGGCCGTGCGGGCAGAGATTACATTCAAACTGTTGCAGTATCAGGGTGTTCTCGTGGGGCTGAGGAATATTGTTGAAATACAGCAGAGAGAGAGCATCTGGCCATGGAATATCGGGCCTGGAGAGGCCTGGTGCTGGCAATAGATATAAAAGCTGGTGTAAATGCTCCCATCCCCCGCACCGTCAGCCCCTCACCTTGATTAGCGCAAGCATTTGACAAAAACAAATTTAGAACAAAAGAAACTTATTTGTTTAACATATTAAATATATTTAAAAATCGGTAAGTATCAAACCATGTTTCATACAGAATGCTTCATCCTTAAGCTGATATGAATGGCTCAATGGAAAACAGTTTTGCAGTAAACAACCATCTGGGCTTGTAATAAGCAAACCAGCACTCACTGACGGAGCAAGTACCCCCGCAAAAAAACCTTCCACTCGAAAGAGCCTCATCTGTTTGGGGCTGAACTTCCTTTGGGACAGTGCGTGAGACATTCAAGTTGGAATACAGTCAATTCAGCCCTGGAGCCTGGATTTGATGTCTGCTCCATTCCTCTTCATGGAAGTGTCCTGTCCATGACAGATGGAGGTAAGGGCTCTGACTCAATGACCTTGGGCAGTCTCAGCTGGCACGAGATCACACCATAATACTGCCCACACTGTACCATCAATTGGTTATTAATGAGGAGTCTACAGGGCACTGATAAAGCAGGAAATGGAACTGTCCTGCCCGTTCAATCGAGGGTTCCCTCGGGTCTAATGAAGTTGAGTATTTGAGCAGTACAAAATGGGAGATCTAGGTCACATCAAAGTTAACCTGTATCTGGCCCAGGGTTGAGTGATGCCAGCACTGTGAGCAGCAGAGGAAAGAGTGGCTTCAACTGGCAATGCACAGGTCTTCAGTCGTCACCTGCACTCTCAAATGCAAAGGACTTGGCCTAGTTGTCCAAGCAGCACCAGGGACCCACTGAGCATGGTCATCCCATCACCCATAGACGCTGGTTCAGTTCATTAGCATGTTTGCATCAGATGGCTGTAAAAGATCCCATGGCACTATTTCGAGGAAGAGCGCGGGTGATCTCCCTGGTGTTATGGCCAATATTTGTCCCTGAACCAACATCATTAAAACAGATTGGGGCCGAAATTCAGCCTCCTGATGAGGCCTCTGGCCACCAGAAAGCAGTGGCCATGCGGCGGTGACGCATGGCCGCCGATTTTTCGGTGAATGGCCACCGCTGGCAAAATTCTCCTCGGGGGTTTTTCCACCGGTGACCCACTCCACTCTGCTCCCCCCACTTCCGGCCTTCTGCTGCCGAAGCCTCCTAAGTGCGTCATCAGAGCACACATTGCTGATGTCCCGCCCGGGAAGCGAAATTCAGCGGGAAAAGTCTTCCGGCTGCTGGCCGGTGCCCCAGACAGCTTTTTCTGTCGAAGCACTGTGTTTGAAATGGCGGTGTGTCACCATTAAAGGGGAGGGCGCACTGCTGCCTTTTATTTTTTTTATGTCGGCCGAAAGACAGGTCCGGCCGACAATTACGCCTCCGGGTTCGGCCAGGCGGCCAACAGGCAGCCTGACATCCCTCTTGGGTGCCAGGCCATTGTCCCGGCCGACATCCTCCCTGGTGGCCCAGTGGACGGAACTTAAAAAGTTGCAGAGCTCGCAGCGGCCCTCCCCTTTAACGGAAGAGGGGGGGACGCTGTGACGCGCCAGCGCAATGACATCATCAGCCCAACTGGTGACTGACAGCGATGGAGAATCCGTCCCGCCTTCACTTCCGTCCCCATTATGACCAACTTCCACCCCGCTCGAAAAAAAACGACACAGAGCTGCATCCATTGCAGTGGGTAAAACACGACAAAAACGGTACGTGCGACCCGGTTCAGGCGGGGGTGAATTTCGGCCCCATTATCATTTCTTTGCTGTTTGTGGGAGGTGGTGGTGTGCAAATTGGCTGCCACGTTTCCCTACATTACAACAACGACTACACTTCAAATGTACTTCATTGCCTGTAAAGCATCCAGAGGTCATGACAAACGCTATATAAATGCAAGTCTTTCTTTCCATGGTGCAAAATAGCATCATAATATGCGCACACTGATGCACAGGGGCCTGCTCAGTACAGAAATCGGTAATTGTTGATTGAAAGCCTGTCAAGAAGTTAAAGGTTAACACTTAGGCATTTGTGGCAGGCTCACTGTGAAGGTAGTTGTAAAATGTAATTATTTCAGGCACTCAAGGCATGAATGGCTGGGACAATCCAAGCACGGGCAGATGAACCTCCGACAGGTTTGCAGCACACCAGCAGCAGAGTTTGTGATGTAAAAGCAGGAGAGCAAGGCAGGGAGGAGTTCTCAGCGTCGCTCTATCATACAAATCATAGAAATTTACAGCATGGAATGAGGCCATTTGAGCCCATCGTGTCCGTGTCAGCCGACAAACAGCTATCCAGCCTAATCCCACACTCCAACTCTCGGTCCGCATCCTTGTAGGTTACTGCACTTCAAGTGCACACCCAAGTACTTTTTAAATGTGGTGAAGGTTTCTGCCTCTACCACCCTTTCAGGCAGTGAGTTCCAGACCCCACCACCCTCTGGGTGAAGAAATTTCCCCTCAAATCCCCTCTTTCAGGACTGCAACTGCGCTGAACCATACCACCAATGACTTCTGTATTTGGCACTTCTGTAGTTCGGGTGGTGGGACAGCGAGCTCTGTGGGCCCGTCCCTTGGCAAAACTTATCCCAACAGCACAATTCTGTCACAAAGATGGGGGAAACCCGACTTTAACACTGTAAACCCGAGGAGCCGGTGCATGCACCTTACTCCCCTGTGGCCCAAACCACACCTGAAGATGTTCCACACGCAGAGAACTCTATTTTTTTAAAATTCAGTTGCCAATAGAAGTAGAGCTAATTCACCGATCAACTCATCTCGCGAATAGTTCTGCTGCGGCCGACAGAAAACGCAGACTTATTTCCCAAGATAGTGAATTCCCCCCATCAAGGGACCTGCCAAAGCCCCAATCTTTTGATCTGCGCGAGTCCATGTCATTAGCGATGTAATCGCACTGGATTTTTATGAAGATATTAAGAAACGAGTCATCTTTGATTTTCTGCTGCATCAGTCAAAGCAAAGCTGGAGAGATTACCTGTCTGGGTTTCTGTGCTCGAGCAGCTGTGATCCCTGGACCTGCTGTTATTAAATAATGATGCTCCCTCTCGCCAGGAAGAGACACAATGTCTCCGAATGCAGCATCTCCCCTTCAGTTTAATCTTAACGTTGTGCGAATGTTTGGACCCTGTGTGCTGCTGCTGCTGCTGTGAGGTGAAGGGAGCTGAATTCCAGCACTGAGAGGGACTCCTCGCGCTCGCTAATCCCACTGATACCAGCAGCAGATAACAGGATCAACATTCCATGGGTTATAACTGCAACGTGACAGATACCTGTCACAGCTCAATGACACTGGACAGCCTGAAATAGAAAAATAAAGTCTGAAAAGTCACAGGGGGAGAAACTTGGTCGGATATTGCCCGAGGGGCGCGAAAGGGCTTACAGCAGCGAGCGCCGACATTCGCGCCGCTCGGCAAATTCAGTGTGCCGGTACCGTCCGGGAGCACCGTGCTGGTGTGCAACGCCCCCGATATCGACACTTTGGTTTGCACGGCACCCGTAGTGCCCCGTAGTGACCCCGCCAGAGAAAGCTGGTGTGCAGAGCTGTCCCGGGGCGCAAAGGGAAGGAATGACTGCATGAGGTAAGTTGGGGTGAGTAATGTATAGGGAATGTTTTTTGCTTGGAGGCTTCTCTTAGGCCGCTACGAAGCTGGCTCTTTAGCACGGGATATTCAGTTGCTCACCCGGCCTAGCACCCTAAGGGAGGTGTGGAATGCTTCCCACGGTGCTCCACTCCACTCTCAGGGTGCAACCACTGAATTTTGCTGTTCCCGTCGCTAGAAATGTTCCGGTTCTAAATTTAGCGACCACCCGCGTTAGCACCGTAGGAACCCTCTAATCAAATTTCTAACCCACAGGGTCTGAAAAAATATATTTATATCTGTTTCTTTGTTCCTCAATTTTCTCTTCTTCTAAAGACAGACCAATACAGCACAGGAGGAGGTCAGTCAGCCCATCGTGCCTAAGCCGACTAAATATGGACTCCTGGATTATGGTTCCATTGACACTGACTGCCCTACAGTACCTCACACAAGTGTCTATTCTTCATGTGTGAGAGTCAGCAGGCTATCTGACCATACACAATTTACAGTAGGGATTGCAAGATAGCAATCAGGAGCGGGAACCTTGGCTGATTACATTCTCTTCTCTGGACAAAATGCACCAATTGTAATGGCCCAAGTTCCACGCTGGCTGAAATCAGTTAGCTCAGTCCCATCAGAGTTGAAGCGTCCTGACGTGCCTGGGTCAGTTCCACAATTGCACATTTGCTCGCAATGTTTTGTCACCTGACCGAATGCTTCCTGCCGTCTTTTGGGTGAGACGTTAAACCGAGGCCCCGCCTGCTCTCTCGGGTGGACGTAAAAGCTCCCAGGGCATTATTTCGAAGAAGAGCAGGGCAGTTATCCCCAGTGTCCTGGCCAATATTTATCCCTCAACCAACATCACTAAAAAAGATTATCTGTTCATTATCACATTGCTGTTTGTGGGAGCTTGCTGTGCGCAAATTAGCTGTCGCGTTTCCCACATTGCAACAGCGTGTACAGTTCCAAAAATACCTCATTGGCTACAAAGCGCTTTGGGACATCTGGTGGATGTATATATATAAATGCAAGTCTTTCTTATAAACACTCCGGGTACAAAAGGTATAGTGAACTATGACACATCATACCTTGAATGCTTATGAACAAGTTAGACTGTTTTGCATGAGCCTGTTTTCCAGTTCAAAGTATGTATTGTACTTATTTGTAATATAAAAACATAAACGATACTATAACAAATTAATTCACCGATGTAGTTTAATACACTCCGCTAACATTCAGAATTATGAATGGATGACTGAGTAATATGGCTACAGTTTGCTCGAGCGCTTTAGATAATGTCACAATTCTTGAGACTCAAGCTCAATGGTTTCTGGATGTCATCTGAGCCCTTCGAGTAAATTACAGCTTGTTACTAACTGTCAGCCAGCCACAATATTGTATAATGCACATATAATAGTCTCAGTGAGATGAAACCTGCGATAAACAGAGTTGAAACTGACGTTGAAATAGCACTGAGGGGCGAGAGATGCTAGTGAGCAATATAGCCCCCGTACCTCATAATATGGCCCTCGTACCTCACAATATGGCCCCCGTACCTCACAATATGGCCCTCGTACCTCACAATATGGGCCCCATACCTCACAATGGCCCCCGTACCTCACAATATGGCCCTCGTACCTCACAATAAGGGCCCCATACCTCACAATGGCCCCCGTATCTCATAATATGGCCACCGTACCTCATAATATGGCCACCGTACCCAACAAAAGGGCCAACTGTCAGATTTAGTTTACCGACCCATTGCAGAATTGTAAGTAATTTAAAGGGGCACCCCACTGTAGATCAAAATGTTTGACAAACCTATTTTTTGCCCTTGGAGACAGAAAAGAAGGTTGTGCTTCATTCTCAGCACGATGACACCCTGAGCAAGTAATGCATTTTGGGTGTGGTTTACATCATTCTGCCGTGTGTTTGCTAACAAAGAAGAGATTTACTTAGCAATTTTTATGAAGGCTGAGCTATTTAAGAGCCTGATATGTTTTGTATCTGTCCTTTATCTATTTATATAAAAGTTTTGAGATCATTTTCCAGTATCACGCCAACAAACCGTAACTGAACAACCTTTAAATCTGACAAGCATAAAGAGAAAGAAAGCAAGTTATTTCCTTCTGATATTTCTGACCAGTACATAACCAGGACAGGTTGACCATTCACCAAAGAGAAAGACCAAGCTGCCAACCTAGAGAGACTTACAACATCTTTAATTAGCCTACAATTGACCTGATGACTTATTTTAGACACTTTCCGACGGAGCCTATCTGAGGCTGTGGTCTTAAAGGGACAGGCCAGGCTAGCAGATAACACAATGCTGCAGATGGCAGACTACCCATGAGGAAAGCCATTGGAGGTCAAGGGGCAATATATATTTCAATAGAATGGAAAGGTTGGTTGGGCTGACATCATGCCAATGTGTGTCAAGCCTCCCAACCGTCATGCTGCTTGTCCCTCCCCTACTCTGCTCCATGGTGGCAGTCTTTCACACATTACAATCCTTTCCTCTGGAATTATCTGTCAAAACCACCTTGCCCTGCTATATCATATAATCATAGAAAATTACAACACAGAAGGAGGCCATTCAACCCATCGTGTCCATGCTGATCGTAAGAGTTACTCAGCCTAATCCCACCTTCCAGCACTAGGTCCATAGCCCTGTAGGTTACGGCTCTTTAAGTGCACATCCAAGTACCTTTTAAATGCGATGAGGGTTTCTGCCTCTACCACCCTTTCAGGCCGTGAGTTCCAGACTCCCACCACCCTCCGGGTGAAGAAAGGTTTCCTCATCTCCCCTCTAATCCTTCTACCAACTACTTTAAATCTATGCCCCCTGGTTATTGACCCCCTCTGCTAAGAGAAATAGGTCCTTCCTATCCACTTTATCTAGGCCCCTCATAATTTTCTACACCTCAATTAAATTCCCCCCTCCGTCTTCTCTGTTCCAATGAAAGCAACCCCCACCTATCCAATCTTTCCTCATAGCTGAAGTTTTCCAATCCTGGCAACATCCTCCTAAATCTCCTCTGTACCCTTTCTAGTGCAATCACATCCTTCCTGTAATGTGGTGACCAGACCTGTACGTAGTACTCCAGCTGTGGCCTAACTAGTGTTGTATCCAGTTCCAGCATAACTTCACTGCTTTCGTATTTTGTGCCTCAGCTAATAAAGGAAAGCATTGTTTATGCTTTTTTAACTATTTTATCGACCTGTCCCGCTACCTTTAAGGATCTGTGGACATACACTCCAAGGTCCCTCTGTTCCTCCACACCTCTCAGTATCCTCCCATTTATTGAGTATACCCTTGCCTCCTCAAACGCATTACCTCACACTTTTCCGGATTGAATTCCATTTGCCACTTTTCTGCCCAACTGACCAGTCCATCGATATCTTCCTGCAGTCTGGAGCTTTCCTCCTCACGATCAACCACACGGCCAATTTTTGTATTATCTGCAAATTTCTTTATCATGGCCCCTGCATTTAAGTCTAAATCATTAATATATACCACACAAAGCAAGGGACCGAGTACTGAGCCCTGTGGAACCCCACTGGAAACAGCCTTCCAGCAAAAAAACTCCCCTCAGCCTCCCCCTACACCACAAAAAGTCCTTTACTTCATGCTCGGCATCTACTCCCCCCTTTGTAAAGTACTCGGAGGTCTTTTATATCTGTGTAAGCAGTTTTAAATTTACAGTGTCCTAATTCCATCACAATGGAGGTCTCTGAGGCAGAAAGATGCTTTGACATTCCAGGAGTGCAGGTTGCAACAGTTGTGTAATTCTCTTGCTCTCTGTAATGCACTGCTGTGAATGCCTGCAACTGACTGCATTGCACACCCACAAAACTGTGGCGCTCTGAATCTGCCATTGGATCAACCACCTATTGCCACACAAGCTAAGAATTAGCCCTGTGCTCCTGCTCTCCTCCACAATCTGGGTTTCTTCGCACCCAGCAGAGCTCAGTAAATCCTCAGGGACCAGCCATAGCTCCAATGGGGGAAGAGAAGAACTCCTGGGACTACGGCTTGCATTTAAACAGCATCCTTAACATACAGAAATATCCCAAGGAGTTTCACAAATAGGCATAAGGAAAATGGATGCTGAAAGGAGAGATTAGAAAAGGTGACCGAAACGTGGTGACAAGAGGTGGGGAGACAGAAAGGCTGAAGGAGGGAGCTTCAAAGAGTAGGGCCAATGTGCCTGAAATCTCAGAGGAGAAGGTGAAGCCGAATGAACAGGGGGGAATCTAGAGCTGGAGGAAATTGAGGAGATAGGGTAGGGTTTGGCCACGGAGAGATTTGCAAACCATGGACAAGCATTTTAAATTTAGCGTGTTGGAGGACAAGGAATTTGCGAGGATAGGGTGATGAGGGAGGTGAACACGATACACGCAGCAGAGTTCTGGACAATTTGCAGTTTATGGAGGGCGGAGGATACAAAGCCATAAATTAGAGCATTAGAGTCGTTGAGGCTGGAGGTAACCAAACCCTGATGAGGTGGGGGGGTTAAAGTTGGAACAGAGGCAGACAGTGTTGCAGAATTGGCAGCAAGCAAGTCAGGTCAAATAGAACGGCAAGATTACAAATGGTCTGGTTCAGCCTAAGAGAGTGGCAAAAAAGAGAGACGGAGTCAGTTGTAAGGGAACAGAGTCAAGCAGGGAATAAGTCGATCATCTTGGTCTTTAGGATGTTGAGCCAGAGAAAGTTGTGACGTATCCAGGAAATAATGTTGGATAAGCATTCTGAAAACATGGAGACACTCAAGCTGTCGAAACAAATGGTGGAGATATGGAGCTAGACATGATCAGCATACGTGTGAAAGTTAACAGTTCCTGCAGATGATGCCACTAAGAGGTACTTTCTAGTTAAAGAGGAGGGGGCCAAAAATAACTCCATCTTATAGTGACATTATAGGTGGAAAGAAGAAAAGCCATTGCTGGAGATGCAATGGCTGCCGTTAGATAGGTGGATCACTGAGGAGAGGCGTTGCAGGTGGATGCTGCAGTTAACCATAGTGAACACCACAGGAAGGGCAAGGGTGACAAGGAGAGATAGGCCACCACAATCACAGTCACAGAAGATGTTGGTTGTGAATTTGGCTAGGGCCGTATTTTTGTTACGAGAAAGGCAGGGGCCAGATTGTGCAGATTGGAACCTGGGAATTTCGGGAAAGAAGGGCGCAGGGGTGGGGAGCAACATGTTCAAGGACCTTTAAGAGGAAAGGAAGGTTGTGGAAGAGCTAGCAGTTGGAGAGGATGGATAGGTCAAAAGAGCTTTGTTTTAAGAAGGGGAGCAGAATGGTGCCTGAGCAAAACGGAATTAATGATGATCAGCTCGCACTGGGGTCCCTGCACAGATGAAAAGAAAAACAACTCGTGCATCCGAAAGAGAAAGATAGGTGTAATGTATGCACCTGTGAGTATGCGATGTTCACAAGACTCAATAAAACCCCAGTCAGTTGGGTCTAGGCCTTCCACATTGAGGTATGTAGTTGTGAGCCTATTGGGTGAACTGGTAATGTGTAATGTGATTGTTAAACCTTTATTAATAAACCAACAATTCTTAATAGCAATGTGTTGCTATGAATTCTTAAGTTAAAAACCCATGCAGCAAATACATTGCAATAGATTAATGAATACTGTGGATCCCTTAATCATAACTGGCCAATGATGACTGACCTGCTGTGCTTTTATACAATGTTCTGCTTCTATTGCTGATTACGTGCAAGGTTTGAGATCTAGCTCGATTTATTGGGTTAGATTTTCAGGAATTGGCACAAAACATTGCAGAGCATGCTAACCTCCATGACCCAATGACCAATACGCCTTGCAACTGAAGCGCTAATTTGTAAATTCTACCCCTTTCTCTTTGACAGAATTGCACAATATCGGCTAACCTGGTGATACTATACATCAGAGGTTAGATCTGTTTAAATAGCCCACAATACAACAGAAGCCAAGCTACAGACAGTAGTCTGAAGCTGGTGTCAAGCAGACCCACCTCAGGGAAGGGTTTCACTCCAGCCTCCACTCAGGCTGCATTCCCAGCTATAGTGTTGCTTTGAAGTGTCACCAGCACCAAACATTTGCAGTGCCCTATCTGACTCCAGAGGGAAGCGGAGTGTAACTTCCTCTTCCAGATGGGAGTTACAGTATAACTTTAGCATTGGTATGATGCAAAACCACTTCACACCAATACAGGTACAACGTCTCGTATCCGGAATTCCGAAAACTGGTATTGTCCGAAAACTGGACATTTTTGAGGCGGCCAAGGTGGCGACATCGGGCAACGAGGGGCGAGGAAACCGGTAAAAAACGCAGCGTCGGGAGCGGGGCCATGGGTGGCGCGAAACGGCAGGTGGTGAGGAGCGGCGGGAATCGGCGAGCAGAGGAGCGGCATGGATCGACGAGCGGCGGAGGGAATCGGCGAGTGGAGTGAATGATGATGAAGGAACGGCGATATATTTCTAAGTCAGTATGATGCGTGACTTGGAGGGGAACTTGGAGGTGATGGTGTTCCCATGCTCCTGCTGTCCTGTCCTTCTAGGTGGTAGAGGTCGCAGGTTTGGAATGTGCTGTCAAAGAAGTCTTGGCAAGTTGCTGCAATGCATCTTGTAGATGGTACACACTGCAGCCACGGAGCGTCGGTGGTGGAGGGAGTGAATGTTTTAAGATGGTGGATGGGGTGCCAATCAAGTGGTTTGCTTTGTCCTCGATAGTGTCGAGCTTCTTGAGTGTGGTTGGGAGCTGCACTCATCCAGGTAAGTGGAGAGTATTCCATCACACTCCTGACTTGTGTCTTGTGGATGGTAGAAAGGCTTTGGGGAGTCAGGAGGTGAGACACTCGCCTCAGAATACCCAGCCTCTGTCCTGCTCTTGTTGCCACAGTGTTTATGTGGCTGGCCCAGTTAAGTTTCTGGTCAATGGTGATTCCCCAGGATGTTGATGGTGGGAGATTTGACGATAGTAATGTCGTTGAATGTCAAGGGGCGGTGGCTGGATTTTTGCTTGTTGGAGATAGTCATTGCCTGGCACTTGTGTGGCGTGAATGTTACTTGCCACTTATCAGCCCAAGTCTGAATGTCATCCAGGTCTTGCTGCATGCATTCCTTTATCTGAGGAATTGTGAATGGAACTGAACACTGTGCAGCCATCAGCGAACATCCCCATTTCTGACCTTATGATGGAGGGAAGGTCATTAATAAAGCATCTGAAGATGGTTGGGCCTAGGACACTGACCTGAGGAATTCCGGCAGCGATGTCCTAGGGTTGGAATAATAGGCCTCCAACCACCACAACCATCTTTCTTTGTGCTAGGTATGACTCCGGCCAGTGGAGAGTTTTCTACCTGATTCCCATTGACTTCAGTTTTACTAGGGCTCCTTGATGCCACACTCGGTCAAATGCTGCCTTGATGTCAAGGGCAGTCACTCTCACCTCAGCTCTGGAATTCAGCTCTTTTGCTCATGTTTGGAAACAAGGCTGTAATGAAGTCTGGAGCCGAGTGGTCCTGGTGGAACTCAAACTGAGCATCGGTGAGTAGGTTATTTGTGGGTAAGTACTGCTTGATAGCACTGTCGATGACACCTTCCATCACTTTGCTGATGATGGAGAGTAGACTGATGGGGCGGTAATTGACCGGATTGGATTTGTCCTGCTTTTTGTGGACAGGACCTACCTGGGCAGTTTTCCACAGTGTCGGGTAGATTCCAGTGTTGTAGCTGTACTGGAACAGCTTGGCTAGAGGCACGGCTAATTCTGGAGTACAAGTCTTCAGCATGACAGCCGGGATGTTGACAGGGCCTATAGCCTTTGCTGTATCCAGTCCGCTCAGCCGTTTCTTGATATCACGTGGAGTGAATCGAATTGGCTGAAGACTGACTTCTGTGATGGTGGGGACCACAGGAGGAGGCTGAGATGGATCATCCACTCCGCACTTCTGGCTGAAGATGGTTGCAAACGCTTCAGCCTTGTCTTGTGCACTCACGTGCTGGGCTCCGTCACCATTGAGGATGGGGGTTTTCATGGAGCCTCCTCCTTCTGTTAGTTGTTTAATTGTCCACCATCATTCACGACTGGATGTGGTAGGACTGCAGAGCTTTGATCTGATCCATTGATTGTGGGATCGCTTAGCCCTGTCTATAGTATGCTGCTTCCGCTTTTTAGCATGCATGTAGCCCTGTGATGGCACCTCAATTTTAGATACGCCTAGTGCTGCTCCTGGCATGCTCTTCTGCACTCCTCATTGAACCAAGATTGGTCCTCTGGCTCGATAGTAATGGTAGAGTGCGGGATATGGTGGGCCATGACGTTATAGATTGTGGTGGAATACAATTCTGCTGCTGCTGCTGATGGCCCACAGTGTGGTGTGCAACGGCCACCACACGTTAAAAAAATCCACGCACAGGCATGTTCCATCCTTGAGGATGTAGTTCGGGTCCTTCATTGAAACACCTGTGAACTCATCCTTTTTTGGCGTGGAAGCAAGTTATCCTCGTTTCGAGGGGCTGCCTATGATGGTGATGACAGATGCCCAGTTTTGAGCTGCTAGATCTGTTCTAAATCTATCCCATTTAGCACGGTGGCAGTGCCACACAACACGATGGAGGGTGTCCTCAGTGTGAACAGGATTTTGTCTCTATAAGGACTGTGTGGCGGTCACGCCTCCCAATAATGTCATGGAAAGGTGTATTTGCGACAGGTAGATTGGTAAGGACGAAATCAAGTGGGTTTTTCCCCTCGTGTTGGTTCTCTCACCACCTGACGTAGGTCCAGTCTGGCAGCTATGTACTTCAGGCCAGCTTGGTCAGTAGTGGTGCTACCGAGCCGCTCTTGATGATGGACGCTGAAGTCCCCCACCCAGAGTACATTCTGTGCCCTTGCTACCCTCCGTGTTTCTTCCAAGTGGTGTTCAACATGGAGGAGTACTGATTCATCTTCTGAGGGCAGTAGGTGGTAATCAGCAGGAGGTTTCCTTGCCCATGCTTGACCTGGAGCCATGAGACTCCCAGGGCCACTCCCTCCTGACTCTATACCACTGTGCCATCACCTTGGGTGGGTCGGCCCTGCCGGTAAGACAGGACATACCCAGGGATGGTGATGGAGGAGTTGGTGGAAAGGTATGATTCTGTGAGTGTGACCACATCAGGTGGTTGCTTTGACAAGTTCCCAGATATTAGTGAGGAGGACTTTGCAGGGTTGACTGGGCTGGTCCGTTGCCGTGTCCGAAGCCGGTGCCAAGGTCGATGCCAGGTGGTCCGTCCAGTTTTATTCTTATTATTGTTTCTTGTCGCAGTTTGTTACAACTGAGTGACTTGCTAGGCCATTCCAGAGGGTGGTTATGAGTCAACCACATTGCTGTGGGTCTGGAGTCACATATCGGCCAGATCGGGTAAGGACAGCAGATTTTTTTTCCCTAAAGGACATTAGTGAACCAGATGGGTTTTTACGACAATCCAGTAGTTTCATGGTCACCTTTACCGATACTAGCTTTTTATTCCAGATTTATTTAATTAACTGAATTTAAATTCCCCAGCTGCCGTGGGGAATGAACTCATGTCTCCGGATCATTAGTCCAGGCCTCTGCATTACTAGTCCAACAACATAACCACTTTGCTACCATCCCCACAGTCTCATATAAACTTCTTGTGTCCAATTCTGGTTTAAAGCAAAAACAGAATAAGTATAAATATACTTCATCTATCAGCATCTTGAAACAGAAAAGCTAAGTTACTATTTTGGAACAGTGATGTATTGCAATGCTGGGCATGGAGCACTGCCCTGTTTTTGCTTAAAATTAGGGAACTGGCAAGTCCTCTTAGAAATTTGATTTGACCCATCCTACTCTCACTTGAACTAGTCATTAGCAGGGCACTTGCTAATATTGTCAGTATGGTTCACTGATTAGATTTTGTTTCACGATCGATGTTTTTCAGGATAATCCTTTTTCATTTGTCAAAAGTGTTCCACTGGACAAAGAATCAGTAACAAAGGGCATATATTTAGGAACAACTTTCAGATGTAGGGATACACTCAAAACATTAATCTGTTTTTGCTATTTACAGATGCAAACTGGTCAGCGGTGTACTAAAGCATGGCAGCTTTTTCCCTGTATTTACCAAATATATTTAGGATTAGCACTAGAAACATAAAGGGGGAGGATGAGATGACTTTTATTCTCACTCAAGGGGTTATTAAATTATGAAAGCCTTACCACCAACAACTTGTAATTATATAGCGCCTTTAACATCGTAAAACGTCCCACAGCGCTTCACAGGAGCGATTATCAAACAAAATATGACTCCAAACCACACAAGGAGATATCAGGGCAGGTGACCAAAAGCTTGGGTCAAAAATGTAGGTTTTAAGGAGGCCAGAGAGGCAGAGAGGGAATTCCAGCGCTTAGGGCAGGAATGGGCAATTATTTGGGCTGGAGGGCCACTTAAACTTTGGTGAGCAGCTGAGGGCCGTACACCAATTGCAGTGGTCTGGAGGTCCCGCACAGCCCGTTCAGCAGCTTTTAAATTAATAGCTGTGTAATTAGTACAGTAATGGGCACAATTAAATTGCTCATCAATTGCCTAACGAGCAGAGGGTATTAAGTTTTGTGAATAAATCTGTTAACTCATTGACCAATTAGCAGTTCGTTATAAATAATCAGTGTTAAACTGAGGTAATTAAAATGCTAATTAGTCAACACAAATCATTTTTGCATTAATTAGTTAGGTGTTAGTTAATTACTGGTTAACAGGTATCATCCATCAGTCACCCCATCACTGGTAGTCGGGTCTGGGCGGGGGTGGGGGCAACAGGCCTGCACCCTCCCCACTGCTGCACTCACCACTTTCCTCCCATTTAGGGGCTGCGCTGCCGTCAGTAAAAGGCCCTCACCCGGGGGGCCCTGGCCTGATCCGTAATTCCCGGCCACCTTCTGTCCACCAGCCATCCGTTTCCGTATCTTCCCCTCCCGTCTCGAAGGCCCACTGCCAGACTCCCCTGTTGCCTCGGAGACAATGACCCACCCCCTGACATTACGTGGGGCGGGGTCAGGGTAGGGGTCAGGTGTGGCGAATGTTCGGCCTCAAAGCTAGGCCTCGGCTAGCCCGGACAGAACTCATTGGCGGGCCGCATTTTGCGACCATTGCCTCCTGCCAATGGTGAACCGATTAAAATTGTGGACACGCAAGAGGCTAGAAGTGGAGCAGCACAGAGATCTCGAAGAGTTGTGGGGCTAAAGGAGGTTACAGAGATAGGGAGGGACAAGGCCATGGAGAGATTTGAAAACAAGGATGAGATTTTTTAATTCGAGGTGTTGCTGGACCAGGAGCCAATGTAGGTCAGTAAACACAGGGGTGATGGGTGAACGGGACTTGGTTAGGAGGACAGCCAGGCACACATTGGAATAGTCAAGTCTAGAGGTAACAAAGGCGAGGATGAGGGTTTCAGCAGCAGATGAACTGAGGTAGAAGCGGATTTTTACGTAGGTTGAAGTAAGTGGTCTTGGTGATGGAGAGGATATGGGGTCAGAAGCTCAGGGTCAGATACATCACCAAGGTTGCGAAAAGTCTGGTTCAGCCTCAGACAGTGGCCACGGAGAGCGATGGAGTCGATGGCTAGAGAACGACGTTTGTGACGGGGGCCAAAGACAATGGCCTCCTAATATTTAATTCGAGGAAAAATCTGCTCATCCGGCACTGGATGTTTAAACGCAGAGTGACAAATCAGAGGCAGGGGAGGGGTTGAGAGAGGTAACTGAGTGTTGTCATCTATATATCATCACCAACATCATCATAGGCAGTCCCTCGAATCGAGGTTGACTTGCTTCCACGCCAAAAAGTTCACAGGTGTTTCAATGAAGGACCTAATGTTCCAGGTCCCGAACTAAATTTTGAAGGGTGGAAGATGCCTGTGCGTGGATTTTTTTAACGTGTGGTGGCCGTTGCACACCAGCCACCACACGGGCTTGACAGAGCTAGGTCCAGTGGCAAGGGTTACCCAAGACGACTGGAGACCAGCTCTGCTGCACGAAGCTAGTGCGCATACGTATCGTAGTGTGGGCTGGCCCATGCTGTCCCTGGGCCCACGCCTCTTCTGGGGCCTGAACTGGGAGCAGAAGGAGCAGTGTGGCAGCCTGGCCCAGCAGTCTGCGTGGATCCCAGCCAGGGGCGCTGGGCCAGCCTGCCAGCATCATCGGAGCAGGCCGGGGAGCGGAAGGTTAGCAGCATGGTGACCTGGCCCAGCACCCCCAGCCCAGTGCCATCTATATATGTGGCTAGTGAAGACAACATGCAAGAGGGAATTAGATTATTAAAAGATAATGGGAAGGAGCAGGGAAATACGATTAGAATAGATAGGTCTGATGTGGAGCACGCACCAGCACTCCATGAAGAGCCTCATGTGGTCCTATAAGCTTCTACAGTTGTTCTGTGGGGCACCAGACCACATGTGATTCCATATCAATTGCACAAAGCTGTCAAATTTCACATCTCAGATAGATAAGCAAGATACCATTAAAGCTATTTTGATCAATCTTACAATCTCTACATTTTCCTCATAACCTCACGACTTTAACTGGAATGGGAACATCTTGTAGCTTGTCCTGGAACATGCACTTTAAAAATTCGTGCTGGTTTAGTGTTATTGTTTAAATTCTTTTTGATGAACTCACCACAAGGTGGCTGAATTCCAAGCCGGGTCCTCGGTGTTTGAGGATTGGCTGAGAAGGCAGGGCATAGCTTCATCTCGTCTGTGCTCCTGAATCTCCTGCTCCTCCGCCCAAAACAAAGATTCCAATCTCAGAAACAAAGTGAAAAATGCAGCCCTGATAATCAGACTCTGTGCCGCGGGCTGAATTTATCAAAATAGATCGGTCCTGAGTATTTGTACGATCGATACTCAAGGTTAAGATCATTAAAAGACAATTATTTTTGTTCGATATTTCTTCAAAGTCTCTTTCGTGATGTGGGAGGCTGACGATGGATGCTGCATAATCTGGCCTGGCAAAGAGTTAACTGGTAGAGAAGGGGTAACAGCATTATAAGGGAAGGGACTTACAAAAGTGTTTGCACAAGATTACCACCTGAGATGTGTTACTGGCTCAGCAATGTTGCAGTGCCAGCAGGTTGGAGAAATTATTCTGACAGGATACCTAGTAAACAGCAGTCAACATGAATTCTGAAGGGGAGAACCCTGTTTGACCAATCCTCCTTGACATTTTGGAGGAATTGATCCTCAAACTGTGCTGTGAACAGCCATATGACAAGTATCTAGACCTAGAAATTAGTCCTTGGCAGTAGCGGAATGGCCGCCCGTTATACACAGCGTCTGATATTCTGCTCCATTCAGCCCCACTCCAGGAACTTGAGCACATAAAAAAAAATCTAGGCTGACACTCCAGTGCAGTACTGAGGGAGCGCTGCACTGTTGGAGGTGCCGTCTTTCGGATGAGACGTTAAACCGAGGCCCCCGTCTGCTCTCTCAGGTGGACATAAAAGATCCCATGGCACTATTTCGAAGACGAGCAGGGGAGTTATCCCCGGTGGCCTGGCCAATATTTATCCCTCAATCAAATTGACAAAAATAGATTATCTGCTCATTATCACATTGATGTTTGTGGAAGTTTGCTGTGCGCAAATTGGCTGTCGCGTTTCCCACATTACAACAATGACTACACTTCAAAATTATGTCACTGGCTGTAAAGCACTTTGAGATGTCCGGTGGTCATGAAAAGCGCTATATAAATGCAAGTCTACGAATCATTTCTCCACAGTGACAGAACTGAGATTATGTAATCAGCAGCGTAGAGGGCTGTGGCCACCAATTTAGACCCCATTATACTGTAGTGCCATGCATTGATGCTTCAACACACCACCTGCTCTGTTATATATATCCGAGCGGGGCACCGGATCCGTTGTTCCAGTTTCTTTTGGCAAGAGGGGGACCTGCATGGACTAACTGTTTGCCAAAGTGAGGTATGCTCACCTCCGTTTGCAGACACAGATGTGCGGATACTGACAGGTGGGTACAGAGCACCTGTCTAGCATCCCTCCATTTGAAGGGTAGAAAGAACTGGCAATTATAAAGCGCCTTTCATAACCTCAGGATGTCCAAAAGCACTTTACATCCAACTAAGTACAGGTTGAACCTTCCTTATCCAGAACTCCCTTATCCAGAACCACCCCTCGTCCAGAACCATTCCCGGCCACCGGGTGGCACATGTGCAGAACTCTGACATGAACAAATTGAAGTCCTTCCTTGCTGCCAACTCCCGCAATCGTTGGCCTGACCTCGCGATCCACTGCACCCAACCCCCCCCCACCACCTCCCATGATCTCTCTGCTGCACTCCCAGCCCCAAGCCAGCTAGCGCCGATATCCCCTTGCTCAGTACTTGTACCATCCAATTTAACGTGACCACCCCTCGTCCGGAAAAATCCCTTATCCAGAACAGGCCAGGTCCCGAGGGTTCCAGATAAGGGAGGTTCAACCTGTACTTTAAAAGTGTAGTCACTGTTGTAATGTGGGACACACGACAGCCAATTTGTGCATAGCAAAGTCCCACAAACAGTAGTATTAGAACAGTTAATCTTAGCTTGAAGGGGTGTTAAAAAAAAAACACCTGGCAGAATCAATGCTGCAGCAGCATACCCTACCCAACACACCAATCATTGAGTGGTTAAACATGCAGAAGCCATAGCAGGGAGGACCCAAAACATATAAATCTAATTTAATCAACAATAAATGTCACAGAGCCAGATATGGCTCTAGGCCCTTGAATATGCAAATGACGAATTCCACATATTCTGGCACATCAGAAAAGGAAAGAAAAATCAGAGTGTGTCGACTTGGGTCTGCTCCCACACAGCTTCCAGCCATTTTATTTGATGGCGTTGGCAACAATTGCAATCTCAAACCTGGAGGCAGGGTTCTAAAGGGAATTCTGCAGAAGCGCTGCCACTAGAAATACTAATACTCACTTAAAAGAGGCGTTTTTCACCAGTATCTCCAGAGGCAGTCCTGTGGCAGTGGGTATATATAAATACTCCCTCTTAAGGCAGAGGCTGCTACCTGTTCAGATCAGCAATGTAGTTTTGCAGTCACAAATCTGCAGTTCTTCCACAACCATTGGGGTAATGCAGCAGCAAGGAACAACGATGCAAATTGGATTTGACACCCTCAAAGCCTCCTTGAAAAAATGTAACATCCACACCGACTCTTGGGAATCCCTGGCCCAAGACCGCTCAAAGCGGAGGAGAACCATTCCAGAAGGTGCCACACACCTCGAGTTCTTCGTCGGGAGCACGTGGAAGCCAAGCACAAACAGCGGAAGGAGCGCACGACAAGCCGAGCACGTCACCCACCCGTCCCTCCAACCACCGTCTGCCCCACCTGTGACACAGACTAGAACCCGCATTGGTCTCATCAGTCACCTTAGAGCTCAATTTAGTGTGGGAGCAAGTCATCCTCGACTCCAGGGGACTGTCTAAGAAGAGAAGACGACTGCAAATCAAAGAAATGTTGATCCAGAATGTGCAACTGAGTCCTCCACAGTCTGTCTCTTCTCCCTGCTTACAGTAATATAGAACCACTCTTTGAGGGAACTAACGAGAAGCAGAGCAATGCTTTCACAAATATATCTATATAGTGTATTAAAAATCGTGCAGCTGCATGCACATCCTGTCCCCTTTTTCCATTATAAATTCCTGTCATCACATTTGCAATGTAAACTGCCTATGTGAACCTGGCATGCTGGAGCACCAACCCTGGCGGGAGAGTGTAATTACAGCATGACAAGTTTACATAGGCATTTCCCATTATAAATATGGACATGGGGATTTATATAGGGGGGGAAAAAATATGATAGAATAGAATGTGTGACTTTAAAATGGGTACGGAACGACATCTGTGTGCGCTGGTCCAAATGTCCCCTGCCTTCTAACACTGCTTCACCTGAAGACTGCACTATGTCTTATCTGCCCAGGAGATTGACTAGTAATACTAGTAAGTGGCAATAATTAACCTCATTTTCACCGAGGATAGCTGTAACTCCACTGTGTCTGTGGCCATGGTTGACAACTCTGCCTTTGGCAGTCAAAGGATTTCCACAGGAGACTCTTCCACGGCAATAGCAGAGGGGATTCTGAAGGATTTTTCTTCACAAGACCAACACCTGAAAAGAATATCAGTGATCCAAGCCATGTACCTCCTTCAGAAACATAAATTCAAGGGACATCGATCTTTTTTTGAATTATTAAAGGAATACTCTGTCTCCAGGAACAGACTCCGATCGGTATTCACTAGAGGACGAAAAGGAACAAAGGAAACCAGTATCTGATTCAGATTTTACTTCCAACGAAGGCCACTATCTTAGCTATTTTTCCAAGACAACACATGGAAACACATTTACTCTCCCTGACCTGCTGTAAGGACAGGGACAGGAGAGGTACAGCCACTCTAGGCATCGGGCTTCTTGTAATACAAAATAATACGTACAGTCTAGAGTGTTATACAAAGATTGTTAACATGATCGAGGTGTTCAAATAATGACATAAACCTGAACAAAACTGGGGTGATTTATACAGTCATGTAAACCCTGAGGTGATGTTGTAGCCTGTAACACACTACCAATTACTCACATGCTGCTTTTTAATGTTTTTCAACAGCAACAATTTTGTAAGTTGTAAAATATATGCCGCATTTCACTAACTGCATGATGGGGTAGCCTGATTCCACAATGGGGGCACTGATAATTCCCTATTGGATTTCTTGGTGACTATCTTATATTGATGGCCTCTAGTTATGCTCTTCCCCACAAGTGGAAACATTCTCTC
The DNA here is from genome assembly GCF_044704955.1 of Pristiophorus japonicus. NCBI lineage: Eukaryota > Metazoa > Chordata > Chondrichthyes > Pristiophoridae > Pristiophorus > Pristiophorus japonicus. Next base: position 187,940,560 of record NC_091986.1, on the reverse strand, counting down.
TGTATCTACTCTATCAAAATATTTCATAATCCTAAAGACCTCTGTTGGGTCACCCCTCAGTCTTCTTTTTTCAAGAGAAAAGAGACCTAGCCTGTTCATCCTTTCCTGATATGTATACCCTCATATTTCTGGTATCATCCTTGTGAATCTTCTCTGCACCCTCTCCAGTGCCTCCACATCCCTGTTGTAGTATGGCGACCAGAACGTTTTACTGCATTTAAGGCGCTATATCAATGCAAGTTGTTGTTGTTGTACCACTACTTTGAATCTTGCATTCGGTCTAAAATGTAATCAAGGCCACCTTTTTCTGAAACTTGTTGATTCTTGGTCCACTGTGTTTTGAAATGCTTACGGCACGCTGCCTCACTGTACTATGCAGTAAACGTTCAGCTTCCAGGACCTACACTGTGAAGAGTGCAGTTTAGACACAGGAGCATGTCTCGGCCAGCGAAACCATCACAGTTGAATTGGACAAACAAGCTCAATGTGACCGACAACAATAATATTGATGTACTCCTGTGCTGGCGCCAATATTGTAACCAGTACTGGTTGACCCTCATTGTTGAAATATTCTCAGTGGTGTCATACGAAGAGCAACGTACTTTGATTAAATGAACTGCACATGTAACATGCACTGCTCTCCAAGACTGCCCTGAAATCAGCTGGAGGTTGTTGGAGATTTGCTTTGTGAAGGAGAAACAGCTGCAGGAATACATAAAGCGAACTGCGTTTCAGCCAGCCAAAACTCAGCTCCTTCCAACCCCACTCCAGCTCAGTGCAAACTTGGCCTTTATTTGGAAGGGGTGTACGTTTGTGCGGTACTCACTGTTTCAATCATCAGGTCGCCCACTTTCTGTTTCTCATGCCAGTTTTGGACACACTGGTGAGCTTGTTCTAGAAACTTCTCATGATGCTCCAGGATTTCCGGAATCTGGAAAAACATATCATCCACAAGGGCCAGGTCACAGATACATGAATTTTCCGGCTGCTTCAGAGGCCTCATGTATCCCTGTCAGAGAGAAATATTAAACCAGTTATTAATCAGCAGCAGTAAACATGATCAGTAAATCAGTTAACATTATACACTGGAATTGCCTAGAATCAGAGTCTGTTTTTCTACCTCTTTGAGAAGTAAAAACACGAGAACATAAGAATTAGGAGCAGGAGTAGGCCATTTGGCCCCTCAAGCCTGTTCTGTCATTTAATGAGATTATGGCTGATCTGATCATGGACTCTGCCCGTTCCCCATAACCCTTTATTCCCTTATCGCTCAAAAATCTGTCTATCTCCGCCTTAAATATATTCAATGACCCAGACTCCACATCTCTCTGGGGCAGAGAATTCCACAGATTTACAACCCTCTGAGAGAAGAAATTCCTCCTCATCTCAGTTTTAAATGGGCGGCCCCTTATTCTGAGACTATGTCCTCTAGTTTTAGTTTCCCGATGAGTGGAAATATTCTCTCTGCATCCACCTTGTCGAGCCCCCTCATTATCTTATATGTTTCGATAAGATCAAAGCAGCTGATGGTCGACAGTTTTCAGCATTTATAATGTTGTTGCAGCACTCAGCAAACCCGTGAAACATGCTTGACTGACGCCGATTGCAATCACTTCTGAGTCGGGAGGTTGTGGGTTCGAATCCCACTCCAGGGACTTGAGCACATAAATCTAGGCTGACACTCCGGTGTAGTACTGAGGGAGGGCTGCACCGTCGGAGGTACCATCTTTCGGATGAGACATTAAATCAAGGACCTGTCTACTCTCCCCAGTGGACGTAAAAGATCCCATGGAACTATTTTGAAGAAGAATAGGGGAGTTATCTCCGGTGTCCGGGCCAATATTTATCCCTCAACCAACGTCACAAAAACAGATTATCTGGTCATGATCACGTTGCTGTTTGTGGGAGCTTGCTGTGTGCAAACTGGCTGCCGCATTTCCCACATTACAACAGTGACTACACTGCAAAAAGTACCTAATTGGCTGTAAAGCACTTTGAGATGTCCAGTGGTTGCGAACATAGAAACATAGAAAATAGGTGCAGGAGCAGGCCATTCAGCCCTTCTAGCCTGCACCGCCATTCAATGAGTTCATGGCTGAACATGAAACTTCAGTACCCCCTTCCTGCTTTCTCGCCATAACCCTTGATCCCCCGAGTAGTAAGGACTTCATCTAACTCCCTTTTGAATATATTTAGTGAATTGGCCTCAACTACTTTCTGTGGTAGAGAATTCCACAGGTTCACCACTCTCTGGGTGAAGAAGTTTCTCCTCATCTCGGTCCTAAATGGCTTACCCCTTATCCTCAGACTGTGACTCCTGGTTCTGGACTTCCCCAACATTGGGAACATTCTTCCTGCATCTAACCTGTCTAAACCCGTCAGAATTTTAAACGTTTCTATGAGGTCCCCTCTCATTCTTCTGAACTCCAGTGAATACAAGCCCAGTTGATCCAGTCTTTCTTGATAGGTCAGTCCCGCCATCCCGGGAATCAGTCTGGTGAATCTTCGCTGCACTCCCTCAATAGCAAGAATGTCCTTCCTCAAGTTAGGAGACCAAAACTGTACACAATACTCCAGGTGTGGCCTCACCAAGGCCCTGTACAACTGTAGCAACACCTCCCTGCCCCTGTATTCAAATCAACTCGCTATGAAGGCCAACATGCCATTTGCATGTTGTGCTATAGAAAGGTGCTATATAAATGCAAATCTTTCTTTCTAAATTCTGATCCTCGTGTGCTGCCTGGTTATAGTTATTGCGCAGTTTTAATGTTTCTTGGCACAAGTGCAGTGTCTCAAACAATCTGAAGCTACGACAGGAAAACAATGAGATGGTCAACTCCTGGAGATACCTGGGAAGCTGATGTCAATCATTGCATCCCAACTCTGCAATGCCCGAGACCAGCGAACCCAGTGCAGACTGCGAATCAAGCTTAGAACCGTAGACATTTTTTGTTGACAAATTCAGAACCACTTTCTTATTAACTAACTTTGAGAAATTTGTAAATAAATGTTTGCTATTTGCATGGAAACTATGAAAATGTTCTTTATATTTGACTTTATTTGCTCCAAATACAATAGAGAGGACATTTTCTGTCACGACCAATAGAGATTAAACCACTCTCCATTGTTTGAACTGGGCAGCGAAATGAGGTAATAAGTCTGTCTACGTGGCAAAATGATGGAAATATGTTGGGAGTGTTAAGGAATACAACCTGAAGAAATAGGGACAATCAGAATTATTCATCTTGGAAGTTGATCTTGAATTTAACAAGTAAAACAGATTTTATTGATTTTCATATGTCCTGGAACCTTAGTGGTAGCACCAGGTGGAGATTCGGCACATGTGTTATAACCAACAACTTGCATTTATTTATGGTTATTAATATAGTAAAACGTCCCAAGGTCCTTCACAGAAGCGTTAACAAACATTTTTGACACTGAGTCACATAATGACGTATGAGGGCAGGTGACCAAAAGCTTAGTCAAAGAGGTAGGTTTTAAGGAGCATCTTAAAGGAGGAAAGAGAGGTAGAGAGGCGGAGTGCTTTAGTGGTGGAATTCCAGAGCTTGGGGCCTAGGCAACTGAAGGCGCGGCCACCAATGGTGGAGCGATTAAAATCAGGGATGCGCAAGATGCCAGGATTGGAGGAGCGCAGAGATCTCGGAGGGTTTTGGGGCTGGAGGAGGTGGAAGGCTTTGAAAACAAGGATGAGAATTTTAAAATTGAGATGTTGCCGGACCGGGAGCCAATGTAGGTCAGCGAGCACAGGGGTGATGGGTGAACGGGACTTGGTGCGAGTTAGCATACAGGCAGCCAAGTTTTGGATGAGTTCAAGTTTATGGAAGTTTACATAGAAACATAGAAAATAGGTGCAGGAGCAGGCCATTCAGCCCTTCTAGCCTGCACCGCCATTCAATGAGTTCATGGCTGAACATGAAACTTCAGTACCCCCTTCCTGCTTTCTCGCCATACCCCTTGATCCCCCGAGTAGTAAGGACTTCATCTAACTCCCTTTTGAATATATTTAGTGAATTGGCCTCAACTACTTTCTGTGGTAGAGAATTCCACAGGTTCACCACTCTCTGGGTGAAGAAGTTTCTCCTCATCTCGGTCCTAAATGGCTTACCCCTTATCCTTAGACTGTGACCCCTGGTTCTGGACTTCCCAACATTGGGAACATTCTTCCTGCATCTAACCTGTCTAAACCCGTCAGAATTTTAAACGTTTCTATGAGGTCCCCTCTCATTCTTCTGAACTCCAGTGAATACAAGCCCAGTTGATCCAGTCTTTCTTGATAGGTCAGTCCCACCATCCCGGGAATCAGTCTGGTGAATCTTCGCTGCACTCCCTCAATAGCAAGAATGTCCTTCCTCAAGTTAGGAGACCAAAACTGTACACAATACTCCAGGTGTGGCCTCACCAAGGCCCTGTACAACTGTGGCAACACCTCCCTGCCCCTGTACTCAAATCCCCTCGCTATGAAGGCCAACATGCCATTTGCTTTCTTAACCGCCTGCTGTACCTGCATGCCAACCTTCAATGACTGATGTACCATGACACCCAGGTCTCGTTGCACCTTCCCTTTTCCTAATCTGTCACCATTCAGATAATAGTCTGTCTCTCTGTTTTTACCACCAAAGTGGATAACTTCACATTTATCCACATTATACTTCATCTGCCATTCATTTGCCCACTCACCTAACCTATCCAAGTCACTCTGCAGCCTCATAGCATCCTCCTCGCAGCTCACACTGCCACCCAACTTAGTGTCATCCGCAAATTTGGAGATACTACATTTAATCCCCTCGTCTAAATCATTAATGTACAATGTAAACAGCTGGGGCCCCAGCACAGAACCTTGCGGTACCCCACTAGTCACTGCCTGCCATTCTGAAAAGTACCGATTTACTCCTACTCTTTGCTTCCTGTCTGACAACCAGTTCTCAATCCACGTCAGCACACTACCCCCAATCCCATGTGCTTTAACTTTGCACATTAATCTCTTGTGTGGGACCTTGTCGAAAGCCTTCTGAAAGTCCAAATATACCACATCAACTGGTTCTCCTTTGTCCACTTTACTGGAAACATCCTCAAAAAATTCCAGAAGATTTGTCAAGCATGATTTCCCTTTCACAATTCCCTTGGACCTATCATGTCACCATTTTCCAAATGCGCTGCTTTGACATCCTTAATAATTGATTCCATCATTTTATCCACTACTGAGGTCAGGCTGACCGGTCTATAATTCCCTGTTTTCTCTCTCTCTCCTTTTTTAAAAAGTGGGGTTACATTGGCTACCCTCCACTCGATAGGAACTGATCCAGAGTCTATGGAATGTTGGAAAATGACTGTCAATGCATCCGCTATTTCCAAGGCCACCTCCTTAAGTACTCTGGGATGCAATCCATCAGGCCCTGGGGATTTATCGGCCTTCAATCCCATCAATTTCCGCAACACAATTTCCCGACTAATAAAGATTTCCCTCAGTTCCTCCACCTTACTAGACCCTCTGACCCCTTTTATATCCGGAAGGTTCCAACTTGCACACCTGTGCTGGGAGTGCAAGATCACTGATTCAACCAAGTATCTATAGTGTAATATGCATTATGTAATATTACGTGTAGTGAATTGCATAGTTCGTGGCAGATAGCATCATTTATATTGTAAGGCATAATGCACAATATGATATATATTATAGAATATATTACATAATATATAATGTACTGGTATGCTGTGTGATATAACATATAATGCAATGTATTGGTGTGTGGCATTAAACAACAACTTGTATTTATATAGCACCTTTAACGTAGTGAAACGTTCCAAGGTGCTTCACAAGATTATTATGAGACACTGTATATATTATATAATATAAAGTATAATGTGTAATCATTCAGAGGTTTTCAAACTTGCGTTTGTGATGGAATCCCAAGGAGTCTGACAGGCCAACAGATTTCTTCCCAGAAGGGATATGCTAGGCCCCAAAAAAGTTACCAGCAAAGTTTAAAAAGTGTCGATCCCAGAGAGCAGAACTGCCAACCGCGAAAGACGTGTTTCGCAGTCCACAGTATTCCTTTCTTGGCTCAGGATTAAGGGAATCCTCAGCCTGTCCTGCTTAAAATTTCAGCAGCCAGCTGCCTTGGCAGCCTGAGCCCTTGTTCGGCCTGCAGCAGAGGAAGAGTGGGGGACAGAGTTAATATGGATGACTGAATCATGGGTCCAAAGATCCCGTCATGTGCGGCCCAAAGAAGCTGACTAAAAATGCCCAACCCAGAGACACTTCTTAGTTCTCAGCAGTCTAAGAGTACCTCTGCTGTCACAGGGCCTGAACGAGGGAAGAAGTGAGGAAGGAGAAAGTAAGGCAGGATCGAATCGGAGAGACAGAGGAAAATAGAAATAAAAGAGGGAGACAGTATGAAAAAAAAGGATAGCAAGGAAAAAAGTGCGAGTTAAAGACAGCGGGGTAAATTTTGACTTAGTGCGATAGTGTAAAATGGGTCATCATCATCATCATCATAGGCAGTCTCTCGAAGCGAGGATGACTTGCTCCCATGCCAAAAAGTGATGAATTCACAGGTGTTTCAATGTTCCAGATCCTGAACTAATATTCCAGATCCCGAACTACATATTGAAGGGTGGAAGATGCCTGTGTGTGGATTTTTTTTAAACTTGTGGTGGCCGTTGCACACCAGCCACCACACGGGCTTGACAGAGCTAGGTCTTGGTCCAGTGGCAAGGATTACCCAAGATGACTGGAGACCAGCTCCGCTGCACGGACCTAGTGCGCACACATATCGCAGTGTGGGCTGGTCCGCGCTGCCCCTAGGTCCTCGCCTCTACTGGGCCCCGAACTCACACCTCTCCTGGGCCCCGGTCACTTCCCTCTATGGACTCTTGCCGCTCCTTCGCCCCTCCTGCTGTGCCTGCCCGCACTGCAGTCAGCGACCTGGCTTCGCAGCCGTCTCCCTCCTGCAGCAGCACGCGCTGCTCCCTGCAGTGGTATGCCGCCGCACGCTGCTCCCTCCAACGGCCCCGGCCTGCTGATGGTCTTGCAGGCTGGGACCGCGCCGATTTCCGGGCTGGGCCACCGCACGCTGCTCTCACCAATGGCCCCGGCCTGCTGATGGATAATCGCGAATCAGCCGCCCGTTTTACATCTCTCCCGGATTTTATTTCTCAAAATCGGGAGAGATGCAAAGCGAGCTGCCGATTGGCTATCGCCCATATTACAAATGTCATGTCAGTATCCAACCCCATGAGAAAAGAACCGGGGAGGAATTTTGACTTTAGGCAATAGTATGAGACGGCGATATCGATTCAGCCGCCCGTTATGCATCTCTCCCGATTATTAATCCTAATTTGACTCCAAATGGAAATGAAAACCGGAAGAGACCTATAACGAGCGGCTGAGTTAATATCGCCCATTTTACACTATCACCCAAAGCTAAAATGATCCCCTCAGGCCGCAAGAGACAAAAATAAAGATAAGAAACAAGCAAAAGAAAAAGAAAAAAAGACCTGTAGTTATACAGCACCTTTCACGACCACCGGCTGTCTCAAAGCGCTTTACAAACAATGAAGTACTTTTTTTTTTGGAGAGTAGTCACTGTTGTAATGCAGGAAACGTGGCAGCCAATTTGCTCACAGCAAGCTCCCACAAACAGCAATGTGATAATGACCAGATAATCTGTTTTTGTGATGTTGATTGAGGGATAAATATTGGGCAGGACACCGGGGATAACTCCCCTTGCTCTTCTTCAAAATAGTGCCATGGGATCTTTTACATCCACCTGAGAGGGCAGACGGAGCCTCGGTTTAACATCTCATCCGAAAAATGGCACCTCTGACAGTGCAGCACTCCCTCAGTACTGCACCGGAGTGTCAGCCTCGAATTATGTGCTCAAGTCCCCGGCGTGGGACTTGAACTCACAACCTTCTGACTCAGAGGCTAGAGAACGAGAGAATGAAAGAAACAAGAGCAAAACAAAAATGAGAATAACAACAAATATTTGGGGGGTGGGGGTGGGGGTTCGGTGAGGAGAAGACAGTCCAGGATGTCCATGAGGTCATCAGATTTCTAACTCTCTGGCTTGGCACTCTGTATGCTACAGTTCTCTGTTTTTTTTAAACTTAGCTAGCCTTTTGTTTATATTGCTGCATGCTAATAAAAAAAGCTTTTGCCGTGATAGCACTGTTTTAATTTTTGTAGCTGGTATTGCCTTTTGCACGCTGGAACGAAGGAGTGTATTAATCTTTGCAGGGGTCCCCCAGGAATGTGCCAATAGTTTCAGAGGGTCCCTTGCAATTTTCCGGTATTTGCACACAGAAAAGTTTGAAACCACTGATTTAAAGTGTACAGGGGCCGAAATTCGGTGCTGCCCGCCCTGAGGTGGTGGCACCTGCTGCTCGCTAACTGTAGCGCCGGGCGATGTCTACCGCCTCAAAGTATGATATTCAATTGTTTCGCCCCACGAGGGGAGTGAAGTGCTAAGTGAAGCGTTCCACACTCCTCTTCGGACGTTAAAGAGCGATAGCGCAGGAGGCCTACTCAAGTTTTTTGGCGCTGGGATGTCGGCATCCTCGCGCCTGAAGCAGGAGAAGAAATCTTGTGGAAAATTTCAATGACCTACACTCATCCTTCCCCACTGCTGCCACAGATAATTAGAAGTCAGACCTTGCTCTCCAGACGATACCGCCCTGGGATTATCGATGGACCGACTGCTCTCCCTGTCGGAAGTAGCGGCAGGCGAAAGGAATCAAGTTTGTGACCGCGGCTCTCCAGGGACGTTGCACACTCGATGACATCACCGGTGCTCGGGCGCTAATTGGTGGCACTAATCCTCCGAATTTCAACCCTATAGTCTATTATAATATATAGGGTATGCCATTTGGTAACATAAATACAATGATAAACTCTTTAAATACACTGGAGATGCTCACTAGCTGTGAGCGAGTTACCAGGCAATAATCCTATCAAGGGCTCCAGATCATGTTATCCACTGGAAGCAAAACTGGAGATGTTTGCAGTCAATGGCTGAATTTCTCCAACAGCTATTTAGTATATATTTTTTTAAACTAGCTGATTACCTGTGGTGTTCATCACAGCGAGTCAAAGGATATGCTTTTTTATAACATTTGGGCTGTTACCAACAAAGTATGACAAGAAAAGTGTAACACTTACAGGAAGTATATGCTAGACACAAAAGGCCATCGTTTGCGGTAGGACTGAATCTAACGGTATCTGCTGTTAAGCAGACTTCTCTTGCACGTTTAGGTTTTAAAATTTGTTTTGCGTGGCAAGTTGCTGAAAGTGCGAGCGAGGGAAACCGGGCATCAAGGACCCGAGTGAACAAGGCAAGCGACTGTGTATATTCTTAACCAATCAGATTGTGAAATTAACAGCGGAAGGACTGAGAAGGAAGTAAATTAGAGTGGGTGAATTCACTGTCACATCAGGTGCAGAAAGAGAAAAGAGAGAAAGAAAGATTGGATTAAGAGGGAGCGAAAAAAAAGACAGAAAGAAAAAGTTTTTAAAAATTTATAATTTTCAATTCTATATCTTTTTAAAATCTCCAACAACAATAAAAACCTGAAGGAATGAGACTTCACACTTGAAATAGTTAATTTTCTGTGCCAGGGAAGTTCAAGGGTACTTAGACTGGAATGGGCAAGAATTAACTCTGGCAAATTTAGTTCGTATCTATCGTGCAAATACAGCAACTTCACACCATTCAATGCATGTCAGTGGTGAGGCAGACAGCGAGATGCTGTGTTCACAAAGCTAACTGTGGAGCGGTGCATTTCGGACATCAACTGTTGGATTTCCGCATTTAACCACGCATCTGCTCCTCGCCTGCTGCAGCATTTGCGCATAAATTTGGATTGGGCTGCCAAGAGCTGTCAAATTGTGGGTGGGGTGATTGAACTGGCCAGGATGTGTGACGGCGGTGTGAAGGGAGAGTTGCTCTGACCACCTTATGTCTGCCTCTACAGTTGCACATTTTGTCCCACACCCTCTGCTTTAGCCCCATCACCCCATACACCCACCTCCTCCTTACCACATAAGCTGCTATCTCTATTCTCTGCATTATGTCACTGCTGTCAAGTACTACTGCCTCATCACGTCCAGTCACTCTGCACTGCACGATCTGTTGCTTCTTTGCCACTTCTGCTGCTCATGCTTGGTCAGTGATCCTCTCGCCCCTGATCTCTTGCATACTCTTTCTCCTTACTTGTTCCTGTCTTCTCCTCCCATTCCCCTTCCCCTTCTTCCTCTCCTATGGAAGCAAGACCCTGCCAGATACAGTGTTTAAGAGACTTTTAGTATATTCTATATTGATAGATATATTCAGAGGATCAATAATTTGATATTTTAACAAATAACACCTAGAATCACTTCATTTGAGCTAACAGCCATTTCCATTAAAGTAATATTATATGAAATGCCTCGTTTGATACAAGATTATTGAATATAGTATTATACAAAATGGATATTTAGGATTGATTGTGGTGTTTTTATTATTTTTTATTTATTAGTTCTTGGTATGTGGGCATTGTTGGCAAGACCGGCAATTACTGCCCATTCCTATTTGCCCTTGAACAACTGAGTGGCTTGCTAGGCCACATCAGGGGGCAGTTAAGAATTAACCACGTGGTTGTTAGTCTGGAGTCACAAGTAGGCCAGACCAGGTAAGGACAGCAGATTTCCTTCCCTAAAAAGCATTCATGAACCAGATGGGTTTTTACAATAATCCAGTAGTTTCATGGTCACCATTATGATACAAGCTTTTTATTCCAGATGTGGTAACGAAGGGATTCCGAATGTCATCTTAAACCATGAGCCCAATATCTGCATTATTTATAGCTGTCATCTGACCCCAGGCTGAGATTATCGCTGTGAAATCACTGGGCTGGTGACTTCACCAGGGGAGGTTGTTCAATTTTCATAGCAAAGCAACCCTCAGGATATACAATACTAATGTCTCGGTGTTTGACACACAGCCCAGCCTAGCTACCTCTTCAATCTCCAGTCTGTGCTGGATGAACGGATTTCAGCAATGGCTGGGGTGCTACAACAGGTCTCAGCACCCTTCGAGCAAGAAAAAGAATCAGTCAGGTTTCACATTTTGGATTACATGGTGATTTAGATTAATACAGGATTTCCTTTAATCACTAAAGAGAGTGAACAGATTTACTGTCAGTGAGGCTTTTATGAAATTCTAAAGAACAGTTAATTTCACTGCAGACTATTCAAAGTGAAGAGCATGTAGAGGACATACAAGGGGAAAGGTATGAGGCTGGATTTTCACAATGTTGCTGCCTCTCGACACTTGGAAAAGCATAATTCAATCAAGCAGAGCCAGCATGGTTTTATGAAAGGGCAATCATGTTTGACAAATTTGCTGGAGTTCTTTGAGGATGTAATGAGCAGGGTGGATAAGGGGGAGCCAGTGGATGTGGTGTATTTGGATTTTCAGAAGGCGCCACATAAAAGGTTACTGCACAAGATAAAAGTTCACGGGGTTGGGGGTAATATATTTGCATGGATAGAGGATTGGCGATCTAACAAAAGACAGAAAGTCGGGATAAATGGGTCATTTTCCGGTTGGCAAACGGTAACTAGTGGGGTGCCGCAGGGATCGGTGCTGGGGCCTCAACTATTTACAATCGATATTAGTGACTTGGATGAAGGGATCGAGTGTAATGTAGTCAAGTTTGCTGATGATACAAAGATGGGTGGGAAAGCAAATTGTGAGGAGGACACAACAAATCTGCAAAGAGATACAGACAGGCTAAGTGAATTGGCAAAAAATTGGCAGATGGAGTATAATGTGGGAAAATGTGAGGTTATCCACATTGGCAGAAAAAATAGAAAAGCAAATTATAATTTAAATGGAGAAAAAGTGCAAAGTGCTGCAATACAGCGGGACCTGGGGGTCCTTGTGCATGAAACACAAAAAGTTAGTATGTAGGTACAGCAAGTAATCAGGAAGGCAAATGGAATGTTGGCCTTTATTGCAAGGGGGATAGAGTAAAAATGCAGAGAAGTCCTGCTACAACTGTACAGGATGTTGGTAAGGCCACACCTAGAGTACTGCATACAGTTTTGGTCTCCGTATTTAAGGAAGGATATACATTGGAGGCTGTTCAGAGAAGGTTCACTAGGTTGATTCCGGAGATGAGGGGGTTGACTTAAGAAGATAGGTTGAGTAGGTAGGGCCTATACTCATTGGAGTTCAGAAAAATGAGAGGTGACCTTATCAAAACATATAAGATAATGAGGGGGCTCGACAAGGTGGATGCAGAGAGGATATTTCCACTCATAGGGGAAACTAAAACTAGGGGGCATAGTCTCAGAATAAGGGGCCACCCATTTAAAACTGAGATGAGGAGGAATTTCTTTTCTCAGAGGGTTTTAAATCTGTGGAATTCTCTGCCCCAGATAGCTGTGGAGGCTGGGTCATTGAATATATTTAAGGCGGAGTTAGACAGATTTTTGAGAGATAAGGGAGTAAAGGGTTATGGGAAATGAGCAGGTAAGTGGAGCTGAGTCCGTGATCAGATCAGCCATGATCTTATTGAATGGCGGAGCAGGCTCGAGGGGCCAAGAGGCCTACTCCTGAACCTATTTCTTATGTTCTATGTTCTGTTCGTGTCCTGGAGGGGCAGTAATGGAGGCGGCGATGGTTTCCGGGCAGCTGACCAGCTCCCAGCGTCCTGCCGGGAAAGGAGATGCCGGTTTTGTGGGGGAACAGAGCAGCACTGCCCGGGAGCGTCAAGCTGGTGTGCAACACCGCCAGTTTCAACTGTGCTTTGAAATTTATTGTGCTCTGAACCTGTAGCGTCCATAGCACGTCGTGGTGGAACCGCCTGGAAAACCAGGTGGTCAGAACTGTCCCAGCAGCGGTGAGTGATGAAATTGGTGAATGAGCTAAGTTTGATTGTTTTGTTTAGTTTTATTTTTGCAATCTAGCTTTTTACGGGGTGTTTAAGGTATTGGGAATGTTTGTTGTGTTTTTAGGAGCGATTCTTTTTGCCACAGAATCCTCTCTTAAGGCTGTTTCGCAACGGATTTTCAGTTGCTCAGCCAGCCTAAAAGAGGTGCGCTCCGTCGCACACTCAGGACTCAGCTGTTGAATTTTGCTGACTGAGACGCAAACTGTTCCCGGGCGCAAACTTACCGCCCTGTCGCCATTACCGCCCCTGTTATATATGCATACTGTAGATGTACTCTCTGTGTAGTCACTGTATAGTTGCATAAGATGGAGACTTGTTTACCGGAGGTACCATCAACAAGGTTCACACTGTATACACTATGCTGGCACCACCAGAGGGTGCAACTGGTGGAGGCCCAGGGGTCACCTGTACACCACAGGTACCCAGGTATAAAAGGGAGTCCACTATGTGGTATCCTCACTTTGGAGTTATATTAAATGGACTAAGGTCAAGTACAATACTTTGCCTCATGGAGTCATTATCAGAGCATCTAAAGACATAAGAGCCCCAAAATGAGCAGAACTGAAAATCCAGCTCATGACATTTAGTTATACCTCACTGATGAGGCTAACTCCTAAAACTCTGAACCGATTTACGAAGCAATCTTAGCAATGAAATATCAGCAGCTGTCACACAGTTCCCCGCTACATATTCTATTTATATGTAAAAAAGGAGTATGGAACTGATCTGAAAGTGCCAAGTTACTTGAGCTCATTCGGGGTGGCAGTACGCCATCAGAATTGGCCTTTTTGCCCCTCAGTTAAGGAAGGAAAAAAATGAGCAGGTTCAACATCATTACCCTATGACCCCTTTCGGAAGGTGTGTGCTTGTGACTGTCGGATTAGGGCAGGAGGCGACAATCCGCTGACACTCACTGTCTAGGATTCACATGAAGAATGACCAATTATGTGCGGCATTGTCCACCAGTCAGTGGCTTCAGGAGGAGAGAAAATTCAGGGGAGCGGGGTGGAAAATAAATGATGAATAATGGCTGGAAAATAAAAGTGATCCACATTTGGATCCTTAAGTAAACTTTAATCGTGGAGATACCACTCCAACACAAGGCCTACCTAGCCAAACACAACCTGCAAAGTGTCTAAGTGTCTTCAGATCATCAGGGCTCTCATTACGACACCATTAATGTAGAATTAATTGGAAGAAAGTGTCAGCTGAGCTCATTGGTAGCACTCTCTGAATCAGAAGGTCGTGGGTTCAAGCTCCACTTCAGGACTTAAGCACATAGTCTAAGCTGACACCTCAGTGCAGTATTGCGGGAGAGCTGCATTGTCAGAGATGCTGTCTTTCAGATGAGATATTATATCGAGGCCCTGTCTGCCTACAGTTGGATGTAAAAGATGCCATGGTACTATTTGAAGAAGAGCAGGGGAGTTCTTCCAGTATCCTGGCCACATTTCAACCAACAACACCAAAACGTGATAATTTATCTCAGACATTGAGTGTGTAGGAGCTTGTTATGAACAAATTGGCTGCCGCACTTACACTTCAAAGGTAATTAATTGGATGTGAAGTGCTTTGGGATGTCCTGAGGATGAGATAAGATGCTATATAAGGTGCATGTTCTTCATTAAATTAATTACAACCAAATGGTCAAATGGAAGCTTTTATTGGCAGATTGGCACAGGTAGAGTATAAAGACAGTGTGGAGAATGGAGAACTCTCAGATCATAGTATCACAGAAGTTTACAGCACAGAAGGAGGCTATTTCGGCCCATCGTATCCATGCCTGCCAACAAGAGGCTATCCAGCATAATCCCACTTTCCAGCTCTTGGTCTGTAACCCTGCAGGTTATGGCACTTCAGGTGCACATCCAAGTACTTTTTTAATGTAGTGAGGGTTTCTGCCTCTACCACCCTTTCAGGCACAACCCACTCTCTGCGTGAAGAAATTTCCCCGCAAATTCCCTCTAAACCTTCTACCAATTACATTAAATTTATGCCCCCTGGTTGTTGACTCCTCTGCTAAGGGAAATATGCCCTTTCTATCCACTATATCTAAGTCCCTCATCATTTTATACACCTCAATGAGGTCTCCCCTCAGCCTCCTCTGTTCCAATGAAAACAAACCCAGCCTATCTAATCTGTCCTCATAGCTTAGATTCTTCACTCCCGGCAACATCCTTGCTAATCTCCGCTGTACCCTCTCCAGTGCAATCACATCCTTCCTTGTGGATGCGGTGACCAGAACTGCACGCAGTACTCCAGCTGTGGCCTAACTAGTGTTTTATACAGTTCAAGCATAACCCCCCTGCTTCTTGCATTCTATGCCTTGGCTAATAAAGGCAAGCATTCCGTATGCCTTCTTAACCACCTTATCTACCTGTCCTGCTACCTTCAGGGATCTGTGGACATGCACTTCAAGGTCCCTTTGTTCCTCTACACTTCTCAGTGTCCTACCATTTAATGTGTATTCCCTTTCCTTGTTAGCCCTCCCAAAATGCATTACCTCACACTTCTCTGGATTAAATTCCATTTGCCATCCACCTGACCAATTGATTGATATCTTCCTGCAGTCCACAGCTTTCTTCTTCATTATCAACCACGCAGCCGATTTTAGTATCATCTGCAAACTTCTTAATCATACCCCCTATATTCAAATCTAGATCATTGATGTAAATCACAAAAAGCAGGGACCAATACTGAGTCCTGCGGAACCCCGCTGGAAACATCCTTCCAGTCGCAAAAACATCCATCAACCATTCCCCTTTGCTTCCTGCCTCCGAGCCAATTCTGGATCCAACTTGCCACTTTGCCCTGGATTCCATGGGCTTTTACCTTTTTGGGACCTTATCAAAAGCTTTGCTAAAATCCATATACACAACATCATACACACTGCCCTCATCGACCCTCCTGGTTACCTCCTCGAAAAATTCAATCAAGTTAGTCAGACACAATTTTCCCTTAACAAATCCGTGCTGACGGTCCTTGATTAACCAGTGTCTTTCTAAGTGAAGATTTATCCTGTCCCTCAGGAGTTTTTCCAATAATTTTCCCACCACTGAGGTTAGGCTGACTGGCCTGTAATTACTCGGTCTATACCTTTCTCCCTTCTTAAACAAAGGTACCACATTAGCAGCGCTCCAGTCCTCTGGCACCACACCTGTAGCCAGAGAGGATTGGAAAATGATCGTCAAAGCCTCTGCTATTTCCTCTTTTGCTTCACTTAGCAGCCTGGGAAACATTTCATCCGGGCCTGGTGATTTAATACCTCCTCTCTCATTATATTTATTTCATCTAATATTTCACACTTCTTCTCCTCAATAGTAGTGTCTGCATCACCCCTCTCTTTTGTGAAAACAATTGCAAAGTATTCATTTAGAACCATACCCACATCTTCTGCGTCCACACAGATTACCCTCATAGTCTCTAATAAGCCCTACCCTTTCTTTAGCTATCTTCTTACTCTTAATATATTTATAGAACATCTTTGGGTTTTCCTTGATTTTACTTACCAATAATTTTTCATGCTCTCTCTTTGCTTTCCTAATATCCTTTTTAATTTTGCTGCTGGACTTTCTATCTAGAGATTCTGCAATATTTAGCCCTCCGTATCTGTCATAAGTTTAACTTTTTTTCTTTATCTTATCCTGTATGTCCCTCGACATCCAGGGGCTCTAGATTTGTCAGTCCTATCCTTTTTCTTTAAGAGCACATATTTAGCCTGAATCCTATGGACCTTCTCCTTAAATGCCTCCCACTGCTCTGACACTGATTTATCTTCAAGTAGCTGTTTCCAGTCCACTATAGTCAAATCACTTCGCAGACTAGCAAAGTTGGCTTTTCCCCAATTTAAAACTTTTATTCCTGGTCTATCCTTGTCTTTTGCATAACTACCTTAAATCTGACTGAATTATGGTCACTAGCACTTATGCTGTCCCACTGATACCCCTTCACCTGCCCAGCTTAATTCCCTAAAACTAAATCCAGAACCGCTCCCTCTCATGTTGAACTTGCTACATACTGGCTAAAAAAGTTCTCTAGAATGCATTTTAGGAATTCCGCACCCTCTATTTCCTTCACACTAATTTTGTCCCAGATATTCTGAATAATACATGCACAACTCCTGAGTAAGACTTCTGCAACTTTACTTGTGATGATAAAGTCACGAGCATGCCTTCCTTACTTCAGGGATATGCGGTTGTTTCTAGATTATGTGTGCCTGTACATCTTTGCATGACAAAGTACAACTCTTGCTTATATACTTAATCATGTTCATCTCATTTGTTATATGTTATAATTCGCATAGTTATAATTTTATATTATGTACAACGTCCTTTTATAAGTACTTACGAGAACAAAGTAAATTATAATCAGATGATAATGTTTCCCCACCCCCCTCCAATGGTATGCACACAATTAGAACTCAAACAGGATGTTCTAATTAGGGGCTAATTTGCATGCTACCTACGCACATAAAAGGTTGTTGTACTTGCAGAATAGGCACTCAAGCGAAGGGAAAGTAGCTAAATGGGCCCCATACAAGCAGCTGTGACAGACAATGAGTAAGGATATCTCGACAGAAGATAATCAAATACTTTGCATGCTCAATGAAAGAAAAGATGGTACTTTTTTCTCTCTTAATGGACTAAATGCATCGTAACTGGAGGAAAGCAGTACTCTACGTGAACACGAGATAACAGTTGAGTGAAGAGGACATCAGCAGGACCCTTTGTTGGGCATGGTTCTCGTTCGATCCTCAGTGTTGTATACATATTCATTCATATTGCCATTCAATATCATACAGGATCTCAACATTGCAAGAAAAGCTTTCACTATAGCCCATTCATTTTGGGGGAAGAGGACAAGACTGTTGGAGCATGGTTCCATGGAGATATGAGAACTTCAGTTACCACGCTGAAGTGTTCTTTCATCATGTGTTGGTCCAGACAATGGGCCCAAGTTTCCACAAGAAAACAAACGGGCGCCCCTCTGAGCTGGGCGCCCATTTTTCGCGCCTAAAAAAATCCTCGATATTCTGCACCTACTAACAGGTCCTCTGGCCCTCGGCGCAGTCAGCACGAGCTGTGGGGGGGCGGAGCCAGGTCCCGGCGCTGAAAACAGTGCCGGGACCTCTGCACATGCGCTACAGTCGGCACGCAAGTGCAGTAGCTCCAGGCGCCGAACTGTGTGGGAGGGGCCCGAAGCACGCAGCCCCTAGCCCTGGCCCAATGGCCTCACTGGGGCTCCTCCCACGGCCAGCTCCTGCTCCCCGCCTGACCAGATCCGACACTCGCTCCACCCACCCCCCCACCCCCGCCCGCCGACCAGACCCGACCCGACACCCGCTCCGACCCGACACCCGCTCCCCCCCCCCGACCCGACACCCGCTCCCCACCCCCGCCCCGACCCGACACCCGCTCCCCCCCCGCCCCGCCCCGAGACCCGACACCCACTCCCCCCCCTCCCCGCCCCGAGACCCGACACCCGCTCCCCCCCCGCCCCGACCCGAGACCCGCTCCCCCCCCCCGACTGACCCGACCCGCGCTCCTGTTCCCCGACCCGACGCCCCCCCCTCTCTCTCTCCCTCCCTCTCTCTCTCTATCTCTCTCTCGCCCCCTCCCTCCCTCTCCCTCCTCTCTCTCCCCCTCCCTCCCTCCCTCTCTCCCCGCCCTCCCTCTCTCCCCCTCTCCCTCCCCCCTCCCCCTCTCCCTCCCCCCCTCTCTCCCTCCCCCTCTCTCCCTCCCCCCCTCTCTCTCTCCCCCTCTCTCCCTCCCCCCCTCTCTCCCTCCCCCTCTCTCTCTCTCCCTCCCCCTCCTCTCTCTCTCCCTCCCTCCCCCTCTCTCTCTCTCTCCCCCTCCCCCTCTCTCCCTCCCCCTCTCTCCCTCCCCCTCTCTCTCCCTCCCCCTCTCTCTCCCTCCCCCTCTCTCTCTCTCCCTCCCCCTCTCTCTCTCTCCCTCCCCCTCTCTCTCTCTCCCTCCCCCTCTCTCTCTCTAACTGCCTCCCTCCCCTCTCTCTCCCTCCCTCCCTCCCCTCTCTCTCCCTCCCTCCCTCCCCTCTCTCTCTCCCTCCCCTCTCTCTCTCCCTCCCCCCCCTCCCTCCCTCTCTCTCTCTCCCTCCCTCCCTCCCTCTCTCTCTCTCTCTCTCTCTCTCCCCCTCCCGCTCAGCGGCACGAACAGCTGCGGAATTCTCCCTGGCTGAAGCACTTTCACACAGGTAGGAAGATAGTTTATTTAATCTTTTCGTGGCTTATAAATGTTTAATCAGGTTGGATTTATTTGTATAATATTTGTAGAAGTATAAATAAGGATTTATTGTTGAATTTAATGAGTTCCCTACCCCCCCCCTCCCCCCCCCCCCCCATCGTTCTGGACGCCTAATTTGTAACCTGCGCCTGATTTTTTAATGTGTAGAACAGGTTTTTTCAGTTCTACAAAAATCTTCACTGGCTCCATTCTACTTTAGTTTGGAGTACATTTTCACTGTGGAAACTTTCAAATCAGGCGTCAGTGGCCGGACACGCCCCCTTTTGAAGAAAAAATTCTGTTCTAAACTAGAACTGTTCTACCTGACTAGAACTGCAGAAAAAAAAATGTGGAGAATTGCGATTTCTAAAATAGTCCGTTCTCCACCAGTTGCTCCTAAAAATCAGGCGCGAATCATGTGGAAACTTGGGCCCTATGAGTGCTAGGTGGGTATCACAGCTGTCTGTTCCTTCACTTACTAAATGTCCGCACATGCGTCTTTTTTCAGCAGAGGTCACTCGATAGTTATCACAAAACTAATCTTTCCCCTCTATAGTCTGGGACACTGAAGCCAATTGGAGTGTCCACACCACTTCTCCCACTAAGATCAGCTAACTGAGCACAAAGTAAGGAGCAAAAATGAAAAACTGGATGTAACTTGCATTTATAAAGTCACTGGCAGAGTTTTGCTTATAGTCGATCAGGTCTGTAAATGAGGAAGGACAGTAGCCTGGTTGTCCAACCTGATGAATTGGTAGTTCATTGATTTGTGTGCAATGATTTACCACATAATGGGCATGATTTTAACCTAACCCACCCAGCACCCAGTTTATATCCCAGTAACTTTTACTTTTATTGGCTTCAATGGAAAGTATAATCGGGCGGAGTCTAAAACAGCTGCCCAATTCTTTTCTCACCGGGTGGGTTAGTTAACAACTATCCCCTCAGAGTTTCCGAAATTGACTGGCCAGTTAGAGTGCAGGAGTGAATGGAGGTTAGTCATTTTTCCATGTAACATGAGGGAAAATCAATTACCGGGTTAACCCGGGATGCTCTTATACACCTTCCCACGGCCAATGCAGAGAGGCCAGTGCCAAGACGAGTGAGGTGGGCAGGCAATGGGCTCCTAGGTCTTTGTCAATGGCAGTACTAATCTGGGCGGGAGAAGACGATATAAATCACACTTTAAGTTTTCATTCCATAATTTGGGAATGCAGCTCAGTACCTCTTCCTGCTGGCACAATTAAGCAAAACATAAGCAAAACATAAGCAATACATAAACGACTGTGGGATCCAACGATTGGCTTGCTGCCCCATGTCACTCCACTTTGGTTCTGCAATCACGCCACCATTTTGATGATTGCAGCTTCTAATTGTTTCTTAAATAATTCCAGAGTTTTAGCCTCCATTGTTCTATCTGGAAGTTTAATCCACTAAAATTACCTTTAACTAGTTTGAACACACATCCTCCAGTTTCACTGTAGTTCAACATCTTATTGGTTTTGTTTAATTGCTGTGTTGCAGTGGTTGGATCTGTTTAGTGTCAAATCTACTAAGACCACTAGGTTCCTCCTTAGCTGTTTCAATTGTCTTCATGGAGTATTCTTCTATTATACTTTCTTCTGTGTAACACTTCACATGTGTCTGTATTAAATTGTATCTGCCATTGTTCATCCCACTTCCATATTTTATCCAATTCACTCTGCAATTTCTGGGCTGTCTCCTCCAATTCCACTGTCCCTTCTAGTTTGGTATCATCGACAAACTGGGCCACTTTGCATTGAGTTTCTGAATCCAGGTCATTTGTGTACATTAGAAGCAGCAGTGGTCCCATCACCGAGCCCCACGGTACCTCACTCAGTATTTCTCCCCACAATGATACTCCTGCCCTTTAGCTAGTTTCTCATTCTGGAGAATACCTGGAGTACTGCGTACAGTTTTAGTCTCCATACTTAAGGAAGGATAAAATTCTGACGGGTTTAGACAGGTTAGATGCAGGAAGAATGTTCCCAATGTTGGGGAAGTCCAGAAACAGGGGTCATAGTCTAAGGATAAGGGGTAAGCCATTTAGGACTTAGATGAGGAGAAACTTCTTCACCCAGAGAGTGGTGAACCTGTGGAATTCTCTACCACAGAAAGTTGTTGAGGCCAATTCACTAAATATATTCAAAAAGGGTTAGATATAGTCCTTACTACTAGGGGGATCAAGGGGTATGGCGAGAAAGCAGGAATGGGGTACGGAGGTTGCATGTTCAACCATGAACTCATTGAATGGCGGTGCAGGCTCAAAGGGCTGAATGGCCTATTCCTGCACCTATCTTCTATGTTTCTATACTTGCATTGGAGGCTGTTAAGAGAAGGTTCACTGGGTTGATTCTAGAGCTGAGGGGGTTGACTTATGAGGATATGTTGAGTAGGTTGGATCTATACACATTGAAGTTCAGAAGAATGAGAGGTGATCTTATTGAAACTTATAAGATAATGAGGGGGCTCGACAAGGTGGATGCAGAGAGGATATTTTCACTCATAGGGGAAACTAAAACGAGAGGACATAGTCTTAGGATAAGGGGCCACCCATTTAAAACTGAGATTACAATATACATTAATGATTTAGACGAAGGAATTGAATGTAATATCTCCAAGTTTGCAGATGACACTAAGCTGGGTGGCAGGGCGAGCTACGAGGAGGATGCTAAGAGGCTGCAGGGGGACTTGGACAGGTTAGGTGAATGGGCAAATGCATGGCAGATGCAGTATAATGTGGATACATGTGAGGTTATCCACTTTGGTGGCAAAAACAGGAGGGCAGATTATTATCTGAATGGTGACAGATTAGGAAAAGGGGACTTGGGTGTCAAGGTACATCAGTCATTGAAGGTAGGCATGCAGGTACAGCAGGCAGTAAAGAAAGCAAATGGCATGTTGGCCTTCATAGTGAGAGGATACGAGTATAGGAGCAGGAAGGTTTTGCTGCAGTTGTACAGGGCCTTGGTGAGACCACACGTTGAGTATTGTGTGCAGTTTTGGTCTCCTAATCTGAGGAAGGACGTGCTTGCTATTGAGGGAGTGCAGCAAAGGTTCACCAGACTGATAACGTGGATGGCAGGGCTGACATATGAGGTAAGACTGGATTGGCTAGGCTTATACTCACTGGAATATGGAAGAATGAGAGGGGATCTCATAGAAACGTATAAAATTCTGACAGGACTGGATAGGTTAGATGCAGGAAGAATGTTCCTAGTGTTGGGGAAGTCCAGAACCAGGGGACACAGTTTAAGGATGAGGGGTAAGCCATATAGGACCGAAATGAGGCGAAACTTTTTCATCCAGAGAGTTGTGAACCTGTGGAATTCTCTGCCACAGAAAGTTGTGGAGTCCAGTTCGTTGGACATATTCAAAAGGGAGTTAGATAAGGCCCTTACGGCTAAAGGAATCAGGGGGTTATGGAGAGAAGGCAGGGGTGGGGTACTGAGGTTGCATGATCAGCCATGATCATATTGAATGGCGGTGCAGGCCCGAAGGGCCGAATGGCCTGCTCCTGCAACTATTTTCTATGTTTTTATATTTCTATGAGGAGAAATTTCTTCTCTCAGAAGGTTGCAATTGTAAAGTCCTTACTCTACAGCATGAAACCACACGAGGCACATTCTGGGTACAAGATCACTCTGTGACCTTAACTCTTTATTCACAGGACTCCAAAGACGATGACCCTGCGTGGGACCTCCCTTTTTATACCTGTGTGATCAGGTAAGGAGTGTCTCCCACAAGTTCACCCCTAGTGGTCAAGGTGTGCATCTAGGTTGAGAGTATACAGTAATACAGTGGTGTTACATTGTGGTTACATACATGACATCACTTTCCCCCCCAAAGTCTTATTGGGATCATAGGTTTAGTCTTTCAGGTGGTCTACGCTCCCTCGTGGAGCGCCGCAGTTGGGGTTCTGGTTGTTGGACACTGACGTGAGTGTCTGTCACCTGTGGTGATTCCGGCCTGTCCGGGCTGACCGCAGGGACTGTGCATTCTTCTGATTGCTCTTGTTGCTCGTTCACTGGTGGTGTTGTGAGCTCCATCTCATGGTCTTCTTCAGGTTCCTCCGTGTTGATGCTAAACCTTTTTTTTACTTGGTCCAGATGCTTACGGCATATCTGACCATTGTTGAGTTTTACCACGATGACCCTATTCCCCTCTTTGTCAATTACAGTGCCCTCAAGCTATTTGGGCCCCTTGGTGTGATTGAGGACGAATACAGGATCATTTATTTCTACATTTCCCACTCGAATTATGGTCATGTGGCTTACGCCCTCAACTATGTCGGTCAGGACTGGATGAATGAGGGACAACCGAGTTTTGAGTGTCCGTTTCATTAGTAGCTCTGCGGGCGGGATCCCCGTGAGCAAGTGGGTCGGGATCTATAGGCCAGGAGGAGACGCGATAGGTGGCATTGTCGGGAGGGTCCTTGAATCCTGAGTATACCTTGCTTAATGATTTGGACCGCACGTTCTGCCTGGCCATTGCAGGCCGGCTTGAACGGCGCAGTCCTGACGTGGTTGATGCCATTGCCCGACATAAACTCTCGGAATTCGTAGCTTGTGAAACATGGGCCATTATGACTAACCAGGATGTCCGGCAAGCCATGGTTTGCAAAGATCGCATGTAGGCTTTCCACAGTGGTGGATGACGTGCATGAATTCAGAATGATGCACTCGATCCATTTCGAGTACGCATCTACCACAATAAGGAACATCTTACCCATGAACGGGCCCGCGTAGTCAACATGAATGCGTGACCATGGCCTGGTGGACCAGGGCCACGGGCTGAGCGGGGCCTCCCTGGGGGCATTACTCAGCTGAGTACACGTCATGCACCTGCGAACACAGTGTTCCAGGTTTGAATCAATTCCAGGCCACCAAACGTGTGACCGGGCAATGGCCTTCATCAGCACAATGCCTGGGTGCTCGCTGTGGAGTTCCCTGATGAATGCCTCCCTGCCCTTCTGGGGCATAACTACCCGGCTGCCCCATAGTAGGCAGTCGGCTTGGATGGAGAGCTCATCCATCTGTCTGTGGAACGGTCTGACCTCCTCAGGGCATGCTCCGTGTGCGGGCGCCCAATCCCCAGTCAGGACACATTTCTTAATCAGGGATAGGAGGGGATCTCTGTTTGTCCAGATTTTGATCTGGCGGGCTGTGATGGGGGAGCCTGCGCTGTCAAAGGCATCGACAGCCATGACCATCTCGGCGCTTTGCTCCGCTGTCCCCTCTTTGGTGGCCAGTGGAAGTCTGCTGAGCGCATCAGCGCAATTTTCAGTGCCGGGCCGGTGCCGGATGGAGTAGTCATAAGCAGCCAGCGTGAGAGCCCATCGCTGTATGCGAGCTGATGCATTGGCATTGATAGCCTTGCTGTCTGACAACAGGGATGTTCATGGCTTGTGGTCCGTCTCTAATTCAAACTTCCTACCAAAGAGGTACTGATGCATTTTTTTACACCAGAGACACATGCAAGCGCTTCCTTCTTGACCATCCCATATCCCCGTTCTGCTTGAGAGCGCGACCTGGAGGCATAAGCCACAGGTTGTAGTTGACCCTCAGCATTGCCCTGCTGCAACACGTACCCAACCCCATAGGACGGTGCATTACATGTCAGAACCAATTTTTTACAGGGGCCATACAGGGTCAACAACTTGTTTGAACAAAGTAGGTTTCGCGCCTGATCAAAAGCCCGTTCCTGACAGTCCCCCCAAAACCAATCGCAACCCTTATGCAGGAGCACGTGTAGCGGCTCCAACAACGTGCTCAAGTTCGGCAGAAAGTTCCCGAAATAGTTCAACAGTCCCAGGAATGAACGCAACTCCAATGTGGTGCAGGGCCTGGGTGCTCGTCGAATCGCCACTGTTTTGGATTCGGTGGGCCGAATCCCATCTGCAGCAACCCTCCTGCCCAGAAACTCAACCTCAGGAGCTACAAACACACATTTAGACTTCTTGAGTCGTAGGCCTACCCGGTCCAGTCAGCATAGCACCTCCTCCAGGTTGTGGAGGTGTTCCCTGGTGTCTCGACCCGTGATGAGGATGTTGTCCTGGAATACGATCGTTCCAGGAATGGATTTAAGCAGGCTTTCCATGTTTCGTTGAAAAATTGCGGCTGCTGATCGAATGCCAAACGGGCACCTGTTATAAACGAACAGTCCCTTGTGCGTGGTGATGGTGGTCAGTAGTTTAGATTCGTCAGCCAGTTCCTGGGTCATATAGGCTGAAGTGAGGTCCAACTTGGAGAACAGCTTGCTGCCTGCTAGCATGGCGAAGAGGTCCTCTGTTCTTGGAAGCGGGTATTGATCTTGTAGGGACACCCAATTGATGGTGGCCTTGTAGTCGCCACAGATCCTGACAGAGCCATCCACTTTTAGAACGGAAACAATGGGGCTCACCCAGTCGCTGAATCCAACAGGCGAGATGATGCCCTCTCTCAACAGCCAGTCCAATTCGCTCTCTATCTTTTCCCGCATCACATACGGCACCACTGTGGCTTTGTGGTGCACTGGCCTGGCGTCCAGTGTGATGTGTATCACTACTTTAGTGCCTTTTGAAAGTCCCAACGCCAGGTTGGAATAGTGAATCGAATTGTTGTCGGACTTGTGAGCACGAACTTCGCTCCACAGATGACATTGCGTGAACATCCCTCCATTTCCAGTTCATCTCGGCTAACCAGCTCCTCCCCAACAGTGCAGGACCATTGCCCAGGACAATCCAGAGCGGCAGCCGATTCGCTAACCTATTGTGTGTGACAGCCAACATTGCACTGCCTAGCCCCAGAATGATTTCTTTAGTGTCAGTCCGTAATTGTGTCTCCATACATGCTAATTTGGGTCTACTGGCTTTAAGTGGCCATAGCTTCTCAAATTGCTGAACGCCCATGAGTGACTGGCTGGCCCCAGTGTCCAGCTCCATGCATACAGGGATACCGTTTAATAAAACCCTCATCATCATTGATGGCGTTCTGGCATATGAACTGTGAATATTCGCCACATGGACCCGCTGAACCTTGGCGTCCATCGATTTGCCCCAAAAGTCATCCTGCCTCAAAGAACCCTCTTCTGGTCCATCCGCCTCAAATATTAGTCTGGTAGCAGACTTCCTGCACATTCGAGCTAAGTGGCCACTGAGATTGCAGTTCCTGCAAACAAACCTTTGAAATCTGCAAGATCTAGCTGAGTGTTTCCCCCCACACCTCCAACATGAGTTAAAGTTTCCATTGTTGGGAACAAAGGGACTATGGCCAGGCACTCCACTCTGACTGTCCTGTTGACTGCACTTAAATACCCTATTAGTGGGTGTCAATGGCCCCATCCCGGGCCGCATTGATGGCGTGAATGTCCGTTTAGCCTGCCATTGCCTCTGTTGAAGTCCTACTCTGGGGTCTATTGCTGCCTGGAAAATGTCGGGCTGCCCCTGCCTGCCTGCGGGGCTCTGAGTCGCATTGATAATATTGACTCCCTGATCTATCGCCGCGTTAGAGGCAGAATTGCGCGCGTATATTATTTTCGTCTCTTTCTCCCCCGCCATGAAAGTTTGAGCCATCAACGCCGCCGCTTCCAAGGTCAAATCCTTAGTCTCAATTAATTTGTGTAAAATTCCCGATGACCGATGCCCTCGATAAAGAAGTCCCTTAGCATCACCCCTGCAGGTATCTGTGAACTTAGAGGCTGGCCAAATGCCGGAGGTCCGCTACGAAGTCCGGTATGCTCTGTCCTTCATGACGTTAGTGGGTGTAGAATCTGTGTCGGGCCATATGTATGCGACTCGCCAGTTTGAGTTGCTCCCCAATCAATTTGCTAAGTTCTTCAAAGGTTTTGTCCGCTGGCTTTTCGGGTGCTAGTAAGTCCTTCATGAGCGCGTAAGTCTTTGGTCCGCAGCTGGTCAAAAGATGAGCCCTTCGCTTGTCGGCCGCTGCATCCCCCAGTCATTCTTTCGTAACAAAGCTTTTGCTGAAGCCTCTCGACAAAATCGTCTCAGTCTTCCCCAACACAGTACCGTTCCTCTGTGTTACCGGTGGCCATTCTCGTGGGCCGTGAATTCCCGTTTCTCGTCGCCAATGTAAAGTCCTTACTCTACAGCATGAAACCACATGAGGCACATTCTGGGGACAAGGTCACTCTGTGACCTTAGCTCTTTATTCACAGGAGTCCAAAGACGATGACCCTGCGTCGGACCTCCCTTTTTATACCTGTGTGATCAGGTAAGGAGTGTCTCCCACAAGTTCGCCCCTAGTGGTCAAGGTGTGCATCTAGGTTGAGAGTATACAGTAATACAGTGGTGTTACATTGTGATTACATACATGACAGTAATTCTGTGGAATTCTCTGCCCCAGAGAGCTGTTGAAGCTGGGTCATTGAATATATTTAAGGCGGAGATAGACAGATCTTTGAGCGATAAGGGAGTAAAGGGTTATGGGGAGCAGGTAGGGAAGTGAAGTTGAGTTCATGATCAGATCATCCATGATCTTATTAAATGGTGGAGCGGGCTCGAGGAGCCAAATGGTCTACTCCTGCTCCTATTTCTTCTATTCCTATGTTCATTCATTCTTAGAGTTTACTCTGAATTTCCACAGCTTTGAATTTCATTAATAGTGTTTCATATGAAGCTTTATCAAAAGCCTTTTGGAACTCAAATTGTTCTCACTTGTGCATCATTGCAGGCCTCCATTTGGCGTAAGTTTTCCAATCTGTCAGT
Source organism: Pristiophorus japonicus (assembly GCF_044704955.1). Classification (NCBI taxonomy): domain Eukaryota; kingdom Metazoa; phylum Chordata; class Chondrichthyes; family Pristiophoridae; genus Pristiophorus; species Pristiophorus japonicus. The sequence continues at coordinate 187,912,639 of NC_091986.1, read as the reverse complement.
ATCTCCCACCAGCCTCACCTTGTTCTCTTACAGCTTCTTCTTTGCACTTTCCAGTCTTTTGCTATCTCTCACGTCCCTCTTACACGAAACAACTGCTTCTAATGTAAGTTTTCCTCTAATACGTTGAGGCTCTTAGGGCTATGGGATCACTCCCATTCACATCATAGGAACATAATAAATAGGAGCAGGAACATGCCTAATGGTTCCTCGAGCCTGCCCTGCCATTCACTAAGATCATAGCTGAACTTTTTTGATCATGGGGCTGATTATATAGCATTGACAATAACAGAAAAGCAATTTGGGAAACACAATCACACCGAACCTTCCCCAATGACTGCTAAATGTCTGTGAAGCCTAGTGATGTGGAAACTCACTGAAATATCTCGCTGAGCCCCTGAAAGTCATTAGATTTGAAATCCAACCTACATACTGGAAGGCAGCGGGACCCAGCATGTGGGGTACGGTGACATAGTGGTTATGTTACGGGACTAGTAATCCAGAGGACTAATGATCCAGGAACATGAGTTCAAATCCCACCACGGCAGCTGGGGAATTTAAATTCAGTTAATTAAATAAATCTGGAATTATAAAGCTAGCATCAGTAATGGTGACCATGAAACTACTGGGTTGTCATAAAAACTCACCTGGTTTGCTCATGTCACTTTAGTGAAGGAAATCTGCCATCCTTACCCAATAGCAATGTGGTTGAATCTTACTGCCCTCTGAAATGGCCTAGCAAGTTATATCAAACAATGACAATGTCAGCATGGTGGGAGTACCTTCACCACACAGACTGCATCGATTCAAGGCCTGCATCCCAGGAACAAATTTTGTTTTATTTTTTAAATACCCACGCAGCAAATTCCAAAATTGGATGGGAGGAGGGGTTAAAGAGAATCTCTTTTACGTCATGGAAAGGAGGATGAAGAATATTTTTAACAGCCAGTTCAGAGAAGAACTAATGGATAACTAGGACCAGGTCATTCCTGCAACAAAGCCCAGGCAGCCCAAGGGGACTGGGAGAAAATGGAAGGAATCAGTACTTAAAAAAAAACAACTAAATGGGGAATACTGTGAAGAGCTTTTAGAATAAGCTGAACTGATCCAAGTCAGTTACTTATCAGTCAGAGAGCGATTGCAGCAGCTCAAACAGTAACAGCAACAATTAGATAGAAGAGTGAAAGAGAACTGTCACCTCTCCATGTAAACCTCAATTAAATTGATCATTTACTTAAATGCAATGTAGACCTCATGATTTAACATTTCATTCTACACAGCATTCCAATAGCACATCAGTCTTATAATGTGATGCGCCTCAGGGCTACATCAAACAACGCAAGGAAATTATAAGCTATGTTTGACAGTGTATATGACTATTGATATTTATCTGTGCACTTGAACATATGTACCACAACATACAGTGACTTTACCCACTGAACCAACCAGGGGGGCTTGATTTGTTTACCCCATTTTAGAAGTCAATCACATTTTAAACCCATGCGCCTTTATGGCTGATTTTAAGGCGCAGTTTTAAGTTACTGTCATAGGAACAAATGTAGGCCATTTAGTCCCTCGAGCCTGTTCCGCCATTCAATTAGATCATGGCTGCTCTGTATCTTAACTTCATTTACCCGCCTTGGTTCCATAACCCTTAATACTCTTACCTAACAAAACTCTGTCAAGCTCAGTTTTTGAAATTTTTAAATGACCCGCAGCCTCAACAACTTTTTGGGGGAGAGAATTCCAGATTTCCACTACTCTTTGTGTGAAGAAGTGCTTTCTGACATCAACCCTGAACGGCCTAGCTCTAATTTTAAGGTTATGCCCCCTTGTTCTGGAATCCCCCCCCACCAGAGGAAATGGTTTCTCTCTATCTACCTTTATCCTTTAATCATATTAAACACTTCAATTAGATCATGCTTTAATCTTCTATATTCAAGGGAATACAAGCCGTCCTCATAATTTGATCCTTTTAGCCCCGGTATCATTCAACAACAACAACAACAACTTGTATTTATATAGCGCCTTTAATGTAGTAAAACGTGAATGCGCTGCACCCTCTCCAAAGCCAATCTATCCTTCCTGAGGTGTGGTCCCCAGGGCTGTCTATCCTCTCACTGGGAGATTCATCATAAAGTGATTAATGTTTGGTGTTATTAAATATGCATTGGTATCACGGTTTCCATACCAGAGTCCTCTCTACAAGTCAAGAGACCTCAATGTGAATAATGGCCAGCAACCTCAGCTCTACATGTAGGTGCTCAACCTGAAGTGATTGTCAACGAGGCCCCGCAAACCAAGAAAAGGCATTACATCGCAACCCTTGTTTTGTGTTTGTTTGACTGATTTTATCAGAACAGGTCTGACGATTATAAGCCAGTTAGGTGCTGTCAGTCAAAGAAGGGACGATCTAATTGGCCCACATCATGCATGAGTGCAGAAATACTGTGATGTCTGGGAACTTTTAAATGATGTCAGCAAGTAGTGACACTTCCCCTGGAGACAGAAGACACATGGAGACAGTTCTACCACGCAGGAGATAGAATGATTAATGATTGTGTTAGCCAGGTACTGCTATACATCAGACTACTCAAACTACATTACTTGGCTTCGACGCTCCTTAAAACCTACCTCTTTGACCAAGCGTTTGGTTATCTGTGCTAAGTTCTACTTATACAGCTCGGTGTCAACATTTTATCGCATAACACTCCTGTGAAGCGTTTTGGGACGTTTCACTACACTTAAAGGCGCTATATAAATACAAGTTGTTGTTGTTAAAGGATTTAAACATTTAACGATGGGTAAGGCAGCTAGAAGCTAAATAGTTAAACTCATAGTCTACACTAACTAGCCAGAGGGAACTCACCCTGGTCTGTGGTCCATCTACCACTCTCACCAGCCAAGACTAAAATGATGAGATGTCAAGATGCACAAGCCTGCTTGCCCCAGGGGAAAGCTTAACTAAGGGCTCTGACGCTGTAACTGCTGTGCTGCCCAACTCCATATTAGGACTACTTCAATTATGCTTATCCCTTCAACTCTATTTTATTATTAGATTTTTTTTGTCCTCCTCTCTGCACTATTCTCCAACCGCAGGGCCAAGCAAGCAAGCTACCATCAGGCCTGAACAATAGCATGCTGGAGGTGCCCACTACAAGGTGACATGAATGCCAATTCTCTATCACCACCTGTGCAGAATCTCCTGGTGTCCACTCGACAACCCCTCCTGACTAAACAGCTAAACATGGTGTGTTGACACTGGGCAGGAATGTACCCAACAGCCCAGCATGTGCTGTGCCGAACACCAACTTCTCATCATTGTGCCTGCCATAGCAATTTTGTATCAGTGATAAAGAACAGATTTGTGTTAGTTGAATCTAATTCTGAGTTGAATTACAGAGAAATTAAAGCACAGAAACAGGTCCCACACGTCTATGCTGGTCTTTATGCTCCAACTCTATCAGCATATCCTTCTATTCCTTTCGCCCTCATGTACATATAAAGCTTCCCCTTAAATGCATCTATGTTATTTGCCTCAACTACTCCATGTGGTAGCAAGTTCCACATTCTAACCACTCTCTGGGTAAAGACATTTCTCCTGAATTACTTTTTGGATTTATTAGTGACTGTCTTATATTTATGACCTCTAGTTATGCTCCCTGGTCTTGGACTCCCCACAAGTGAAAATATCTTCTCTACGTCTACCCTCTCAAACCCCCATCATCATTTTAAAGACCTCTATTAGGTCACCTCTCAGTCTTCTCCTTTCTAGAGAAAGAACCAAAACCTATTCAGTCTTTGCTAATGGGTAAAACCTCTCACTTCTGGTCTCAGATTTGGTTAAAGGGTAGCCTGTCACATTCTGGTGGACGTCCCTTTCACAGCTCCCAGTTCAGTCATTCCCCCAGTGAGGGCTATGGGGAAGCTAAGCCGGGTAGAAAGTCTGGCATGTGTCAGTTTCACTGTAATACAGTAATCAGCTTAAAAAAACAACACGCCATAAAACAAGCCTGTTCAATGCAGTGCAGTGAACTCTGCTCATTAATATCTACTGTAAACTGTGACTATCCTTGCAAACTATCTCCAACCTCCCTTTCCTCTCCAAAGTGCTTGAAAGTGCTGTCACCTCCTAAATCCGTGCCCATCTTTCCCACAATTTCATGTTTGATTCCCTCCAATCAGGTTTCTGCACTCGCTGCAAGTCACAAATTACATTCTATGTGACCGTGGTAAACTATCCCTCCTCACTCTTCTCGACCTATCTGCAGTCTTGGATACAGCTGACCACACCATCCTCCAATGCCTCTCCTCTGTCGGCCAGCTGGGTGGGACTGCACTCGCCTGGTTCCATAGAAACATAGAAAATAGGTGCAGGAGTAGGCCATTCGGCCCTTCGAGCCTGCACCGCCATTCAACAAGATCATGGCTGATCACCCACCTCAGCATCTCCCCCCCCACGCCCCCTCCACACCCCCTAATTCCCCCCCCAGCCGCAAGGACCACATCCAACTCCCTCCCGAACACATCCAATGAACTGGCATCAACAATTCCATTCTTATCTGTCGAATCGTAGCCAGAGAATCACCTACAACGGCTTCTCTTCCCGTTCCTGCACCGTTACCTCTGGAGTCCTCCAAGGATCTATCCGAGGCCCCCTCCTATTTCTCATCTACATGCTGCCCCTTGGTGACATTATCCAAAGACACAACATCAGGTTCCATGTGTTATCTTATCACCACCTCTCTTGACTTCTCCACTACCTCTAATTTGTCATACTGCTTGTCCGACATCCAGCATTGGACGAGCAAGAATTTCCTCCAACTTGGGAAATAAATATTGGGAAGATCAAAACCATTGTCTTTGGTCCCCACAGCAAACTCCATTCCCTGGTCACCATTTCCAGCCCTCTCCCTGGCAACTGTCTGAAGCTGAGCCAGACCGTTCGCAACCTTGGTGTTGTGTTTGTCCTGGAGATGAGCTTCTGACCATATATCCGCTCCATCACCAAGACTGCCGGCTTCGACCTCAGTAACATCGCATGACTCCGCCCCTGCCTCAGCTCATCTGCTGCTGAAACCCTCTTCCATGCCTTTGTTACCTCTAGACTTGACCAATCCGATTCTCTTCTGGCCAGCCTCCCACCTAGCATAAACTTGTGCTCCCCATATCATAACTCGCACCAAGTCCTGTTCACCTATCACCTTTGTGCTTGCTGACCCACACTGTCTGACAACGCCTCAATTTTAAAATTCTCATCCTGGATTTCAAATCCCTCCATGGCCTCTCCCCTCCCGATCGCTGTAATCTCCTCCATCCCTACAAAGCTTCGCCAAGTCTGCACTCCTCCAATTCTGGCCTCTTGCACATCCCCAAGTGTAATCACTCCACTATTGGCAGCTGTGCTTTCAGCCTCTCTACCGCTCCCTCCTCCTTTTAAGACGCTCCTTAAAACCTACCTCATCTATCCTGATATCTACGTCTGTAGCTCAGTATCAAATTTTGATTGGCAACGCTCTGGCGAAGCGCCTTGGGATGTCTTGCTACATTAAAGGCGCTATATAAATGCAAGTTGCTGTTGTTGTTGTACAGTAGACTTTGAACGATGACTATGTTTCTACCCATTCCTTTCATTATTTTCTACCACCTGCCCCACATACCACTTCGACCAAGCTAGCGAAGTGGGTACACGAGCTGCTATTGTCCCGCCCCTGCCACCAACTCTTCAACCAGCTACGAGGACGTGTCAGAGAGTGGCACAGTTAAACTGTTTCGTTCCTCTGCTCACTTGGGAGAAAGTTCCCTCCCACTCACATCAAGGACCTCAGGACAGCAGCTGAGCTGATCACATGCTCAACAAAACCCAGGACACGCACAAAATGTCATCCACCTCAGCCCAGCTACACACACACACACGGATACCTGTATGAGCGTTCGGAGGGACTCCACGTATGATTGCTCCGCATCCAGCAGGGTCATCATCACATGTTTTCTCATATCCTGTGTGAGGGGAGAAAGGAAAGACTGTGAGGAGCGGTGTCACTGAATAGCAAAGCAAGACAGTAGCAATTATTAGAAACGTAGAAATTTACAGTGCAGCTGGAGGCCATTTCAGCCCATCGTGTCCGCGCCGGCCGACAAAGAGCCACACAGCCCTCGGTCAGCAGCCCTGAAGGCAACATATAAACCAATGAACAATGGCGGACAGGTAAAGAGCATCCAGCCCAACCAGTCCGCCCCACACAACTGTGATACCCCTTGCACCGCAACATTCTATAAATGCCCCCCAACCAGAGCCATGCGATCTCCTGGGAGAGGCAAAAAAAACCCAGATAAAAACCCAGGCCAATTGAGGAAAAAAAATCTGGGAAAATTCTTCTCCGACCCAACCCGGCAATCGAAACTAGTCCAGGAGATCACTCAGGCCGTATTATATTCCCTGATGTACTTACCATCATACCTGCACCAGCCAACAAGAGGTTATCCAGTCTAATCCCGCTTACCAGTTCTAGGTCAATAACCCTGCAGATTACGGCACTTCAAGTGCCCATCCATGCACTTTTTAAATGTGGTGAGGGTTTCTGCTACCTTTCCAGGCAGTGTGTTCCAGATCCCCACTGTGTGAAGAAGCTTCCCCTCAAATCCCCTCTAAACCTTCGACCAACCATCTTAAACCTATGCCCCCTCATAATTGACTCCTCCACCAAGGGAAATAGGCCCTTGCTATCCACTATATCCAGGCCCCTCAAAATGTTATACACCTCAATGAGGTCTCCCCTCATCCTCCTCTGTTCTAATGAGAACAAACCCAGCCTATCCAATTTATCCTCATAGCTAAGATTCTCCATTCCAGGCAGCATCCTCGTAAATCTCCTCTGCACCCGCTCCAGTGCAATCGCGTTCTTCCTATAATATGGCAACCAGAACTGCACGCAGTACTCCAGCTGTGGCCTAACTAGTGTATTATACAATTTAAGCACAACCTCTCTACTCTTGCATTCTATGCCTCGGCCAATAAAGGCAAGCATTCCGTATGCCTTCTTAACCACCTTATCCACCTGGCCTGCTACTTTCAGGGATCTATGGACAAGCACTCCAAGGTCCCTTTGTTCATCTACATTTCAAAGTGGCCTACCATTTAAGGCGTATGCCCTTTCCTTATTAGCCCTCCCCAAGTGCATTACCTCACACATCTCTGAATTAAATTCCATTTGCCACTGCTCTGCCCACCTGACCAGTAGATTGATATCCTCCTGCAGTCCATGACTTTCCTCTTCATTATCAACCACACAGCCAATTTTAGTGTCGTCTGCAAACTTCTTAATCATACCCCCTATATTCAAAACTAGATCATTGATGTATACCAGTTCTGAGGCCTGCGGAAACCCATTGGAAACATCCTTCCAGTCACAAAAACATCCATCAACCATTACCCTTTGCTTCTTACTTCAAAGCCAATTTTGGATCCAACTTGCCACTTTGCCCTGAATCCCATGGGCTTTTACCTTTGTGACCAGTCTGCCATGTGGAACCTTATCAAAAGCTTTGCTAAAGTCCATATACACTACATCATATGCACTACTCTCATCAACCCTCCTGGTTACCTCCTCGAAAAATTCAATCAGGTTCGTCAAACGCGATCATCCCTTAACAAATCCGTACTGACTATCCCTGATTAATTCTTGCCTTTCTAAATGTAGATTTATTTTGTCCTTCAGGACTTTTTCCAATCATTTTCTCACCACTGAGGTTAGGCTGACAGGCCTGTAATCACTCGGCCTATCCCTTTCTCTCTTTTTAAACAGTCCTCCGGCACCATGCCTGAATCCAAAGAGACCTTGAAAATGATGGTCAAGACCTCTGCCATTTCCTCTTTTGCTTCGCTCAATAGCCTGGGATGCATTTCATCCACAAAGATTACCCTCATGGTCTCTAAGAGGCCCTACCCTTTCTTTAGTTATCCTCTTGCTCTTAATATATTTATAGAACGTCACTGGGTTTTCCTTGATTTTACTTGCCAAGACTTTTTCATGCTCTCTTAGCATTCCTAATATCCTTTTTAATTTTACCTCTGAACTTTTTATATTCCTCCAATGATTCTATAGTATTTAACGGGTGGTATATGACATAAGCTTCCCTTTTTTTCTTTATTCTCCCCTGTAAGTCCCTAGACATCCAGGGGGCTCTAGAATTGTTATTCCCACCCTTTTGCTATAAAGGCACATGTTTGGCCTGAGCCCTCCGGATCTCCTCCTTGAATGCCTCCCAGTATTCCGACACTTATTTACCTTCAAGTAGCTATTCCAGCCCACTGTGGCCAAATCACTTCTCAACTTAGCAAAGTTAGCTTTTCCCCAATTTGCGACTTTTATTCTTGGTCTATCCTTGTCCTTATCCATAACTATCTTGAATCTGACTGAATTATGGTCACTGGCACCAAAGTGCTCTCCCACTGATACCCCTTCCACCTGCCCAGCTTCATTCCCCAAAACTAAATCCAGAACCGCCCCCTCCCATGTTGGGCTTGATACATACTGACTAAAAAAGATCTCTTGAATGCATTTTAAGAATTCTGCACCCTCTAAACCCTTCATACTATATTTGTCCCAGTCAATATTAGGATAGTTGAAATCCCGTACTATTACTGCCCTATGGTTTTGGACTTCACAGAAATTTGCCTGCATATTTGCTCTTCTATCTAACCCTCAGTCTTTGGGGGTCTATAATACAAACCCAGCAGTGTGACCGCCCCTTTTTTATTTTTCAGTCCGACCCATATGGCCTCATTTGATGATCTATCGAGCATATCATCCCTCCACACAGCTGGAAAAGTTTATTTAATCAATACTGTGACCCTGCCTCCCCACCCCCGCTTTTTACTCCCCTCCCTGTCTTGTCTAAAAATCCTGTAACCAGGAATATTGAGCTGCCAAACTTGCCCCTCTTTCAGCCTTGCCTCTGTACCGACTATAATATCATACTCCCAAGTGTCTACCTGTGCTCTCAGCTCATCTGTCTTATTCGCTATACTCCTTGCATTGAAATATATACCATTTAGCACAGGAAGACCTCCTTGATTACTACTTACTAACTCTTGTTTCCTCTGTTTTACAGATTCACTTTCTAAATTCTTGCTTTCCAATTTCAGTTTTACTTCCTTCCCTATTGAATGTGTTCTCAGATTCCCATCCCCCCTGCTAAGCTAGTTTAAATTCTCCCCAGCAGCATTAGTAAAACTCCCCGCGAGGATATTGGTCCTGGCGCTGTTGAGGTGCAACCCGTCCAGTTTGTACAGGTCCCATTGCCCCCAGAAGCAGTCCCAATGCCTCAGGAATTTAAAGCCCTCCCTCCTGCACCAACTCTACAGCCACGCGTGATTTTGCCATTGTTACCCCCTTTTCTTTTCATTCTTTATGTATTGTTTTCGTTTCCTTTAATTCCCTCCCCATCTCTCCCGCTTTGCTCATGCTTTGATATGGTTCCATGGGCACTGTCTCCAGCACTTGGTCCAAGTGGCCATTCTACGTGGGTAATTCTGGGCAGTGTCAGCAGACTATTTGACTGTAGGGGCATCACAGCCAAGCATGATCCTATACCAGTCCCACAAACTGCTATTTTCAACAGGGGTTACTGGACAGCAATTGGGAATAGGAACCCGAGGCCGATTTTTTACCTCTACACTGTTTTGGTTGAGATCCTCCAACTCCGGCAGATTGGGGATCGAACCTGGAACATAACTCATCTCTATGGCTCAGCACCACAATGAATGTTCTAACTGCGATACTGGAAGAAGCTCTACTCCCTCATCTTAATCGGACAGTAACTTGAAATCTGTGTGCAATGAGAAAAATGGATCTGAAAACGAACTTTTGTGATCTGCTTGGTCAGAACCTATGAGCATACACAAGGGTGGAAGCCTGTTGTTTCATCTAACTCCAGTCAAACACAAACATGATCCCACCATAGATTCCATGTACACCATATTGTTTCCTGATCAATCCCATTATATGAAATTACTAATCCTGGAAAACAGCCAGGAATAATCTACACCAATATGCTGCCATACACTCTCTGGAGTTTAGAAGACTGAGAGATGATCTCATTAAAACAGCTAAGATTCTAAGGGGTAGATGCTGAGAGAATGTTTCCCCTGGTTGTGCAGTCCAGAACTAGGGGCCATAGTCTCAGGATAATGGGTCGGCCTTTTAAAACTGAGATGAGGAGGAATTTTTTTCACTCAGAGGGTTGTGAATCTTTGGAATTCTCTGCCCAAAAGAGCTGTGGATTCTCAGTTGTTAAGTATATTCAAGGCTGAGATAGATAGAGTTTTGGATTCTGGGGGGGGATCAAGGGATATGGAGATCAGGCAGCAAAGTGGAGTTGAGGTCGAAGATCAGCCACGATCCTACTGACTGCAGACTCGAAGGGCCTACTCCTGCTCCTAATTCTAATGTTCTTATATTCTTATATCGTTCAACCAAGGATTGTCCAGCAAGCAGTTTTAACTGTTTCACTTTGAACTCTAACCTATTGTTTGTTTTTCATTTTCAAATGTATTTGCAGTATCCACATAAGATGCCGTCATATCATCATGCACAGACATTGGCCCAGAAATCCCCGCCTCCCCGGGTCCGTACGGAGTGTCTACGGACCTGGGAAAGCATCGCAAAAGCCGGTTTTCAGTGCACAATGTGCATGCGCTGAAAACCGGCTTTTTCAATCTGTCAAGCTGGAGCTTGACAGATCATCTGCATATCGGGAGCGAGGACATTTGCAGGGGCAAGATTGCAGGATTTACCCATATCTTGCCCAGCAAATGTCCTCAGAACTCTTGCACTGATAAAAGCAGGCGCATAGCCTACTTTTACATTTTTACATTTTTACATTTTATTTTTAAAAACCCTGCGTTAAATTTATTTTAAACCATAATTAAAAAAACGTTTTAAAAACTCGGGAAAAAAATGTTCTCGATATTTATAAATAAGGATATTTATTAACTTTAATTTCAACTAATTTTCATTATGTGAGGTGTGATTTTTATTTTTTATTTGGTGTTAGTATGTTTGGGTTTTATTTTCTCAATTAATAGCAATGAGAACTCGTAGATATGGAGTTCCCATTGCTATTAATTGAGAATACTGTACCTGATTGGTTGAGCAGTCACATATGACTGCACCTTCTGTGTGGGAACCTGGAGGACGGGAGCGCGCTTCGCAGCACGGGAAGAGAAGGCCTACCCACCGGAATCCCTCGCTCCTCTGGGACCACCAGGTACTTTCCTAAAAATTCTCTGGTTGGAGGCGTTCATCTGAAAGAAGCCTCCGACCGCAATTTCAGGGCCATTATCCTGTATACCTGTGCTCACCAATGCAACTACTCTTTCAAGATTTCTCCACCAGACAATACAACCCCCACTTAAAGCTTATCCTCAATTAGTCCAACTGAATCCAAGCTCAGTTCTGTCTAAATAGAGTCATTGGCTTCACAGGGAAGAGTTTCTGGATCCGGAGCCAAGCTTCTCTACAGCTCGCAGATGGAGCTGCTGAATGGTGAAGTTAAGACTGCAGCACAACACTCATCCAGACTCCTGCAACCTTCCCAGGGTACAGTAGCCTAATGGTTATAAAACTGCAATAGCAATCCAGGAGGGTCGAGCTCAAACGCAACCATGGCAAGTTGTTAAAATTAATTCACTAAATCTGGTAATTTGTGGACCAGACAAATAATCAAGAAAGCTGACTGATTGTCATAAAACCCCAGCTGGATTACTAATAACCTTCAGGGAAGGCAACTTGCCACACCAAGCTGGTTTGGCCTCTATGTGACTCCAGTCCCAGTCCCAGGTCAACTTGGTTGACGCTCAACGCCCTCAGGGCAATTAGGGAATGGCATTAAATGCAGCCTTGCCAGTGATGGCCAAAACCTGAGAACAAATAAAGGCAATCCCTGCAGAGAAAGGTCTGGCTCCCACCAAAACGCACCTTGAAACCATTCCAACTGCCTCCAAAGTGTTTCCCTTTTTGGAGCCACCATGGCCTCTACATGGCTCCAGCAAGTGTTTGCTTACACGGTGTAGGAACTATTGAGGATTTCAGTGTGCAGAACACTGATTATTCTCAATGCCATCAACACCATTCAACACCACCTCCAGTGCACCAGCGCCGCCTTCGGCCGCCCGAGGAAGAGTGTGTTCAAAGATCAGGCACCAAGCTTATGGTCTACAGGGCTGTAGTGATACCTGCCCTCCTATATGGCTCAGAGACATGGACCATATACAGTAGACACCTCAAATCCCTGGAGAAATACCACCAGCAATGCCTCCGCAAGATCCTGCAAATCCCCTGGGAGGACAGACGCACCAACGTCCATGTTCTCGATCAGGTAAACATCCCCAGCATCCAAGCACTGACCGCACTCGACCAGCTCCATTGGGCGGGCCATACTGTTCGCATGCCCGACACGAGACTCCCAAAGCAAGCGCTCTACTCGGAACTCCTACACAGCAAGCGAGCCCCAGGTGGGCAAAGGAAACGTTTCAAGGATACCCTCAAAGCATCCTTGATAAAGTGCAACATCCCCACTGACACCTGGTAGTCCCTGGCCAAAGACCGCCCTAAGTGAAGGAAGAGCATCCGGGAGGGCGCTGAGCACCTTGAGTCTCGTCGCTGAGAGCAATCAGAAAACAAGCGCGGGCAGCAGAAGGAGCGTGCGGCAAACCAGACTCCCCACCCACTCTTTCTTTCAACGACTGTCTGTACCATCTGCAACAGAGACTGTAATTCCTGGATTGGACTGTTCAGTCACCTGAGAACTCACTTTTGGAGTGGAAGCAAGTCTTCCTCGATTTCGAGGGACTGCCTATGATGATATATTCTCAATGCCATCAGTTAAACTCACAATCCATTTAAATATCTTCCTGACAAGCAATTTATGGGTTTTTTTAAAAATTGAACCAAAATGTTTTTGTGTTGTTTTAATGAAAGATTCAGACCAATGATGAAATGCATGCTGATTGTTCCAGGATCGTGCCAGTAATTCCCAAACAGCCCCAGACGGTCGCCAGAGTTTTACGAGAGCTGACATCGTAAACCATTAGAATGGGATTTGAAAACTCACCTGAAACCAGAGCAGGTGCTAGAACCTTCTAACAACCCCTGAGCAACTGTTAGTCTATATACAATATACAAAACGATTATGAATTAAATGAACTGCGAGTATTTTTTTCTCGTTGTGGGGTTGGAATCCTTCATTGCACATTGCATCAATTGACAGGAAGGCAAATGAAGCAGCCTTTGGGATGAAATCAATCTGAGCAGGACACCTTGCGACAGAAGGGGAACATCCGATGGGAATATCATGCAGAATGTCACTGGGAAAGTCACTATGCTGTATATGTCGAAACCAATCAACCATTTGGTTCATCCTCAAAAACAAAATAATGAACAATTCATCTTGTAACTGACTGTAATACCAAACAAACCACCCGACATCTCAGCATGCCTGAACAATGAAGGATCACCCACCCTTTCATACATCAGTCTCCATTCATCTCCAGTGCAATGATCTGGGCATGTTGGGTATTTTGGGAGACATACGTCAGAGATAAGTACTGAGACTATTACTCTGGGTTGAGTACTGCAAATGTTAAATACTCCAGGAGTCACCACTGTCAACATTTAGTACAATATAGGCCATGTCTTGAAAGTATTAAAGACTAAATATTCTGAACGTTATGTACTCTGGGAGGAGAGAATAGTACTTATCCAGCAACTACAACTGTGGCTGTGGCTCAGTGGGGAGCACTCTCGCCTCGGAGTCAGAAGGTTGTGGGTTCAAGTTCCACTCCAGGGACTTGAGCACATAATCTAGGCTGACACTTCAGTACAGTGTTGAGGGAGCGTTGCACTGTCAGAGGTGCTATCTTTCGGATGAGATGTTACACTGAGGCCCTGAAAGATCTGACAGCACTATTTCAAAGAAGAGTAGGGGTGTTATCTCTGGTGTCCTGGACAATATTTATCCCTCAATCAACATCACTAAAACAGATTATCCGGTCATTATCACATTGCTGTTTGTGGGAGCTTGCTGTGTGCAAATTGGCTGCCACGTTTCTCACAATACAACAGTGACTGCACTCCAAAAGTACTTCATTGGCTGTAAAGTGCTTTGAGATGTCTGGTGGTCGTGAAATGCGCTATATAAATGTAAGTCTTTCTTTTCTTTTTCTTTACAAGTCGCATTCCGTAGCCCACCCCCCTCCCTCTAGAATTTATTTTCACCAACTTCTTTCCATATGTCAACTGGGTCAGAGTGAAGGAAAAGGTTCCCAACCAAACTGGAATTGGACACCAGCAATGGGCCACAGATTCATTCTATAAGGATGCCCGTGGCAGATGTCATTAACTCCACATCCATTTGGGACGATATATATATATTTTTTTTAAACACGTGTGTCCACAATTCTACAGTAATTGACAATAGACAATACAATTTTTAGTCTTTAATTTATGAACTGGGCAACATACATTAGGAATGGCTGCAAAATATAATCTGAACAATCTGGGCCTCATTTGGAGCACTTCCTGTTTTGCTGCATGGAGCATGTAGTGCAGTAACTTGCTGACGTTATAATAAACAAAGCCCCAACTCCGAATATTTGAATAATGAGTGTAATAACTAACACAATATAGAGTTGCAAAAGTAATCAACTGGCAGAACCAATTGGTCCCTCTTTAAATGAGGTGCATGGAAATCCTGATCCAAGATTACCATATCTTGGCAATTGGGTTTTGTGTTTATCAGTATTTAACTGCTGATCGAGAAACGTAAGCCTCGTTGAAGAGGTTAGGAGTTCAGGCTCGAAGGCTGGATTTGAAATCCGTTTTATTAACCCTTTTGCTACTGAGTGTCTTTTACAGCTTTCCAATTTATATAACCGTTTTATTTCACAGATGTTTTTGTCCACATTAATTTTTATAACTGACTTATTTCAGACTATTATTGGAAAGTGCAGAGTCCCAAATTGATGGCTTACTGGGGAAAGCGCACTATCCAATGTGTAACTGAGACAGTACAGATCGACGAGCTCCATGGTTCAATTGGCAGCTGTCCTAACTTAGCTGATGCCAATTAGAGTGGCAGTAGAGGCGTTTGACCTCAGTGCCCCTGTCCTAAGTTGGGGAAAAATCAGCTGAGGTTGTCATTACTAGCTGCTGCCCCCTACTGGAAGTGAGTGTGTGTAGCGGTTAAGTGAGGGTGGCATCAGATTTGGCTGTGATTTTCCCATCGAGGAGGTCACACTTGTACTCATATGTGACCGATGACCATTTAGGTGAGGTATCAGAGGCTGGCTGGTACCAGAGGAACCATATTCCAGCATGAGTGAGTGCCTTGAGGAAAGAAAAGTAGCCAATATGGAGCCTTGGACAGTGTTGATTTACAGTATATAAACATCCTCTGGAGAGTTTTACTGTATGCCCGACACCCTGCCCCTGACAAGGAACTACTTGGCTAGGTCCTGGGTTCCAGAAAGTTGCACTTCACTACTTTAAGGGGTAGGATTGCACAGTAAATAATAAGTGGACCTGGTTAAAATGGCTGCATGGAAAATCTTTGGTTGGATTCGCTTCTTGGAACACTGGTGGGACTTCAATGTGGGGAGACCCCAAATCCATTGGGGTTCTGCCCCTCTTAGGATCCCCCAAAAATTGCATTCTGGAGTGCTTCTTTTGTTTGTCCCCATTGTGTTTATCCAATACTTTGGAGACATTCCCAGAATTTTTAGCCAAAGTACCCTGATAGGCCCAGCAAGACATCTGTCTGCTGAGATCAGGGACAGGTTCTGCTATGGGCATAATGAAGTCTCCAGGAGTAGCAAATACACAGATTAACAAAGCAAGATGGATTGATTATCACTCCATTTCTATCTTCACATGTTCTATCTCCCTGGTAAATACTGAAGCATAGTAATTATTTCATATTTCTGCCATCTCTCTATTCCCTGTGTTATTATTCTGTCCATCCCTTAGTGGTCCTATTCTCATCCCAATCTTCCTTTTTTATTTATGTGCCTGTAAAATATTTCACTATTTTGTTTTATGTTCCTTGATAATTTAATTTCATAGCTCCTCTTTGCCTTCCCAATTGTTTTTGTTAACTTCTCTCCTGTTCTCTTCGTATTCTCCCTTATCATGCTCTCCCCTGCTGTCCATGTACTTAATATATGCTTCTTTCCTTACCTTCAATTTTTCTCTTATGGCTTTATTCATCCATGATGTCTCATTAGTTTTTTGCTTGTTCTTTTTATTTAGCGGAATACATTTTTCATGGACTCTGTTAATACTATTTTAAATGTTTCTCATTGCTGTTCTATGTCATTGTTTTGCCAATATTGTTGTCCATTTTATTTTCCCAAGCTCTATTTTTCAGCCCCTCACTATCAGCTTTTCTCTACTCTATTACCCTCGCTTTCATCATGCTTATGTCCTTCTCAATTTTTATCTTAAAGCATATATATTATGGTCACTATTGCCTAGATGTTCCCCTATTTTTACTTCTCTTATCTGCTCTGGTTCACTCCCCATTATTAGATCCAATAGTGAATCCTCCCATGTTGGGCTTTTTATATATTGGGTTACACATTGTAGGAACGCCATTCCTTTATCCCCTTTACCTACCCCTTCTGTCCAATTAATATCAGGGTTGTTGAAATCCCCCATGATTATTATTCTATTTGTTTTACTCATTCTTCTAATTTGTTTGCATATTTCTTCCTCCACCTCCCTTCCACTATTAGGTGGTATGTAGACCGGCTCTATTCGTGTGATTGATCCATTATTATCTTTTATCTCCATAATCTTTGAAAACATTTTTGAATTGCACCATCATTGGGCTGATTTGACCTCGGGCTCCATCTCTCGGAGTGGCAGGGTGCTGCATTGAGTTCCACAGCCTCCATGCATCGGGTGCCTCACTGTACCTTTACAGGCAATGGGCACCAGCCACGATTATTAAATGGCCCTGTTCCCTGGATTTGGGATCGAGTCTGCAGCAGGCGGAAGTGATGGTTGGGGGTGGGAGGGGGGGGGTGGTAGTAAGAGTTAAAATTGAGGTCAAAGAGTCTCAATAAACGATGGTTCAAAAGAAAATGTGGCTCAGTTAAGAAGTAGCAAATGATCAGCTGAAAAAAAGGTGTCAAGTTTAATTCATAGAGATGTAACCCGATAAAGTGAATTGGCCCAGTTATGAACTGCTAGAATGCATTGTAGCATCAGAGCCACATGATCAATTATCATGAACTAGGCAATTTCTTCAGCAATACTGTGAGCAGATTATGAGCAGAGGGCAATAGAGGGGTCAAATCAAACAGAGTTGTCTTCAGGTTGGTTGTCTTCACTTCCTCAGCCAATACTGGCTGAAAACCGACAAGCCATTTCCACCATTCAGCTCCTTCTTCCCTGGCTCCCACTCCCAAGCCAGATAGGACATGTGCCTTCGGGGAAACCAGAGGTATGGGCGAGGCAATGGAGAGATTTAATACCATCAAAAAATAAGTAATAGGAAAGGGACAGCTTAGTTTACCAATAATGAATAATCCAGCTGAGAAACAGAGGTTCAGCTAATAATTGGATCGGAGCTGAACATGTTAATGGATCTCCTACTGTTAACCTTCCAGCCCTGCCAATCGTCTCCCAGCAGAGTGTTTTAGAGTGGCATTAATTGAAGTCTTCAAGATGGTTATATGCCTTTCCGCTCTGTTGGGAGTGTGATTCATGCATAGTTACCAACTGTCTGCTTTTTGCACAGATAATGCCATGTCAGTTTTCTCAGGTGCACACCAGCCAAACCAGGGGCTCTTCGAGGGATCACTGGAGGTTGCCACCCAAAGGGTAAGGTAAAAGTGACTGAGCTCCTCTCGGCTCCACATTAAAACTGCTGCCTACTGACGGTCCATGACGGCCCGCTCCCAACTGTCCTGTCCTCACCCGCCCCCCCCCCCCCCACCCTGGGCCTACCCCGTCAATTTTCTCTCACTAACCCCCCCACCCCACACCCCCACACCAACCCCTGATGATTTTCTCTCTCTTCCTTTCCCCCCCTGTTGACTTTCTCTTCCCCGCCCCCCCCCCACGTCAATTTTCTCTTCCCCTCACCTCTCGCCCCCCCCCCCCCCACAATGACCTCTATCTAGGGCCGCGATTTAAAAAAAAAAACATTATTTGTTCATGGGATGTGTGGGCGTCGATGGCAAAGCCAGTATTTATTGTCCATTTCTGATTGTCCTTGGCGGAGGTGAGCCAACATTTCAGAAGGCAGTTGCGAGTCAACCACATTGCTGTGGGTCTGGAGTCACATATAGGCCAGACCGGGTAAGGAGGGCACGTTTCCTTCCCTAAAGGACATTGCTGATAACTTAACCATGAAGACTGCAGACCAGATTGAAATGGGACGCCATGAGGTCATGAAAGGCGCTATATAAATGCAAGCTCTTAATTTCTTTCAATGTTGTGTACTTAAAAGGAATGGTCTCATCTGATTTGTTGACCACCTGTAACGTGAATTCTCACTATCGATTTTATCCCGTCCTAAATCTCAAGCCATGCTGGAAAATCACCAACTTTCCGAATTTATCAATATGCAATGAAGCCGTAACTCCGAGGATGTAATCCCAGTTTAAGTCAAGCAACAGTTACACAACTGACTCCCGGGGCCACACCTGCTGCTATGATTTCCTGTAACCCTAGATTTTACACACATCTTTCCTCAGCTTAACTTACTTTTTAACAACCACATCACGGTTAGTTTAAACATCGAATACCCTGATGCACTCGCACTATAAATATTGGAGAATAAAAACAGAATAAAATTGTCAGATTGAGAAAGTAACTTAAATAAGAAGACCATTCCTGGCACTTAGCAGACTGAGTCAGCACCCTTAAACTATAGTTATATAACATTTAACAGAGTAGTAATTTTAAATCACCCACATAATATGTTATCAAATGCACTGCTGTTGTGGTCGTACCAGCTTATAATTTCCAATTTAAAAATGAAAGTATATTCCATTTATTATAAGTGTTATGAAGGGAGCTGTACAATTAGCAGTGATTCAGCCAGCTCTAGTTATCCTGTTTCATGCTATAGAGCTAGATTTACCAAGCCTCAGGATTGCCATGGAGTCTCCAGCAATTAAGGTGAGTGAGCAAAAAATTGGCAGATGGAGTATAATGTTGGAAAGTGTGAGGTCATGCACTTTGGCAGAAAAAAAAATCAAAGAGCAAGTTATTATTTAAATGGAGAAAGATTGCAAAGTGCTGCAGTACAGCGTGACTTGGGGGTACTTGCACAAAAGGATAGTATGCAGGTACAGCACGTGATCAGGAAAGCCAATGGAATCTTGGCCTTTATTGCAAAGAGGATAAAAGCAGGGAAGTCTTGCTACAGCTTTTGGTGAGGCCACACCTGGAATACTGCGTGCAGTTTTGGTTTCCATATTTACGAAAGGATATACTTGCTGTGGAGGCAGTTCAGAGGTTCACAAGGTTGATCCCGGGGATGAGTGGGTTGACTTATGAGGAAAGGTTGAGTAGGTTGGGCCTCTACTCATTGGAATTCAGAAGAATGAGAGGTGATCTTATCGAAATGTATAAGATTATGAGGGAGCTTGACAAGGTAGATGCAGAGAGGATGTTTCCACTGATGAGGGAGACTAGAACTAGAGGGCATGATCTTAGAATAAGGGGCCGCCCATTTAGAACTGAGATGAGGAGAAATTTCTTCTCTCAGAGGGTTGTGAATCTGTGGAATTCGCTGCTTCAGAGAGCTGTGCAAGCTGGGACATTAAATAAATTTAAGACAGAAAGAGACAGTTTCTTAAACGATAAGGGGATAAGGGGTTATGGGGAGCGGGCGGGGAAATGGAGCTGAGTCCATGATCAGATCAACCATGATATTGAATGGCGGAGCAGGCTCAAGGGGCCTTATGGCCCACTCCTGCTCCTATTTTTTATGTTCTTATGTTTACGGCAGTGCTGCGAGCAGCCGAGGAGAAAAAACATAGGGGCAATAACAAAAAAATGATTTTTCCCAAACTTTTTTTGAACACTTTTGTTTGCTCATTATAAAAATATTCGACATGCGGAAAAAAGCTGATTGCTGAGTCAAGAATGATTCAATCAGGTAATGAAGGTTCTCTGATTGGCGTGGGAAGGCGGTGCACCGCGAGAATGGACATGTTTGGTGACCAATGGCAGGAGTGTGCGGCCAGGGCTGTTGGAGACAGGTGGTCATGTGATGACACCCCCAGGAATGTGCCCAATCTGAGTTGGCAACTCTACATGGAACTGATGGTTAGAGGCAGGTATTGTGTTTAGAACTCATGCTTTGACCGAATGAATTCCACTGCAGTGACATCACGATGAGGATAGGGGATTTGGGTTGTATGTAGTTACGACATGTGAATGTGTTGTGATGTAACAGCAGGGAGATATTTTACATAAATGTCTGCTCCCTCACTGCCTCTAATGAGCATATTCTAAATCAGATGACAAAGGTGAACTTAAGAATATAAGAAATAGCAGGAGTAGGTCACACGGCCCCTCGCCATTCAATAAGATCATGGCTGATCTTCGACCTCAACTCCATTTTTTTCCCACCCTCTCCCCATATCCCTTAAGACTCCAAAAATCTATTGATCTCAGCCTTAAAGATACTTACCGACTGAGTATCTCCAACCTTCTGGGGTAGAGAATTCCAAAGATTCACAACTCCCTGAGCGAATAAATTTCTAGACTCTCCAGCCAGGAGAAACGGCCTCTCAGATGTACCCTGTCAAGCCCTCTCAGAATCTTATATGTTTTAATGAGATCACCTCTCATTCTTCTAAACTCCACAGCGTATGGGCCCATTCTATTCGATCTCTCCTCATAGGACAACCCTCTCATCCCAGGAATAAACCTAGAGAACTTTTTTTGCACTTCCTCTACGGCAAGTATAACCTTCCTTAGGTACGGAGACCAAAAGTGTACACAGTACTCCAGGTATGGTCTCACCAAAGCCCTGTACAATTGTGGAAAGACTTCCTTACTCTTGTACTCCAACCCCGTTGCGATAAAGGTCAACGTACTATTTACCTTCCTAACTGCTTGCTGAAACAAAGACATCTGTAAGAATACAAATACCTCACCTAATAATATTTAGGATTGTGTTAGGAGTAATTCAATGGATTATACTTCACTATTAATCCATATTGATGGAATTTTCAAGATGGCAGAGAAAAGGTGAAAAGCTGCTTCACATAAAGACAGTGGAGATGCAAACCCATCTTAATAGTATCTTCACTCAAAGTCAAGTTGAAAGAATAAAGTTTAATTGAGTTTACTATGTTTCATAGAATGCTGTAGTATAATCGGAATAGCAATCAACAGCAAACTACTGAATGCAGAATTTCATCCCACTCATGGGCGAGACCTCCATAGCTCTTAAGTTGTCAATGGTTTGCCACTGAAGACCTTCTGAACAATTGCTGCCAACACAACCTTGTGTGCCTTTCTCACAATGCACAAGGTCAAGTAGAAGTAGAGCATGTACAAACCCACGCAATATTCTCAACGGGAACCAGAAAGGTGTAATTATTTCAAATTATTAGCAAGTTGAAGTCCTCCCGCTATCTCCTGTAGGCTCAGGAACGAACGGGGCTGAGGATCGGCAGACTTTAATTTTAATTCATGATCACTCGAGGATTGGCTGGCAAATTAATCACCAGTCACAGCATGAAAGCTGATTCTCTGAATAGCATCCACCGGTACGCTCGCGGCCTTCCGCGAGAGGTGGGCACCGGAGGGACTGGAGTGCATCATCACGCCCGGCAACCAAATTTTAATTTGATTTTACGTTTTTAAGTTTAATTTGTTTTAATTGCCGGTGCTTTTAGTGTCCCCCTTCCCTTTTATAGGGGGCACTGGGGAAAATTGTGATTTTAGTGCCCAAAAAAAAAAACCAAAAAAAGAAAAACACAAAAAAAAAGGGGGGGGGAAAAAAAGGGCCTTGTAAATGTCTGGAGTGTCACCCAGGTCGGGTGGCACCGTTTAATGTTTTTATGTTTTGCAGGTGAACTCCAAAAAGAGTTTCTCTGAATAGCATAGATACCTTTAAGGGGTAGGTAGATAAGTACATGAGGGAGAAAGGAATAGATGGATATGCAGATCGGGTTAGATGAAGTAGAGTGAGAGGAGGCCCGTGTGGAGCATGAATGAGTTGGGCCCAATGGCCGGTTTCTGTGCTGTACATTCTATGTAATTCCATGTATCGGCACAAGCTGCCGATCGTCTGGTTCATGTACTGGCGACTGAGGAAAAGCACAGAGCCAGCCACAGCAGCCACATGCACAGTGGTAATTCTTTACATTCACTCCCACTCTTCAAAAAAGCCACCGCAAAAATGGTTTTCAGCAACATTTCTGGTGCTGACCATATTCTGAGGGGGAAGTCAAAAACTGCGCCGAGCTATTTAAGCAAAGCATTTTTTTGGTGACCATCATCTTTTCTAATTAACGGATGAAAATGCCATCGCACGCACCCATCAAATAAACTCTGCTTTATTCGGTTTTTGGGGCTGTGGTTTAGTGTCTGGCAGGTGCGGGGAAAATTTAAAGGGTTGGGTTTGTACCTGGACTGTCTCATTTTGCAAATTTGCAGTCTCCACTGAATTTTCAGAGAAGATGGAAGGAGGGAAAAATGGGAAAGACCCATCTTGGGCCTGTAGGGCTGGCTACACTTGTAGGTGTCAGGCATGGCTCAGTGGTAGCACTCTCTCACGCCTCGGATTCTGAAGGCTGTGGATTCAAGACCCACTCCAGAGACTTGAGCGCATATTACTTGACACTTCAGTGGAGTACTGGGGAGTGCTGCACTGTTGGGGCTTCAGTTTTTCGGATGGGACGTTAAACTGAGGTCCCGCCTGTCCTCTCTTTTACAGCTCCCAGTCGTAAAGGACAGGAAGAGGGGACGAAGGCTCGTTTCATTGGGATTTTGCCTCCTTTACATTTCCTTGGGATTTCCAGAAGTTTCTCTCATAGGTACAGCACCAGAGCAGCTGTGGAAATAAGGCAGGAAGGAGCATTTTCCGCCCTTGTGCCATAGCTTTCTTTTTGGAGCGACAGAAGGGTGTCCATTTTCAGGGGCAACCAATGAGGCTGGTATTAGGCCTTGTACCTGGGACCCCCTTAATCGGAGGGCCTGAGGAGACTTGGTAGTAAGGCTTTGTAAGACTAAGTAGATTCAACCTCCAGACCTGGAAGCCATCTGAAAGACTCTGAGCCTGAGGCAAATCCCACAAACTAAGAGTTCTGCACCTCGCCCAAGTTCCTGCTGATGAATTCCAGAGTAAGACCCTACAGAGTAGGCCTGGCTGTGCCAGTGGTGCGACCAGGGGTCAAGGCAAAATTACATGACCCACCAAATTTGGGCGCTCTGCAGCCTGGGCACGTGGAGTGCACTTTGGGAGTGCTGTGCCTGTCCAGCGTCATGGGAGGGTGGAAGAAACATTGGGGCACATCTCTTTTGATGGTGTGCGCCACTGTCACTAGCTCTAACTCTTTGACTTTTCTGCATTGCGGTCAACAAGTGGCAAAGTAAATGGATGCACGATAATGGCCCAGAATTTGCGGTTGGAGGCTTCCCGTGGGCGAATGCCTCCGACCGTATAAATTTCTACAAAAGAACTGTTGTTCCCGGGGTTTCGGAGACTTCTGGTCCTGGGCTTCTATACGAAGGCCTGCGTAGAGGCCCATGTATCCCAGCAGTGCATGTGCTTCGTACACATCACTGGGATCACATGGGGCGTCTCAACCTATCAGAGTAGTGGTATTCCCATTCATACTTATGGTCCAATCACCACAAGTATGAATAGGAATACCCTCAAAACACACAAGCACTTAAGATCATTATTTTTTAAATCACATATTTTAAATTAATCAAAATGGAATTTAATTAATTATGGAAAATAAAAATGTTATTTTTTGAAAAATAAATTTACGTATTTTAAAAGGTCTAAAAATAAACTTAAGTTATTGAAAAAAATGTATTATTCTGTGCTTTAAAAGTCTTACACTAATAAAAGCAGGCCTCACTGCTTTCATCAGTCATTCGAATTTGAAGAACATTTGCTGGGCAGGAGTTGAGCAAATAGCCTAACTCTCCGCCTACGGAGGTGCTTTAGTTTCGGAAGTGCACCTTGATAGATCGCAAGTTCGGGGTTTAGGCACATGCGCTTCGCACACCTAAATCTGTAACTTGTGGGGTCCCTATGGGCGCGTGTGCACCTCGTACGCACTCCAGGGGAGTGTGAATTTAGGCCCTGTAGTGCACACCAGTGTAAGATCTAACAAGACCTTGGAGAGTTTGATGGACCATTAACTCTCCAATTCAGCATCCTTCTAAGGATGACAGATGTTCAAACTCCTGTCAATATAATAAAAAGTAAAGATTAATTTAAGATTGATGTTCTGTCAGTCGCAAAATTCTATGTACTGTTTTATATTATATTTACAAAACACCTCGGAACAGTGCATCACAAAACACTTCTACTAGAATAGCCTACGTGCAATGATGCTTAATGTGTGTAAATAATGAATTTTTAAAACTCACCAAACTCCTCTCCAGATAGGCCCCTGCCTTATTAGGCTTCCCAAGGCCGGGGATGAAAGTGTGTGGTCTTGAACTCCTGGAGTCACACTCCGCTGGCAGAAGTGCAATGGAGCAAGACTCCCATCTGCCCAAGCTATATACTGCAAGCCTTGTTCCAAATTGCAGTGACATTTAAATTGTTGTTGGGGCCATCGGCACCAGCAAGGGAACTTCAAAATCTGCCCTTGTAAAGCAGAGTGGCCTGCCACCATTCTGCCTGAGGTGCACAGACATCCTTCTTGGTCACAAGTCTTCAGGTACAATGGGAGCCATTCTGCCTGCAGACAAAAGGTAACTGATATCCCCTCAAGGATCAATGACCGAAAGGTTGGAGCCTTTCAAAAAAGTCTCTCGACAGAACCAACTCTCAGCTGGCGATAGTTCCACAGGAGCGTTTATAGGGTGGAATGGCACAGTTTCTGGAAATGCCACAGACAGACATAAGAACATTAGAAATAGAAGCAGGATTTGACCCCTTGAGCCTGCTCCGCTATTCAATAAGATCATGGCTGATCTGATCTTGACCTCAACTCTACTTCCCTGCCCACTGCCCATAATCCTTGACTCCACTATCGTTCACAAATCAGTCGATCTCCACCTTAAATATATTCATGGCCCCCTTGACGCAGGGGTGGGGTCAGAATAAAAACAGGTGTTGGGTTTCCGGAAGTGATGTTCACTTGCTTAGTTGTGATTCCGTCATCTCTCGGTCTCACTGAAAATATGGTGTGTTGTAATTCTTTTCATACAAACATAAAAAAATATATGCAAACACAAGGGCTGTGATTAGCACATGAAGTCTCCAGGGAATATTTTTATTTGACTGGAATACTCCTTGGACGTGCCAACCGTTGTTCCATTTGGTGCCTTGAATTTAGTACTGGTAAAAATAGCGCATGGAAGTTTAAATGGTTCCCACACTTAACCGTGCTTTAGGGGAGGAAATTGTAATCCGTGGTCAGGGGGTCAATATTGGAGAGATACAAATGGGTAAATATTTTGGATCTTTGTATGACCTGGACTTTCCTTCTAGGAATTAAATGGACTGGTGGGATCCAGGGCAGGATAGATTGTAGATGGTCAGAGGAAGGAAGGAGTTCATTGTGTAGTTTTTTTTGGTCCCTCAATTCCTTGTGTACAATATTCTGCAAGGTCTTTAATCCCAGCAGGGATAGTAGGGAATTACTGCGTTTCCACATTGTGCCCCACATTACGATTTCCATCTGCCCAGTTTGCTACTGGATGGTCTGGTTTTGAAGTAGGCTGTCCCGAAATTGTAAAAATATATAAATCAGACGCGGCAGGGATGGGAGGGAATTCTGCGTCCCCATACATATTATTTTTGGATCGGGGCTCATTATGCACGGTGGGCTCCTGGCAGGATTCCCGCCAGCAAGAGGGATCTGCCAGTGCAAAGATAGAGACACTTGGTTTCCCCAATGCAGCACCAGGGGATCGAGCGAGGGATCACAGGGCAGAAATGCTCCACAGCTTACAACGGGGTGTCCCACTGAAAGTCTTGCCCAAGATCGGTGCCTTCAGCAGCTATGTGTCAGGGGCTGACTGGAGGGACAGAAGGCCATGACCAGGCCCGCTCTTCCATGAAGGCATCAGGGCCATTACCACCACTTCTCATGGCCCAATGATGGCCAGCTTGCCCATGATGGTGCCAAGGTTGTGGCAGTAACACAGGCGGACACACGGAAACTCATCAGGGACCCCAAGAAGTCCCAAATTTTAAGACAGAAGTCCATTTTTGCCATTTATTTTAGTACCTTGCGATATTTACCAAAAAAATGGGTTTAATAACCTTCTTCACCAGCAATGCAAACATCAAAACCGAAGCCATAATCTGATGCTCTTTCCTTCACCCTCCCCTCTCCCAGTGTCTTGACAAATAATGGCAACAGTAACTGAATTTACTTTTAAGGTCTGCTCATTACACATGCACAGTAACTATGACCTGCTTAAAGCTACTGCGCGGTTAACTAACAGAAACCATCCCTCAAGAATTGAGACAGGTTATTTCTTAGTCCCTAAAGAGTTTCAGACACTCAACATTGACCAGACGCAGTTAAATCTCTATGGGAACAGTAAAAGTGAGGTTTTTCCATCGGATTACACAGGATATACGGCACAGAAACAGGCCATTTGGTCCAACCAGTCAATGCCGGCATTTATGCTTCACTCGGGCCTCCTCACGTCTTTCCTCATCTAAATCTATCAGCATAACCCTCTATTCTCTTCTTCAAATGCTTGTCCAGCCTCCCCTTAAATGCATCTATACTATTCGCTTTAACCATTCTCACCACTCTGCGTAAAGAATTTTCTTCTGAATTCCCTATTGGATTTTTTGGTGACTATCTTATATTGATGACCTCTAGTTTTGCTCTTCTCCACAAGTGGAAACATTCTCTCTGTATCCACTTTATCAAAACCTTTCATAATTTTAAAGACGTCTTTTAGGTCACCCCTCAGCCTTCCTTTTTCAAGAGAAAAGAGACCCAGCCTGTTCATCCTTTCCAGATATGTATACCTTCGTATTTCTGGTATCATCCTTGTAAATCTTCTTTGCACCCTCTCCAGTGCCTCTAAATCCTTATTATAATATGTGACCAGAACTGTATGCAGTACTCTAGGTGTGGCCTAACCAAGGTTCGATACAGGTTTAGCATAACATAGAAAATAGGTGCAGGAGTAGGCCATTCGGCCCTTCGAGCCTGCACCACCATTCAATAAGATCATGGCTGATCATTCACTCAGTACCCCTTTCCTGTTTTCTCTCCATACCCCTTGATCCCTTTAGCCATAAGGGCCATATCTAACTCCCTCTTGAATATATCCAATGAACTGGCATCAACAACCCTCTGTGGTAGAGAATTCCACAGGTTAACAACTCTCTGAGTGAAGAAGTTTCTCCTCATCTCAGTCCTAAATGGCTTACCCCTTATCCCTAGAATATGTCCCCTGGTTCTGGACTTCCCCAACATCGGGAACATTCTTCCTGCATCTAACCTGTCCAGTTCCAACTTCCCTACTTTTCAATGCTATATGTCTAGAAATAAACCCTAATGATTGGTTTGCTTTTTTTATGGCTTTGCTAACCTGTCACAACTTTTAGTGATTTATGTATTTGTACTCCGAGATCCCTTTGTCCCTCTATCCCACCCAGACTCGCACCCTCCAAGTAATGTGACTTCCCTATTCTTCCTACCAAAATATAATACCTCACATTTATCTGTGTTGAACTTCATTTGCCAATTATATGCCCATTATGCAAGTTTATTAATGCCCTCCTGTAATTTGTTGCAGTCCTCCTCAGTAATGATAATGGTTAGTTTTAAGTAGTAAATATACCCTGAAGTAAGAAATACATCAATGATCCACTGGACAGATTTTAAAACTGCCATGGCAGAATAGTCACGGCCCTCACCGTTGTATCTTTTGATGGTGGACACATCATCAGATTTAACTTATAACTTTGATGAATTTAGTTTTTCTATGTTCACTCTTATCAATTGGCAGATTAACAGTTGGTTGATTAAAATGATAACAGCAGGATGTGTACAAAGTTGTACAGAGAAAAAAATCACAACATGCAACCATAGCACACTGTCTACACAAACCGCACTCGCGTCCCAAGTTAAAATCAGGGCTATTATACGTGAACCGCTGAGGAATTTGAGGCGCTATAAAATAGCAATTCTCCTTCCTTTCTCCCGACTGCTATGCAGTGACAGAGAACTGGAGGGATTTTTTAAAAATCTCTGGATCAGCTAGTCAGCTGCATCAGTTAGTTGACTATACAGTCAATGCAGAGTGACTGATTTTTACTTCTGTTATTGATCTAATCTAATTTATTTCTGTTATTGATCTAATCCAATGCCAAGGAAAGAAACTGCTGCTTAAATTCACAGATCCATGTACACCCTAAACTATCAGTCGATAATGATTCCTCAGTGTCAAAACAACGACCTGACTTTGACCCCGGGAACATTGCGGACGGATGTTACCCACTGTGTTCCACCCCCCGCCATTTTAACTCGGGTTTCTGGCTGCATCAAGGCGCAGGCAGGGACCTCGTAGATATTTAAATATTGGGGTCTGATAATTTAATTCTGAGCCCAGCGCTATTTTATTTAGGAAATGCGCAAATCGCGTTCAGTCCTGGAGCCGCTCACGAAAGCTGGCGGCAGTCAGGATCGGGCCCAGGTAAGCTCATTTAAACATTATTTTTAAAGTTTCCTTGTGGGCCAGGAGAAGCACGAATGCTCCTCCCGAGAGTCAACAAGGAACTCTTGGGCTTCCTTTCCCTGCCCCTCCACCAACCCTGATGGCCACGAACACCACCTCCTCACCTACCTTGTCTCGGATTGGTTCCTTGGTTCCCCAGGCAATGCCCAGTAGCCACAAGATTTACTCCTCCTACCCTCATCCCCGCCAGCTTTGGGCAGGAGCCAGCTTTGGGACATTTAAATGAGGCCCAGGCTTCACACTGGCACCATCGTGGGCACCTCTCTTATGGCTACAGCCCCCAATACACTGCACTACCGATCCCGATTAAAATCTGGGCTATGCTTTGTGATGAATATGGCCAATACTGAAATGATGCTGGGTGTGACAAATCCATCTACCAAGGTTTACTTTCAGGTCAAATGGAAGCCCATTTGAGTTTGGATATAAATAGCGAAAGAACGAGGCTGCTCTTGGCATTAGTAAACAGCTTGTCATTCCATTTTTGTGCAGTATTCAGACATTGTCACCATTAACATCGGATAATTATAACCCACAGTCGTGGGAAGTGTTGACTCACATCCTAGATTAATAATTATCTAGTTTGACTAAGGTCAGGATGCAATAAGAATAAAAGGCACCGTGGAGTGTACACAGTTGGAATTTTGCAGTTTGTGGCTCCATTATATTGCAGAACCACTTCAAAGGAAGTCCTTCTGTAATGTGCTAGGGCTCCTCATAGGGTTGAATACCAGCTGCACTAGCACTTCCTTGCATGTACATGTTTCAAGCAACAAGTTGTGACCCCATTTTTAGCTGTCAGACCTTCTGCAAACACTGGGCAAAAAATGTCTGCCGCTGACACCAATGATAGCATTGGCTTCCAGCAGCTTTTTAAAAATTAGTTCTGGGATGTGGGCATCGCTGGCAAGCCCAGCATTTATTGCCTATCCCTAATTGCCCTTGAGAAGGTGGTGGTGAGCTGCCTTCTTGAACCGCTGCAGTCCGTGTGGTGAAGGTATTCCCACAGTGCTGTTAGGGAGGGAGTTCCAGGACTTTGACCCAGCGACGATGAAGGAACGGCGATATACTTCTAGGTCAGGATGGTGTGTGACTTGGAAGGGAACTTGCAGGTGATGGTGTTCCTATGCGCCTGCTGCCCTTGTCCTTCTAAGTGGTAGAGGTCGCGAGATTGCTGAAGATGCCGTGGCGAGTTGCTGCAGTGCATCTTGTAGATGGTACACACTGCAGCCATGGTGCGCCGGTGGTGGAGGGAGTGAATGTTGAAGGTGGTAGATGGGGTGTCAATCAGTGCTGGTGATTCCTCAGCAGTCCAAAAGAAAAAAACTATTATTTTGCTGTTCTTCAGCTCAAATCGGGGCTGCTATTGTACAGAGAAGGGGCCATGATAAAGGACCTCACCGCTATACAGCTGAGCCAGATTTTTTATAACCCATCGAGATAGCTGCCTCCTCACTTGTCAAGTTCACATAGCCTTCAAACAATGTTTTTGTAATTTGCC
Source organism: Pristiophorus japonicus (assembly GCF_044704955.1). Classification (NCBI taxonomy): domain Eukaryota; kingdom Metazoa; phylum Chordata; class Chondrichthyes; family Pristiophoridae; genus Pristiophorus; species Pristiophorus japonicus. The sequence continues at coordinate 187,882,204 of NC_091986.1, read as the reverse complement.
AGGATCCCTAGCTTAAATTTAGGATTGTCCTTCAGGATAGTTAGGAACAGTAGGAACAGGAGTAGGCCATTCTGTCACTCAGACCTGTTCCGCCATTAAATTAGATCATGGTTGGTCTGCACCTCAACTCCATTTTCCCACCTTTGCCTCAAGTCCCTTGATACCCTTACCTAACACGATCCATCGCTATCTTGAAAGCTCTAATTGTCCGAGCATCCATTGTTGGAACATGCATGGCCATGGGAAAGGCAGAGTGTTCTGCATGGCGTGCATTCTTTTCAGAGGTCCTGAAACTTCACAAAGTCCAAGGAAACCTGATATATTTATAAAAGTGTTCGACGGTCTATGTATCGGTTACCATGGACTTCACACAAAAAATTGTGCTCCGTGCAAAACAGAGATATTCAGGCTGCACCCTGTTCTTATGCCAGTTTTTTTTCTCATGAGGCTAAATGTTATACATAAAATCAAAAACCCATTCCGAAAATGCTTTATGCGTAATACTAAGAAATACTGGGTAGTGCACAAAAGTGTAAATAAATGACTGTGAGTACACACCGAACGGCACTAATGCCTGGAGTGGTGTCTATACCAAGTTGGCACACAATTATGTCATTGATCCAACCATGTCACTGATCATGTCTGCACTAACCAGTTAAACATTGTTAAAAATTGATCAATTAAATAAGCGCATTTCAAATGTTCTTCCTAATTCAAGAACTCTGAGGTCAATTATAGCACCTGTACTGCCGACAAATCTACCACCCAAACAACTGACTCTCCAGGCCCTCACTGCAAATGGTTTCAGGGCCTGGCTCGAGAAGGGCATCACTGGAATAGGCAACCTGTGTCAAGCGTGGCAAATCATGTCCTTCCAGCAGCTGAATGACCAATGTCACAACTCCTCAGCAAGATCACTTCATCTGTGCCCAGACCCAGACCCAGTGGCACCAGCTAAAGTTCAGCACAAACCAACTCTATTAGAAGTAGCCCCCGCCAACTCAGGCACATCCTCTACCTCTACTCAGTACTGTCCTTCGTGTCATGTGATGAAGCGAAATACTACATATACTGTGGCAGCAGGACTTGGGCCACCCACACCCATTGACAGCCGCGGCTGAGTGGGTAGCACCCTCGCCTCTGAGTCGGATCGTTATGAGTTCAAGTCCCACTCCAGAGACTTGAGTACATAAATCTAGACTGATATTCCAGTGCAGTGCTGAGGGAGTGCTGCACTGCTGGAGGTGTCATCTTTCAGACGAGATGTTAAAGTGAAGCCCCATATGCCCTCTCGGGTAAACGTAAACGATCCCATGGCACGATTTCGAAGAAGAGCAGGGGGAGTTATCCACAGTGCCCTGGCCTATATTTATCCCTCAATCAACATCACTAAAAAAAAGATTATCTGGTCATTATCACATTGCTGTTTGTGGGAGCTTGCTGTGCACACATTAGCTGCTGTGTTTCCCTACATTACAACAGCGAGTACATTTCAAATGTACTTCATTGCCTGTCAAGCGCTTTTGGACGTCCTGATGTCGTGAAAGACGCTATATAAATGCACATCTTTCTTTTTTCCCTTTTCCCACCGGTACAATGGAGGGTTTGTTTGAGGCTGACACTTGTAACTTTCAACAGCTCTCCTGCAGATATCTCACGAACACAAACACTGTAAATGCCACTCAGTCCTTTCAGGTAAGTGATGGTGAAACAGTGGCCATGAGGGCGCTCTCAAATAAATGTTCTCATCCTGTCGCTGCCTCCACCACATCTGGATGGAGGTTCTGAAAGCCATCGAGACCAAGACCCAAACCCAGCTTCCCACCAGACCAACGTCTTGCCAGCGCGGCTTACCTCCAGTGGGAGAAGTGACTCCTGCCATTTGTGGGATTGATCACCTTTCACTCCAAGCAGCAAGAAAGTACATCACTCAGCACTGGGGCATCCCAATAATCCCCCCCCCCCCAACCTCCTCCCACAATAAGCATATAGAGAAAAAAATACCTTTTGTTTATAGACCACCTTATTTCAGGACGCCCTGAAATGCTTAGCATACAACTCTTTTTGTAGAAAACAATAAATAAACATTAAATCAAGTGCCCCCTTATTAAAGGGGGGACACTACAAACAGTTTACAAGTGCCTTTTTTTTTGTTTTTGTTTTTTTTTTTGGTATTTTTTTGCCTTTTTTTTGGGCACTAAAACCACAAATATATATACAAGTGCCCCCTATAAAAGGGGAGGGGGACACTAAAACCGGCAATAAAACAAATTAAACTTTAAAACATATAAAATCAAATTAAAATTTGGTTGCCGGGGGTAATGCTTAGCATACAATAAGTTACTTTGCAGACCATCCAGGACAAAGCAGCTCACTTGATTGTCACCCCATCCACCACCTTCAACATTCACTCCCTCCACCACCGTGCACTGTGGCTGCAGTGTGTACCATCTACAAGATGTACTGCAGCAACTCGCCAAGGCTTCTTTGGCAGCACCTCTCAAACCCGAGACCTTTACCACCTAGATGGACAAGGACAGCAGGCGCATGGGAACACCACCACCTCCAATTCCCCTCCAAGTCACAAACCACCCTGACTTGGAAATATATCGCCGTTCCTTCATCGTCACTGGGTCAAAATCCTGGAACTCCCTCCCTAACAGCACTGTGGGAGTGTCTTCGCCACACGGACTGCAGCGGTTCAAGAAGGCTGCTCACCACCACCTTCTCAATGGCCATTACGGATGGGCAATAAATGCTGGCCTGCTGCCAACGCCTACATCCCATAAATTAATTTTTTTAAAGTCACTGTTATATAGCAGAACAGATGATGCACCAACCGCACCAGAACCATAAAAGCACGAGGAGATATGAGATCCCTTCTTGAAAGTACATCCAATACCCACCCTCGACTTCCGCAACTCAAATGACTCTTAGGCCAAAGCTGAAGAGACAAATTTGCACCACTAATAAATCCAAGCACCACCTCAACCCGTTACTAAACAACACTACTCACTTTCCCTATCCCTTATGTGACCTGAGCATGCTGCCAAGGAATGACCCTGTCCCTGCCAGCTGGTATCCCCACCCCATCGTGCACAGATATATAGGACAACAACTACGAGCATTTACACACAGTGCTTTTCACAAGCGGGGGGATGTCTCAGAAACAGTTAGATTGTTGGACTCGAGGGGAATCAAGGGATATGGCGATCGGGTGGGAAAGTGGAGGTAAGGTCAAAGATTCGCCATGATCTTATTGAATGGTGGAGCAGGCTCGAGAGGCCGTATAGCCTTTTCCTGCTCCTAATTCTTATGTTATGTTCTGCTACATTACATTGAGGAAATGGATACAGTAGACACTGAGCAAGGGAAAGTGGAGGGGAGTGATGAGCCGAAGCCGAGGATCTGGACGCACAGTCAAAGTTTGGGGGGGAAGAATTGAAAAGAAGGAGAGAAGTGGAAAGGTGAAGGATATTAGGGAAAGAATTGCAGAGGGTGGGAGAATAGTAACCAATGACGGAGGAGCAAACGGGGCAAGTACCAAAGAGGTGTGTGACTTGGAGGAGAATTGGAGATGTGAGGAGAAGAGGGTGTGTGCAGGGATGTGAGGCAGCTTCCAGCTCCCAGGAAGAAAAGAAAAATTCCAGGCCCTGCCTCATCTGGCTTGGGCAATACCTCTCACCTGTCTGTGAATGGGCCAGAGGTGAATGTCTCGAAGCAGTCTCCCTGCCTGCTCGCTGGACAGCAGAATGATCACACACAGGCATATAGATATAGCATAGATTGGAAAGATAATGACTTCTATCCCTTTTCTAGGTATATTCACCCAGCAACTTGAAAAGCCTCAAATTGTAAAGAACAGGGTGAATGCATGCAGAATTGAGTGCTGTAAAGGGATGCCTGATGGGGATGTAGCGGTGTTGCTGTTTTTCAAGTCTCTATTCTACGAAAAGGTAGCAGGGAGCTTCACACCACTCAACACATTACAGATTCGCTAAGTCTCGCCAACACTTCATTGATTCTCACAGGTTTTTATTTGGCTGTTGTTCCCACAATTGTTTTGCAAGGACCCCACCTTTGCCGTATATTTTTAACGTGTAAATTGGTGTATTTGGGAGAGTATGCTGAGTTCGCATCTACGCTCTTCATCCAACAATTAAACGAGAACGCAAGTTCAGCAACATCACAGTTATGATCATTCCCAAAAGCATTGCCAACTGCTATTTTTACACCTGGGAAGTCAAAGATAACACATTGTGGATTGTAGATGAAGCTATGCTTGGCTCACCAGCGATCACAATGAAATCCATTTATAAAAACCTGACAAATGTGACATCTTCATTTCATGGGAGTGAACCTGTAATAAGTAGTTATGGGTTGACTTCACTGTTAGATAAATATGACCCCGTGTCCTTGTCAGCGCATGGCATCAGCATAACCCCATAGTGGGCTGGCGGTTCCAGGAGCTGGTAGGGAAGGATAAACGCCCACCACCCTTTCCGATAAATCATACTCACGCATCGGCACTGTCATTGTCATTGCACAGATGCTGTCTATAGACACTAAATTGAAAAATAAAGAGTAAAAGGTGTAAGTAAAAGGGTATTGTGCATACGCGTGCTTGCATTTATAGCTTTCTGCTTCTTTTTATTCATACCCGTAACTATTTGCTGCAATGTCTTCACCTAGTCTCCACATGATGATATCATGGCAGTTGTGAGAGACGATATTGGCTCTAATGAACAAAATGTTGAATCATTGTGAGTGGAGATTAGAGATAGTAAGGGGAAAAGGTCACTGGTGGGCGTAGTTTATAGGCCCCCAAATAATAACTTCACGGTGGGGCGGACAATAATCAAGGGAATAATGGAGGCATGTGAAAAAGGAACGGCAGTAATCAAGGGGGATTTTAACCTACGTATCGATTGGTCAAATCAAATCGCATGGGGTGGCCTTGAGGAGGAATTCATAGAATGCATACGGGATTGTTTCTTAGAACAGTATGTTACAGAACCTACAAGGGAGCAAGCTATCTTAGATCTGGTCCTGTGTAATGAGACAGGAAAAACAAATGATCTCCTAGTAAAAGATCCTCTCAGAATGAGTGATCACAGTATGGTTGAATTTGTAATACAGATTGAGGGTGAGGAAGTAGTATCTCAAACGAGCGTACTATGCTAAAACAAAGGGGACTACAGTGGGATGAGGGCAGAGTTGGCTAAAGTGGACTGGGAACACAGACTAAACGGTGGCACAATTGAGGAACAGTGGAGGACTTTTAAGGAGCTCTTTCATAGTGCTCAACAAAAATATATTCCAGTGAAAAAGAAGGGCGGTAAGAGAAGGGATAACCAGCCGTGGATAACCAAGGAAATATCAAATTAAAAACCAATGCGTATAAGGTGGCCAAGGTTAGTGGGAAACTAGAAGATTGGGAAAATTTTAAACGACAGCAAAGAATGACTAAGAAAGCAATAAAGAAAGGAAAGATAGATTACGAAAGTAAACTTGCGCAAAACATAAAAACAGATAGTAAAAGCTTTTACCGATATATAAGACGGAAAAGAGTGACTAAAGTAAATGTTGGTCCCTTAGAAGATGAGAAGGGGGATTTAATAATGTGAAATGTGGAAATGGCTGAGACCTTAAACAATTATTTTGCTTCGGTCTTCACAGTGGAAGACACAAAAACCATGCCAAAAATTGCTGGTCACGGGAATGTGGGAAGGGAGGACCTTGAGACAATCATTATCACTAGGGGGGTAGTGCTGGACAGGCTAATGGATCTCAAGGTAGACAAGTCCCCTGGTCCAGATGAAATGCATCCCAGGGTTTTAAAAGAGATGGCGAAGTTATAGCAGATGCATTCGTTATAATCTACCAAAAGTCTCTGGACTCTGGGGAGGTACCAGCGGATTGGAAAGCAGCTAATGTAATGCCTCTGTTTAAAAAAGGGGGCAGACAAAAGGCAGGTAATTATAGGCCGGTTAGTTTAACATCTGTCGTGGGGAAAATGCTTGAAGCTATCATTAACGAAGAAATAGCGGGACATCTAGATAGGAATAGTGCAATCAAGCAGACGCAACATGGATTCATGAAGGGGAAATCATGTTTAACTGATTTACTGGAATTCTTTGAGGATATAACGAGCATGGTGGATAGAGGTGTGCCGATGGATGTGGTGTATTTAGATTTCCAAAAGGCATTCGATAAGGTGCCACACAAAAGGTTACTGCAGAAGATAAAGGTACGCGGAGTCAGAGGAAATGTATTAGCATGGATAGAGAATTGGCTGGCTAACAGAAAGCAGAGAGTCGGGATAAATGGGTCCTTTTCGGGTTGGAAATCAGTGGTTAGTGGTGTGCCACAGGGATCGGTGCTGGGACCACAACTGTTTACAATATACATAGATGACCTGGAAGAGGGGACAGAGTGTAGTGTAACAAAATTTGCAGATAATACAAAGATTAGTGGGAAAGCAGGTTGTGTAGAGGACACAGAGAGGCTGCAAAGAGATTTAGATCGGTTAAGTGAATGGGCTAAGGTTTGGCAGATGGAATACAATGTCGGAAAATGTGAGGTCATCCATCTTGGAAAAAAAAACAGTAAAAGGGAATATTATTTGAATGGGGAGAAATTACAACATGCTGCGGTGCAGAGGGTCCTGGGGGTCCTTGTGCATGAATCCCAAAAAGCTAATTTGCAGGTGCAGCAGGTAATCAGGAAGGCGAATGGAATGTTGGCCTTCATTGCGAGAGTGATATAGAGTACAAAAGCAGGGAGGTCCTGCTGCAACTGTACAGGGTATTGGTGAGGCCGCACCTGGAGTACTGCGTGCAGTTTTGGTCACTTTACTTAATGAAGGATATACTAGCTTTGGAGGGGGTACAGAGACGATTCACTAGGATGATTCCGGAGATGAGGGGGTTACCTTATGATGATAGATTGAGTAGACTGGGTCTTTACTCGTTGGAGTTCAGAAGGATGAGGGGTGATCTTATAGAAACATTTAAAATAATGAAAGGGATAGACAAGATAGAGACAGAGAGGTTGTTTCCACTGGTCAGGGAGACTAGAACTAGGGGGCACAGCCTCAAAATACGGGGGAGCCAATTTAAAACCGAGTTGAGAAGGAATTTCTTCTCCCAGAGGGCTGTGAATCTGTGGAATTCTCTGCCCAGGGAAGCAGTTGAGGCTAGCTCATTGAATGTATTCAAATCACAGATAGATAGATAGATAGATAGATAGATAGAATAAGGGAATTAAGGGTTATGGGGAGTGGGCGGGTAAGTGGAGCTGAGTCCACGGCCAGATCAGCCATGATCTTGTTGAGTGGCGGAGCAGGCTCGAGGGGCTAGATGGCCTACTCCTGTTCCTAATTCTTATGTTCTTATGTTCTTATGTTCTATTGCGGGTGAGTCGAGGAGAGATCAGTGTGTGCCAGTGTGAATTGACTGGGGTACCCCATGGATCGAGGTCATGACCCTATGCTTTCTGAGCACTGGAATCAGACATTCAATGCAAACTGATCACATTTTTAAACAAGTTGAATCTGAGGAGGTAGCCTGGGAATTATAACGTGAGGTATACAAAATATGTAACAATGGAAGACGAACTTTATGATGGGCAAGTTGTAAAGTACTGCACATAAAAAAATGGATGATGGGAGTACTCCATGAAGGAGCTCACAATGAATTCAGAGATGTTGGGGTCTTATTAGATGCAATGCATCACATGTCCACAACGCAGCAGAAATCAGCAAAGCAAACAGAATACTAAACTATATCACCATTGGAGAGCAAAAGTTGGAAGACTTCACACTCAAAGTCAAATTTTGACTTTGTGCGATAATGTAAAATGGGTGATAGCGAATCGGCAGCCCATTTTACAACTCGCCTGAGTTTTACCCCTCTCCCCCAACCACCCCCATCCGCCCCCCCCACCCCCACTCCCCCCCCCCGCCCCACAGGGTCAGTTTATTGAAGAACCATAAGACTGCTGATCCCTTGTGTCAGAAAACTGAGTTATGAGAACACATTGGTGAAATTTGGGCATTTCTGCTTTGGATGAAGATGTCTGGCAGATGATATAATAGAGGTATACAAGATAGTAAAGGCTAATTAAGCTAAACAATGAGAGTGGGACAAGGGGACACAGGTTCAGACTGAGGGAAAATTTGGGACTGATGTCAGGAAACGTTTTGTCACACAGTGATAAAACACATGGAACGAACTTCTGAGTCGGGGAGTTGAAGTAAAAACCGCAAGAAACAATTGGTTGCAATGATCGGAGGATTCCTGCATAGATGATCCAAGATGGCCTGAAACACTTTCCTAATTTGTATGGATCTATCTATCTATCAGGAAAGATTGAACAGGTTGAGGCTTTCTTCTTTAGAAAAGAGAAGACTTAGAGGAGACCTGATAGAGGACTTAAAAATGATGAATGGGTTGGACAGGGGAGGTGTGGAGAGAATGCTTCTGCTTGTGGGAGATTCCAACACTAAGGGCCATAAACATAAGATCATTACTAATAGATCCAATTGGAAAATAAGAAGACATTTCTTTACTCGACGTGATTTGAACATGGAATGCGCTACCACAGGAAGTGGTTGAGGCAAATATCTTGGATGCTTTCAAAAGGAAACTAGACGAGTACATGAGAGAAAAGGGAATAGAAAGATATGCTGAAAGGCTGAGGTCGTCGTCGTGTCATGGCGCTACACCTTCCCTCGTCACTGTTCCACGCAGGCTCTGGCTCAAGAGCTGGAGTCCCTCGGGTCTTTAGATCTCCATGGCTCTGGTAGTAGAGGGCATTCTAGGAAATGTTCCATTATTTGAGTTACCTCTCCGCAGTCACAGTCAGTAGTATCAGTTTGGCCGAAGCCCTACTTCTGCATAAGGTCTCTGCAGTCCTGAGGCGATTGAGACACAGCCAAGTAGGCCAAGTCTCACTGGCTCCTGTTGGAAGAGATTTCTCTGGATCAAACTAGCTTTGTCTGCAGATCCTTTGACCAAGCAAATAGTCTACAGCTGTGGGGATTACATTCCAAGGGCTGGACAGCATGTGAGAAACTGCTCCTGGACTTGAGCCTCTTAGTTGTTGGATCGTGTTGAAAGAAGTGGATGACGGGGATCACTTGTCTGCTTTGACCTTTCCACTCTTGATGAAACTTGCCTTCTTATGAAAGATGGGGCAACCTGCTTGCTGCCTACCATTTTTTTCTTGTTAAAGTGCGCTGAGACATTTTGTATTACTTGTATTATTGTATTGAGGGTACGGAAGCATAGTGGTTATGTTACTGGTCTAGTCATCCGGAGGCCTGGATTAATGATCCAGAGACGTGAGTTCAAATCCCACCACGGCAGCTGGGGAATTTAAATTCAGTTAATTAAATAAATCTGGAATAAAAAAATCTAGTATCAGTAATGGTGACCATGAAACTACCAGATTGTCATAAAACCCCATCTGGTTCACAAATGTCCTTTAGGGAAGGAAATCTGCCATCCTTACCTGTTCTAGTCTACTTGTGACACTAGATCCACAGCAATGTGGTTGACTCTTAACTGCCCTCTGAAATGGCAGCTAATCACCAATCTCAAGGGCAATTAGGGATGGGCTATAAATGCTGGTCTTGCTGGCGATGTCCACATCCCATGAATGAATAAATTTTAAAAAACACCAGCAAGCAGGTAAAGGTCATACACCTTCATAGATTTCAGCGAGAAATAGCTTTGCAGGCTGCGTTGAGGACTGGATCCATCTTCTTGGCAAGTGAGGAGTGTTCCCAGACTGGGCAGGTGTATTCAGCTGCTGAATAGCCCAGGGCAAGGACAGTAGTTCATAAGGACCCTGGGTCTGATCCCCATTCCTTATGATGTTGTTTCTGGCTCCCACCTTTGCTTTGAATGACATGTTCTTTGTAGCTATGGGTACAATCTAATGATATACCAAGGTATATTAGCTTAGACTCATGTGCCAGTCTTCTCCCATACCACCAGACATTAAGTTTTCCGCTTGCATCTCTGCTCTTCCGATGAAAAGCACTGATCTGTGTTTTTTCAGGGTTGGCTGGCAGATGATTGGTTACACAGTAGTTAGTTGGCGCAGCTGGTGCATCGCTAAGGGACCTCTCCACTTTATCAACGGATTGGTCCAAAGAAGCTACTCACAGATCATCGCATAGGGGAAACCTCTGGTGTGTGGATGGATGGGCTGGTCGTTGGTACAGATGTTAAACAGTAAGGGTACGAGGACACAACCGTGAGGTAACCCATTCAGTCTGTGCCATCTGCTTCGCTTGCCACTGCGGTCAGCAAAGAACGGTCTGCTGGCCAGGCTGAGATGAGGTAGATCAAATGGGAGGAGGCTCACGTAGAGTATAAACATCAACACAGACACGTTGGGCCGAATGGTCCGCTTCCGTGTTGTATATTCTGTGTCGTTCTATCTTCACAGGATACTGACTGTGAAACATCAGCACCAGGAAAAGGCAACATCAACCCAGCGCACTGATGTTCATCAACCCAGCCCAGTGATGTTCATCAACCCAGCACGGTGATGTTCATCAACCCAGCCCGGTGATGTTCATCAACCCAGCCCAGTGATGTTCATCAACCCAGCACGGTGATGTTCATCAACCCAGCCCGGTGATGTTCATCAACCGAGCCCGGTGATGTTCATCAACCCAGCCCGGTGATGTTCATCAACCCAGCCCAGTCATGTTCATCAACCCAGCCCGGTGATGTTCATCATCAACCCAGCCCAGTGATGTTCATCATCAACCCAGCCTGGTGATGTTCATCAACCCAGCCCGGTGATGTTCATCAACCCAGCCCGGTGATGTTCATCGACCCAGCCCGGTGATGTTCATCAACCCAGCCCGGTGATGTTCATCAACCCAGCCCGGTAATGTTCATCATCAACCCAGACCGGTGATGTTCATCATCAACCCAGCCCGGTGATGTTCATCAACCCAGCCCGGCGATGTTCATCGACCCAGCCCGGTGATGTTCATCAACCCAGCCCGGTGATGTTCATCATCAACCCAGCCCGGTGAGGTTCATCAACCCAGCCCGGTGATGTTCATCAACCCAGCCCAGTGATATTCATCATCAACCCAGCCCAGTGATGTTCATCAACGCAGCCCGGTGATGTTCATCAACCCAGCCCGGTGATGTTCATCATCAACCCAGCCCAGTGATGTTCATCATCAACCCAGCCCAGTGATGTTCATCAACTCAGCCCGGTGATGTTCATCAACCCAGCCCGGTGATGTTCATCAACCGAGCCCGGTGATGTTCATCAACCGAGCCCGGTGATGTTCATCAACCCAGCCCGGTGATGTTCATCAACGCAGCCTAGTGATGTTCATAATCAACCCAGCCCAGTGATGTTCATCAACCCAGCCCGGTGATGTTCATCATCAACCCAGCCCGGTGATGTTCATCATCAACCCAGCCCGGTGATGTTCATCAACCCAGCCCACTGATGTTCATCAACCGAGCCCGGTGATGTTCATCATCAACCCAGCCCGGTGATGTCCACCATCAACCCAGCCCGGTGATGTGCACCATCAACCTAGCCCGGTGATGTCCCCAATCAACCCAGCCCAGTGATGTTCATCATCAACCCAGCCCGGTGATGTTCATCAACCCAGCCCGGTGATGTTCATTATCAACCCAGCCCGGTGATGTTCATCATCAACTCAGCCCAGTGATGTTCATCATCAACCCAGCCCGATGATGTTCATCAACCCAGCCCGGTGATGTTTATCAACCCAGCCCAGTGATGTTCATCAACCCAGCCCGGTGATGATCATTATCAACCCAGCCCAGTGATGTTCATCAACCCAGCCCGGTGATGTTCATCAACCCAGCCCGGTGATGTTCATCATCAACCCAGCCCGGTGATGTTCATCATCAACCCAGCCCGGTGATGTTCATCATCAACCCAGCCCGGTGATGTTCATCAACCCAGCCCGGTGATGTTCATCATCAACCCAGCCCGGTGATGTTCATCATCAACCCAGCCCGGTGATGTTCATCATCAACCCAGCCCGGTGATGTTCATCAACCCAGCCCGGTGATGTTCATCATCAACCCAGCCCGGTGATGTTCATCATCAACCCAGCCCGGTGATGTTCATCAATCCAGCCCGGTGATGTTCATCATCAATCCAGCCCGGTGATGTCCATCATCAACCCATCCCGGTGTTGTTCATGAACCCAACCCAGTGATGTTCATCAACCCAGCCCGGTGATGTTCATCATCAACCCAGCCCGGTGATGTTCATCAACCCAGCCCGGTGATGTTCATCATCAACCCAGCCCAGTGATGTTCATCAACCCAGCCCGGTGATGTTCATCATCAACCCAGCCCAGTGATGTTCATCAATCCAGCACGGTGATGTTCATCAACCCAGCCCGGTGATGTTCATCATCAACCCAGCCCGGTGATGTTCATCAACCCAGCCCGGTGATGTTCATCATCAACCCAGCCCAGTGATGTTCATCAACCCAGCCCGGTGATGTTCATCAACCCAGCCCGGTGATGTTCATCATCAACCCAGCCCAGTGATGTTCATCATCAACCCAGCCCGGTGATGTTCATCGACCCAGCCCGGTGATGTTCATCGACCCAGCCCGGTGATGTTCATCAACCCAGCCCGGTGATGTTCATCATCAACCCAGACCGGTGATGTTCATCATCAACCCAGCCCGGTGATGTTCATCAACCCAGCCCGGCGATGTTCATCGACCCAGCCCGGTGATGTTCATCAACCCAGCCCGGTGATGTTCATCAACCCAGCCCTGTGATGTTCATCATCAACCCAGCCCAGTGATGTTTATCAACCCAGCCCGGTGATGTTCATCATCAACTCAGCCCGGTGATGTTCATCATCAACCCAGCCCGGTGCTGTTCATCAACCCAGCCCGGTGATGTTCATCATCAACCCAGCCCGGTGATGTTCATCACCCCAGCCCGGTGATGTTCATCATCAACCCAGCCCGGTGATGTTCATCAACCCAACCCGGTGATGTCCATCAACCCAGCCCGGTGATGTTCATCAACCCAGCCCAGTGATGTTCATCAACCCAGCCCGGTGATGTTCATCAACCCAGCCCGGTGATGTTCATCATCAACCCAGCCCAGTGATGTTCATCAATCCAGCCCGGTGATGTTCATCATCAACCCAGCCCGGTGATGTTCATCAACCCAACCCGGTGATGTCCATCAACCCAGCCCGGTGATGTTCATCAACCCAGCCCAGTGATGTTCATCAACCCAGCCCGGTGATGTTCATCAATCCAGCCCGGTGATGTTCATCATCAACCCAGCCCGGTGATGTTCATCAATCCAGCCCGGTGATGTTCATCATCAACCCAGCCCGGTGATGTTCATCAACCCAGCCCGGTGATGTTCATCAACCCAGCCCGGTGATGTTCATCATCAACCCAGCCCGGTGATGTTCATCAATCCAGCCCGGTGATGTTCATCATCAACCCAGCCTAGTGATGTCCATCAACCCAGCCCGGTGATGTTCATCAACCCAGCCCAGTGATGTTCATCAACCCAGCCCGGTGATGTTCATCAACCCAGCCCGGTGATGTTCATCATCAACCCAGCCCGGTGATGTTCATCAATCCAGCCCGGTGATGTTCATCATCAACCCAGCCCGGTGATGTTCATCAACCCAACCCGGTGATGTCCATCAACCCAGCCCGGTGATGTTCATCAATCCAGCCCAGTGATGTTCATCAACCCAGCCCGGTGATGTTCATCAATCCAGCCCGGTGATGTTCATCATCAACCCAGCCCGGTGATGTTCATCAATCCAGCCCGGTGATGTTCATCATCAACCCAGCCCGGTGATGTTCATCAACCCAGCCCGGTGATGTTCATCAACCCAGCCCGGTGATGTTCATCATCAACCCAGCCCGGTGATGTTCATCAATCCAGCCCGGTGATGTTCATCATCAACCCAGCCTAGTGATGTCCATCAACCCAGCCCGGTGATGTTCATCAACCCAGCCCGGTGATGTTCATCAACCCAGCCCGGTGATGTTCATCAACCCAGCCCAGTGATGTTCATCAACCCAGCCTGGTGATGTTTATCAACCCAGCTCGGTGATGTTCATCATCAACCCAGCCCGATGATGTTCATCATCAACCCAGCCCGGTGCTGTTCATCACCCCAGCCCAGTGATGTTCATCATCAACCGAGCCCGGTGATGTTCATCAACCCAACCCGGTGATGTCCATCAACCCAGCCCGGTGATGTTCATCAACCCAGCCCGGTGATGTTCATCATCAACCCAGCCCAGTGATGTTCATCAACCCAGCCCGGTGATGTTCATCAACCCAGCCCGGTGATGTTCATCAACCCAGCCCGGTGATGTTCATCAACCCAGCCCAGTGATGTTCATCATCAACCCAGCCCAGTGATGTTCATCAACCCAGCCCAGTGATGTTCATCATCAACCCAGCCCGGTGATGTTCATCAACCCAGCCCGGTGATGTTCATCAACCCAGCCGGTGATGTTCATCAACCCAGCCCGGTGATGTTCATCAACCCAGCCCGGTGATGTTCATCAACCCAGCCCAGTGATGTTCATCATCAACCCAGCCCAGTGATGTTCATCATCAACCCAGCCCGGTGATGTTCATCATCAACCCAGAATGCCCTTTGCTGCTTTTAAACCCACATGTGCCTTTAATCAGGGAACATCTGCTAAATGTTATATTTCTGGAAATTGCTAATACTGAACTGTACAAAAGTTCATTGACATCAAGCTAAAAATCACAAGCTCCTTTCCTTTCTCTTCACAAGAGCAGTCATTCATTTGTTTCTGATTATTTATGCGCGCGCAAGCTACTTTCAAATGTTAAAACGATGGATTTACCCTTGCTCTTAATTCATGATATAATTGTTTGTTTAGTTGCATAATTGTATGTGTCAGCTGTGGCTCAATGGGTAGCACACTTGTTTCCGAGTCAGAAGGTGGTGGGTTCAAGTCACACTCCAGAAACTTAAGCATATAAATTTTGGCTGACATACAGTGCTGAGGGCATGCTGCATTGTCAGAGAGGCTGTCTTTCAGATGCTCTCAAGTGGATGTAAAAGCTCCCATGGCACTATTTTGAAGAAGAGCAGGGGAGTTATCCCTGGTGTCCTGGCCAATATTTATCCCTCAATCACCAAAACAAAAGCAGATTATCTGGTCATTATCACATTGCTGTTTGTGGGAGCGTACTGAGTGCAAATTGGTTGCCACATTTCATACATTACAACAGTGACTACACTCCAAAAGTACTTCATTGGCTATAAAGTGCCTTGAGATGTCCGGTCTTTATTTATTTGTTTCGTTTAGTTTAGTTTAGTTTTGAATAAAATTCTGATGGCAGCTGACACCAAAAAGGAAAAAAGAAATCTAACTTAAGGTGTGAAACTGCTGGTCTGGTCCGATAAATGGTTAACACCTGTCTCTTCAGATTGTTACCCGCAGTGGACACGGGTAGGCCATTCAGCCCTTGAACCTGTTCCGCCGTTCAATCAGACCATGGCCGATCTGTATTTTAACTTCATCTACCCACATTGCTTCTGTAACTCTTAGTACCCTTGCCAAAAACCTACCAATCTCGGTTTTAACATTTTCAATTGACAGCTTTTTGGAGGAGCGAGTTCCAGATTTGCACTACTCCTTGTGTGACGTGCTTCCTGATGTCACCCATGAACGGCCTAGCTCTAATTTTAAGGCTATTCCCCCTTGTTCTGGACTCCCGCGCTCCAGAGGAAATACTTTCTCTTTCTCTCCCCTATCAACTCCTGTAATCATCTTAAATACCTTCAGTTAAATCACCCCTTAATCCTCGACACTCAAGGGAATACAAGCTTAGTCTGTGCAACCGAGTCTCACAATTTAACCCTTTAAGCCCAGGTAACGTTCTGGTGAATGTTTTTACCCATTACTTTATCAGAGTTTTTATTTGAAATGAGAGTGGAACCAACTCTTACAACCACAGTTTTCCCCTTCAATCTTTCTTTCCTCCTGTAGGTGTTAATTCATGTTGGGATGCAATTCTACAGGCATCAAGCAGATGCCCTGTAGTATCTCAATCATGTAGCCATTCTTCATCAGAAAACCTCGAGCTTTTTCAGATCAGGAAAGAAAGAAAAAGACTTGGATTTATATAGCGCCTTTCACAACCACCTCTCAAAGTGCTTTACAACTAATTAAGTACTTTTGAAGTGTAGTTGCTGTTGTAATGTAGGAAATGCGGCAGACAATTTGAGCGCAAGCAAGCTCCCACAAACAGCAATGTGATAATGAGCAGATAATCTGTTTTTGTTATGTTGATTGAGGGATAAATATTGACCAGGACTCCGGGGATAATTGCCTTGCTCTTCTTTGAAAATAGTGCCATGGGATCTTTCACGTCCACTTGAGAGAGCAGACAGGGCCTCGGTTTAAGGTCTCATCCAGGTGGATGTAAAAGATCCCTTGGCACTATTTCGAAGAAGAACAGGGGAGTTATTCCTGGTGTCCTGGCCAATATTTATCCCTCAATCAACATCACTAAGACAGTTTATCTGGTCATTATCACATTGCTGCTTGTGGGAGCTTGCTGTGCGCAAATTGGCTGCCGCGTTTCCCACATTACAACAGTGACTACACTCCAAAAGTGCTTTGTTGGCTGTAAAGCACTTTAGGACGCCTAGGTCATAAATGCAAGTCTTTCTTTCTTAGTCGCAGTGTCCCTCCTGCCTTCCTTGTCAAGACAAGCTAACTATCATAGACCTGGGCCTTCCTTGGCTGAATGCATCATTGTCCATGGGGGATGGGGATAGAGGGTGTGGAGATAGAAGTTCTCCTTTTGCAAAAAAAAAAGGAAAAATAAAATTAACAGGTCTGTTCATATGGTAACTGTGAACATACCAACTGTCTCAATATAAAGGCCATCTGTCACCAACAGGCATCCAGAAAGTTCTCAGGCATTCATTCACCAATTCGGAACGGGTGGGCAAAACGATAATATAATACAAATGTCATTCCATATAAAAATTTGAAATTGCATTCTGTGTTTAAAATACACTACCTCCCTTCTTTCCTCCTCTCTTATATACACATCATAAATAAAACATGGGGAAATGCACTGCACAGCTGCAAGAAAGCCTGTTGGCTGATCTATTAGATTTGATGTGAGCATTGCTCGTCAACACTCAGAACACTATTTAAATATTACTAATGTAGATTCAGGTTGATGCCTCAGAATTCCAGCTTCTCCAAAGACACATAGCCGTCAGTTTTATAATCGTCAGTACTAAAGTCACTGTAGCTTTCCTGCAACGCTGGAAACAAAAACAGCCACCTTTTCACGCAGCTCATGTGAAATGAAGCACTCTTGCAGGGAGTACCTGCCAAATTGTTCTTTTACAGATCTTTTCTGGATGTTTTAAATAGACTGGTGGAATGTGGAAAGGAGCGTTAGACAGATCTGACCTTTGACATCTCCAAATGCATTCTGACAAGTTAACATTTCAGTACAGTTATGAGTCAGATGTGATTTTGCCAAGGTTCAAAGCCACAGCAATTCAGCTCCTCTAGCCACAGAGCAGCGTGCTCTGTTGAATTCAGTGGAAAGGACCGGGACTGAAAAACGTGCTGCGCTGATGTGGCGGAGCAAGAAACCGCCAAACTCTCGGATTGACTTCAAGTTTGAGTCTCCCAGCACCTCAACAACAGCCCTGGCTGAGAACCGCCAAGTCAGTTCGGGCAAGGATCAAACATGGGCCCTGTGTCAGCTGTGGCTCAGTGGGTAGCACTCTCGTCTCGGCGTCAGAGATTGTGGGTTCAAGTCCCACTCCAAGGACTTGAGCACAAAAAAAAATCTAGGCTGAGACTCCACGACCACCGGTTGTCTCCAAGCGCTTTACAGCCAATGAAGTACTTTTGGAGTGGAGTCACTGTTGTAATGTGGGAAACGCAGTCGGCAATTTGCGCACAGCAAGCTCCCACAAAAAGCAATGTGATAATGAGCAAATAATCTGTTTTTGTTATGTTGATTGAGGGATAAATATTGACTAGGACAACGGGGATAACTCCCCTGCTCTTATTAATGAGGCTTTGTGCCACAAGAACATTTGTGTCAGGAATAGTTGCTGCACTGCAGTGTCACAGCCAATATGATTCCTTGGCAAGATGGCTATCTAAGTGTTGGACTTCAATTGGGTTCGATTGGTCCATGCACAAATTATATACTGTGCCAATGATCATAAAAACAGGGAAGGATTGCTACACTGCCAATCAGTGTTTATCCAGAGTCTTCAAAATCGCTTCAGAAGCAGGTGGAGTTGGAGGAGGAAGGCAGTAAAGTACCATCACTCACCGAAGGACACACCTTCCCAAACGACAGCGCAGCCAGCGAATGTCCCATTTGCACCAAACCTTCACGTGACATTGGAACCATAATAAATCCAACCTGATGCTAATGCCACAGAATACATTCATGCTGGTAGCCAGTATAGTGGAGGGGAACTGTCGCAGTAAACAGACCGCACTCTTCAAGGTTACGTTCTACAGCCAACACATAAATCAGGTGGCCTGCAAATGAAGGACGAAAGAGATGGTATTCTAATCTATGGTTCGTCACTATAACAGCATCACTAGCCCTCTGTAGAAAAAGATCGGAGTGATCAAATCAGATGTATGCAGAGAATGGTCCATTCCCACCTTGCATGGCCTGATGGCAAAACAATTGCATAATATTTAACTTCATTAGGTTCTGTATACTGCTACAACTGATTGGCTGACACACTCCCAAAGATTGGTGGTTTGCTCTTCCACACTGTTGCATTATACAGTTCCCAAAATGCACATTTGACTGGCAAACTCTTTCGACGTTATTTTTAAATGTGGTTTAACCTGAGATCGCTCTAATTCACACTTACAGTCTTTAACCCGGGCCAGGGGGTATCACAGAGTGCTTGTGGATTGCTATGCTGCCTTTGACATTTCTGCTGTTAGTCATGTTATGTTTAAAAAAAAACGCTTTAAATATGGAAGCGTCTGACCATAGCTTCCAAAGTTATTACATTTCCAAATTAAAAAGGCATTTCTGACATTAAACATTACAATGACAAAAATATAGCAAACCGCAAAACATTTCTACATTTTTTCTTTCCGTGTCTCTTTTTAAATTATGCCGCAAATAAGCTTTCTCTCTTGATACCGAGATCGACATCGCTTCAAAAAAAAATGGAGAAATGTATAAATAAAACCACTGTCTTCTGCAGAACAAATTGCGAGCATTGTCACTTCATAAACCCTGATTAATATTCTATGCCTGCCTTCCCAATGCCAGCCATTTCTCTCGGCACTGAGCTGCCGTAAGCCACACTCAGAGCCCGCCGCCTCCCCACCCCCCCCCCTCCTCCCCATCACCTCGGAGATGCTGCCGGTGGTAGTGCACTGCTCCGCGACTTGTGGGGTAGCCAAATCGGGAGCCTCCCCATTGTCCTTCATGTCCTCCAACGCGATGGTGAACTGCGCGAGTGTCCTGACCATTTGAAGCATGCGTTTTCCTGGGTGTTCCAGCCACTCGCAGCCGCTGAAAGGTAAGAACAGCGCTTCGCTGTTGTGTCTCCGTGCAGGCGCCGGTGAGAGGAGCGAGCGGGAGGGAAGAGATACAGCGCTCTCCTGGCAGATGGATATACGCCTGTGTGAGGCTCTGGTTCTGCAATGAGAGGCAGCCAGCAGGCTAAAGCAATCGGCACTCAGAGTGGGAGCTGCTCCTTTGAAAAGGCATGAAGCATCAAATCCCTGCCAGGGATGAAGTCCAGCTCACCACACAGTAAATCAATGAAACAGGGAGATTGCCTACTTCACATCAGGGTTGCCTTCATTTTAGAAACGCGGAAAATAAAACAAACTATAACCAAAATGACTGTTGTCATAGAAACAGAAAATAAAAGCAAATGTAACTGCTTTGCCCGACACTGTAACTTGTAGAAAGAGGAGGTTGTTATGATTTTGACTTTAATAGCTGGCATAAAAAGCGGTTTATTGAAAAACAATACCTCCCATTTTGCTGGATTGTGACACAGCTATATATTACACTCTGTTCTAAGTGTGTTCCGAACCTTATAAAATTACACTGTAGATAATGCAATCCATTATCCTGCGTACTATGTTGTCATTTTGGGAGCATTGTTCATTATAGATCATTGTCGATTAATAATTTGCTGCAATTCATTTTCAGTGTGACTTAATGCCAGTGTGTGATCCATAAATCTACAGCTCTTCTCTTAACTCTGAGAGAGTTGCAGTAGCAGTTTTTGGAGTGATTTTTTTGCACCCAAGTGAGGGGCATCAGTCCAGCAAAGTGTTAGGGCCAGCTCCTCCAGGTCAGCTAGAGGAAAGGCCAGATCCACAGTAAACCTCCACCTCTTCTCCCCAAACAATGCACTTTGAACTATAAACTCAGAACAATAAGCTCTACTACATTTTATTTATCCTTCCAGTGAGCTGCCTTTTTGAACCGTTGCAGTCCATGTGGTGAAGATACTCCCATGTTTGGTAAAACTGAGTGGCTTGCTAGGTCATTTCAGAGTCAACCACATTGCTGTGTCTGGAGTCACATATCAAACAGACCAGCAGATTTCCTTCCCTGAAGGACATTCGTGAACCAGATGGGTTTTTCCGACAATCTGGTAATTTTACGATCACCATTATTGAACCAGCTTTTTTTTTTAAATTCCAGATTTATTTCATTAACTGAATTTAAATTCCCCAGCTGCCCTGGTGGGATTTGAACTCATGTATCTGGATCATTAGTCAAGGCCTCTGGATTATTAGCTCAGTAACAATACCACAATGCTACCTTACCCAGCATGAATGTGACTTTGTCATTTCCTACCACAGCCATCTTCATGACGTCTCGGACAAAGATTGCCAACTTACTGAGATTTAGCGGAGGATAGAATCATAGAAATTTACAGCACAGAAGGAGGCCTTTCGGCCCAACGTGTCCGCACCAGCAAACAAAGAGCTATCCAGCCTAATCCCACTTTCCAGCTCTTGGTCCGTAGTCTTGTAGATTACGGCACTTCAAGTGCACATCCAAGTATTTTATAAATGTGGTGAGGGTTTCTGCCTCTTCCACCCTTTCAGGCAGTGAGTTCCAGACCCCCACAACCCTCTGGGTGAAAACATTTTCCCTCAAATCCCCTCTAAACCTCCTACCAATTACTTTAACTCTATGCCCCCTGGTTGTTGACCCCTCTGCTAAGGGAAATAGGTCTGTCCCATCCACTCTATCCAAGCCCCTCATAATTTTATACACCTCAATAAGGTCTCCCCTCACCCTACTCCTTTCCAAAGAAAACAAACGCAGCCTATCCAATCTTTCCTCATAGCTAATATTCTCCAGACCAGGCCACATCCCCATAAGGATACAGGCCCTTTTCTTTATTATGGGCCCTTTTCTTTATTATGGAGTCATGGCTCGAGGAAATGAGTTGAAACTGGCCAAAGTTAGTTCATGTAAAAGAGCATCTTGCTGGCTCTTGCTGGGCACCCAAGTTTCCTGGTCAGCCCACCCAGCACTGGCTGGGCCTTGCACTGGAATTGTGGGGCCAAACTGTACAGTAGCTTCAAGCCTGCAGCCACGTGCCTGACGGCCGGCTTCAGAGCCTTCTGTCTGCCTGAAGCCTGACCGTCTTGCTGGGATGGGACAGGAGGAAAATACACATATCTTATGACACGACTGAACTTTAGGCTGTCCCCAGGATACCAATGGACCCACCCCTAGTCTGTCCCCAGGATACCAATTGACCCACCCATCCGGGGGGGCGGGGGGAGGCGGTCCCTGCCACAAACCTCAATGTCATTTCTTTCAGGGGTCCATCTGACTAGGCATCCCGTAGGAAAACACAGAGGAAAGTGAGGTGAGAGGGTTAGACAGGTCCACACATGCCTCATTTGAGAGGAGGAAAGAGAGAACATTAATTACAGGCAACTCTCGATTATCCGTACACGGATCCAACAGAAAACTATTGTGACGGGATTTAAAATTCTGTTGCTAACAAATGAAAACACAGCCCCAAATAATTTGGAAAAATCATCTTCCAAACACTGTGCTCATTTGTATTTGCTCATTCTCTCTCTCACACACTCGCATATTCTCTCTCTCACACTCACCGTAAAAATCACCCTGCTCTGCCCTTGCTTTGTTGGTGTGTGTGTGTGTGCACTGCTGCAGCCGCTGTCTCTCGCGGCCGCCGCTGACGTTGGGAACGGAGGCAGTGCCAGCACTGGGTTCCAGGCGCAGAACCTGTACATGCATGCTGGTAATGTCCATCTTTTGTTACTGTTTGTATTGATTCATTAAAGTTTTAACTTATAAATGTAAACTCGCCTTGACGATTGTATTTATTCACTAAAGTTTTAACTTTAAAATGTACACTCACCCTAATGGAAAAATCATTTACCCGGAATAGCCTAATCCCCGAGGGACCCGGATAATCGAGAGTTGCCTGTATTTAGCTCCTTTCACGAAGTCCCAAAGCACTTCACAACCGGTGAAGTATTTTTGAAATGTATTCACTATTGTAATGTAGAGTAACGCAGCTAGCCATTTGTGCACAGCAAGTTCCCACAAACAGAAATGAGATGGATGAACAGGTAATCTGTTTTAGTAATGCTGGGCGAGGGATAAACATTAGCCAGGACTACGGGAAGAACTACCCTGCTCTTCTTCAAAAAGTGCCATGTGATCTTTTACATCCACCTGAAAGCACAGATGAGGTCTTGACTTAATGGCTCATCTGAAAGACGGCAGATCCAAAGGTGCAGCACTTCCTCAGTACTGCACTGAAGTGCCAGCCTAGATTACATGCTCAAATCTCTGGAGTGAGGCTTGAAACCATGGCCTTCTGACTCTGAGAGAAGAGTGCTATCACATGCTGAGGCCAACACCTAATCTACATGCTTACACTGGGCCTGTGCCCACTGCAGTTTAGGAATCCCTCGGAAATCCTGGGGCAGCACTTTGGGTGCAGACCTGACACAACTGATCTCGCCCCCTTCTCCCTTTTCACTGCACATGGGAACTTCAGCATTTCCCAGACATGACAAAGTGAAAAATCCATTTCAGAAGGTCATCAGAAAGTCTTTCAGCAACTCGGTCTGGGATGGGTCTGAAAACAGCAAGCAGGGATGGAACTCATTGCACCACACAGTCTCTCAACACTACCATCTCCACAAAAAAAATGAAACCGTGAGGAAAATAGTGCACTCTGCCAACAGTGGCTGCGCGCTTTTTCTGCCGAGGGCCGTTGATCTTCGCAGACGAACGAAGAACGTCTGTTTGTAGCCATGATTGGATGCAGCACTGCTGTCACAGGTGTCACAGAATGGAGGCTAGATACCGCTCCAGTGGGAGACAAAGCAGAGGCACCTCACCTTTGGGCAGTCAGCGAGCTGCAGCACTGGCAGAGGTCTGTCTGTTTTTTTTCTAAACTAGGGTACAACAACTTGTATTTATATAACATCTT
Organism: Pristiophorus japonicus; assembly: GCF_044704955.1. Taxonomy (NCBI): domain Eukaryota; kingdom Metazoa; phylum Chordata; class Chondrichthyes; family Pristiophoridae; genus Pristiophorus; species Pristiophorus japonicus. Next base: position 187,858,645 of record NC_091986.1, on the reverse strand, counting down.
TAAAGTAGTGAAATGCCCCAAGGCGCTTCACAGAAGTACTATGAGATAAAAAAAATTTGACACTGAGCCGTGTAAGTAGAAATTAGCGCAGGTGACCAAAAGCTTGGTCAAAGAGGTAGGTTTTAAGGAGCGTCTTGAAGGAGGAAAGAAAGGTAGAGAGACGGAGAGGTTTAGGCATGGAATTCCAGAGCTTGGAGCCGAGGCAACAGAAGGCACCGCCACCAATGGTTGAGCGATTATAATCAGGGATGCTCAGGAGGGCAGAATTAGAGGATCGCAGACATCTCGGGGGGATGTGGGGCTGGAGGAGATTACAGAGATAGGGAGGGGCGAGGCCATGGGGAGATTTGAAAATAAGAATGGGAATTTTGAAATCGAGGCGTTGCTTAACCAGAAGCCAATGTCATCATCATCATAGGTAGTCCCTCAAAGCAAGGATGACTTGCTTCCACGCCAAAAAAGGATGAGTTCACAAATGTTTGAATGAAGGACCTAATATTCCGGATCCCGAACAACACCGTGAAGGCTGGAAGATGCCTGTGCTTGGATTTTTTTAACGTGTGGTGGCCATTGCACACCAGCCACCACACGGGTTTGACAGAGCTAGGTCTTGGTCCAGTGGCAAGGATTACCCAAGACTAACTGGAGACCAGCTCTGCTGCACAGACCGAGTGCGCACACATATTCCAGTGTGGGCTGGCCTGTGCTGCCCCTGGGCCCTCGCCTCTTCTGGATCCCAGATTCAAGCCTCTCTTGGGCCCCGGTCACTTCCCTCTACGGACTCTTGTCGCTCCTTCGCCCCTCCTGTTATGTCTGTCCCCACTGCAATCAGCGACCTGGCTTCGAAGCCATCGCCCTCCTGCAGCAGCATGCGCCGCTCCCTGCAGTGGTATGCCACCGCACGCTGCTCCCTCCAATGGCCCTGGGCTGCTGATGGTCTTGCAGGCTGGGACCGCGCCGATTTCCGGACTGGGCCGCCGCACACTGCTCCCTCCAATGGCCCCGGCCTCCAATGACCCGGAAGCCAATGTAGGTCAGCGAGCACAGGGGTGAGGGGTGAGCGGGACTTGGTGCGAGTTAGGACACAGTGCACAACAAAGGGAGCGATGAGGTGAAGAAAAATAAAAGTTATAAAATGGAGTGAAAGGAAAGAACCAAGAGACTCACAGTATACCATTTTTACACATTAAGTGAAAGAAAAACTGTCTGTATTTTGGAAAAGACCTGCGCTAAATGGCCTTGTAAACTTTTACTGCAGTGGATCAGTACCAGAGCAATGAGGACAATACTATAATGAGGTGAGAGAAGTTCTGCCAATTAGTCTCACTGGGTAGCTCACTCACGGAGAATGGGCAGTTTTTCCATGGGGAGCCGATGGCAATACATTATAATGCCGTGCTGCTCTGTACTCTTCTCTGATTCCATTTCACATTAACGAGCCTCAAAGTCAAAGGTATTAACCGCACTGAAGTCTGGCATACAAGTCACAATTACGTTCAGTTTTATATTACCTAGAAACCAAATCGGCACCATTTGTGTTCCAAGCAAGGATTTATTGCTTGGACACCCAGGCTGCAGATGTAGCTTGTGTTCAAGTTTTTACAGTAGTTTTATAGTTTTAACAACCGCTGCCCTTTTGCCGCTTTTCATATTTCTGCGGTTATTTAATTAAAGTGTAGATTTTACTATAAGTGATCTGTTTGAACACGTTTCATGTTTTTAGGGACTGTTGCTGTGGGAATTATGTTCATACTTATTGAATACGCAGCATGGATTTTATTAGATTTTGCTGTTTTGTCGTCTGCAATTGACATTCCCTCTTCCTAACCATCCCTGGATCTCAACGAGCTTATAACCTGTAAATTAATGAGCAGATTGAACCATAACAGGAAATGTGACTGGTGCATAGTTATTAATAATTATATGTTCTCTTACTTTTGCGTCTGGAATAATATCTATTGCTAAATTTGGAGATAAAATTGATTAGTGCATGAATGTATTTTGATCTCCATGATTAAGACTATCTGCTCAGCTACCTCCATTTTCTACCCCATCTCCACCCGAGCCCTCATCCACCTTATTTCCTCCATTAAACTCACACGTCACGTACTTTCTGTCCCTCCAAGCTAGCTCTGAAACGCACAACAAACTTTCCTTGGCATATGCTTGTGGAAATCTTCCAATTCCTCAAGCGCTGTAGCCTCTCACCCTTCAAAACGGGTCATCATCATTGTTATATTTTCAGTAACTCACAGACACACACACAGCCTTGAATGGCAGAACATTCCGGAACTCACCAGTCAGGTGACCTGTTCCCTTTCTTTATTATAAACAGCACTGGCCACAGGAGTCCACAGGTGGAGCTATATATACTACACTTCTCTCTCCTTAATGAAGAAGTAATTATAACACAATAATCATCATACATAACTTGCATGGTTATACATAACAAAAGATATGGACTTATTTTGCCATATTTACAAATCAAGCTTAACCATTTGTTTGCTGTTTCGAAGAGGATACCTTCGCACTCGAACAGAACCTTCTAAACATGGTGTCAAATTTAAACTAATTCAAGGCTGATCCTGAGGAAATTTTTCCTCCAAGGGATGCCCTTGATTTCCATTTGAACTCTCTCTAACTTCAGACTGTTTGTCTGCCTGACTCGGACTCGGACTTAAATTCTGACTTTCTCTTGGATTTGTTTCCAGTACATTGGATGTAGGATATGCTACTGGTGTATTAAAACTATCTGATGAGTCAGAAATAATTGAATCATTCCAACTCTTAACTCCTTCCACATCTGTAGGTAAAATATGATCAACGTGAACAAACCTAACCTGTCCACGATCAAACATCTTGACCAAGTATGTGCGAGGACCACATATCTTCACCACTCTTCCTGGTAACCACTTTAACCATTTATGGTGATGGTTCTTCACTCTCACCTTCTGATTTAATTTCACACTTCTCTCTTTTACTTTACCTCTATCATGATTCTCTTTCAGTCTTAACTGTTTCTCTTCTATGGACTGTGCCAAGTTTGGTTTTAACAACGAGATTCTGGTTCGTGGCTATCGTTTGAGAAACAACTCTGCTGGTGTTCTACCAGTAATTGTGTGAGGAGTATTACGAAATGTAATTAGAAAATTAGCCAATTTGTGGTCCAATGACAACTGTTGTTTCTTTGGATTTGGATCCAACACCTGTTTGATGAAGGCACGTTTTACAATTTGTACTGTGCGCTCTGTTGCACCATTCGAGACAGGGCGGTACGGTGGAACCGTAGTATGTTTCACACCATTTTTGCTCGTGAACTGTGCAAATTCTTCTGAACGAAATTGTGGTCCATTATCAAAACAATTACTTCTGGGAGGCCAAATGAAGATAATAATCTTCGTAAAACGTCTAATGTTTTACTTCATGTTATTTTCCACATTGGAAACACCTCGACCACTTCAAATGGCTATCAATCATAATGAACAATTGTTGTCCTTCTAGCTCAGCAAAATCAATATGTAGCTTTTGCCATACCCTGGAAGGCCATTTCCATGGCTGTAATGGTACTGATGGTGGTTGCTTGCTTACCGATTGACACATCGTGCACTGACTGACGATGTACTCTATATCTTTATCAAGACCTGGCCACCATAAGTAACTGCGTGCAAAACACTTGGTCATGCACATTCCCAGGTGCAGGTCATGGAGGTCTCCTAATAACTTGGAACTGAATTTATTTGGTATAACCATTCTTGCACCCTACATGATACAATCTTTATCGACTGATAATTCATTCCTACGAATGAAGAATGGATGAATATCTTTGTCGGTTACCTGGTTTGGCCAGCCATTTGCAATATAATCATACACCTTTGACATAACTGGGTCACTTTTGGTTGCTCTACCAATCTCTTCAACTGTGACTGGCAGTTCATCGATGTATGAAAAATAGAACACTTCTTCCCTATCGGGTGTAGCTTGTGATGGGGGAGGCAATCTAGACATAGCATCAGCATTAATGTGGTCAGCTGATCGTCTGTATTCAATATCATATGTATATGCTGACAAAATCAAAGTCCATCTCTGCATTTGGGCTGCAGCTAATGTTGGAACTGGGGACTTTGGATGGAGGATTGCTGTCAGGGGCTTATGGTCCATAACAATGGTAAACTTACGACATACAAGTATTTGTGGAACTTCTTGACCCCAAAAATTAATGTCAAAGCTTCCCTTTCGATTTGCATATAATTACGCTCACTGGCACTGAGAGTGCGTGAAGCAAAAGCAATTGTTCTCTCCTCCCCACTACGTAATACATGAGAGATCACTGCCCCAACTCCATACGGAGAGGCATCACATGCTAGCTTGATCTCCTCAGATACGTCAAATTGAACTAAAATGTTGTTCTCTACCAATTTCTTTTTACACTCCTTGAATGCTGTATCACATTCTTCTGACCATTTCCAATGGGGCTGTTTTTTCAACAGTTCATTCAGTGGGTGTAATACTGTAGCCAAATTTGGTAGGAACTTCCCATAATAGTTCAAAAGACCCAAAAATGATCGAAGTTCAGTGACATTCTTGGGAGTGGGTGCATTTCTGATTGTATCCAGCTTTCCCTTGGTTGGATGTAAACCATCTTTGTCTACTCTGTACCCTAAGTACACCACTAAGTTTTGAAATAACTCACACTTGCGAGCAGACACTCGTACTCTGTGCATCTCTAGCCGTTTGAGGATTTCATTCAATATGTTATTATGAATTTGTCTATTTGATGCTGAAATTAGTATATTATCTAAATAACATACTACCCCTGCAATACCTTGCAAAATCTGGTTCATCACCCCTTGGAATATGGCAGGGGCGGAAGACACTCCAAATGGTTGCCTATTGAATTGATATAGGCCTAGACGAGTATTTATAGTCAAACATGACTTAGATTCCTCATCTAGTTCAAGCTGTAAGTAGGCATTTGTAAGATCCAACTTTGAGAAGATCTGACCACCTGTCAGTGTTGTGAACAAATCTTCTACTTTGGCAATGTATTGGGGACATTACCCTCTCGAACCTGGTTTACGGTTACTTTATAATCCCCACACAATCTTACCTTACTATCGGACTTAGGTACAACAACAATGGGTGTAGCCCAATTACATAGATCTATCTTACAAATAATGTTCTCCGTCTCTAGTCTTTTGAATTCTTGCTCAACTTTCTCCTTGAGTGCATATGGTATGGAACGTGGCTTGCAGTAAACCAATCTAGCGTCCTTCTGTACCCTGACACTCGCCTTGAAGCCTTGGATCAGACTGCCTGTTTCACAGAAAACCTTTGGATAATTATTGATGACATCATCCTTTGATGCAAATCTCGTTTCAACATGAAAAATCTCACTCCAGCTTCAGTGATCTCAACCAATGTCTTCCTAGTAAGGCAGGCTTGTCTCCTGCCACTACTAATAGAGGCAAGCTCTGAAATTGATTCTTGTATTTCACCGGTACGGTGATACGTTCTACCACAGGAATGTTCTCTCCCGAGTAGCCTTGCAACTCCATCTTGGATTTCTCCAATGGGAAATCATGCAATTTGTCGAGGTATAGCGACTCCGGTACTACACTCACGGATGCACCAGTGTCGATTTCCAAGATACCAGTGGGTATCTTGGTTCCTGCAACACCTATGTGGATTATGATACTTTTCGAATCGCTGTGAGTTAACCTCGTGCTCCTGTCAATGTGTAGCTTTAAAACCTCCTCGTCCTGTTGTTTTTCTTCCATGCTATGTAGTCTCTGGGGATTTCTACTCATAGCTTTGAAAGCTGGTTTACCCTTCAGTCGGCATGCCTTCGCAAGATGCCCAGTTTTCCTGCAGATGAAACACTCTGCCTTCACATATGGACAACTTTGAGCAATGTGTTGTCCCAGGCACCGATAGCAGGACTTCAATGCTCTGTTACAGTTGCCAATTTCTGAGACTTTGAGGCCCAACTGCTTTTTACTTTTAAGCTGCAGGCGATTCACCTTGGTTGTCTGTCGACTGAAAATAGTATGAAATTCTCGGGAATATTGGTCGGCTATGTTGACACGCTAAATCAAAAGCCAACTTTGGCGTTGTCAATAACTTTCTTCTGATCGCACCAATTTTTAATCCCACAAACAAAGCGGTCACGCAATGCTCGGTGCTGAAAGTTTCCAAAATTACAGTGAATAGATAGCTTTTTTAATGCTACAATGTACTCACTGATATTTTCTTCAGTTAACTGATCTCGTATTCCGAAACGATAACTTTCAGCAATTTCCAGAGGCTCAGGGCTGTAGTGCTGTTCTAAACTGCTTAAGAGTTGTGTCCTTTGGCTTGACAGGCACAAGCAAATTTTTCAAGGTTTCATACACCTCGGGCTCTGCTTCAGTTAAGAAAATAGCCTTTTATCATTCCAACACCACCCGGTTATGGTTTTCGTCATTGAGGACTTCAATGATATTATTTGTGGTGAAAAACATTTCTAACCATTCCACATATGCTCTGAAATGTTCACGGTCGCTTTGAAACTCCCCCAAATGCCCTATTATTCCCATAGGCGCAGCCATCTGGGCTCTGGCAGTTCAAACAAGTGTGCTTGTAATTTACCTTGGATTTGTAGCTGTTAATCAAAATAGAGAAGCTCTCAAAGTCTCTCTGTCGGTTGGCTGAATCATCCAACAACAAAAATGTCAGCTTTTTCCCCCCCGATAAACCCATCTTCGTCGCCATTGTTATACTTTCAGTAACTCACAGACACACACACAGCCTTAAGATGGCAGAACATTCTGAAACTCACCAGTCAGGTGACCTGTTCCCTTTCTTTATTATAAGCAGCACTGGCTGCAGTGCCACAGGAGTCCACAGGTGGAGCTATATATATTACTGTCATCACGGCGGGAATTTTAACCGAAACAAAAGGTTGGGTTGGGGGCGTGGGGATAGTTAAAGTGTTAAAACTTGGAATCCCAACCTAAACCCACCTCCAACCCGCCCACTTCCAGTTTTAATGGAGGGTGGGGGCCAAGGGCGGGCTGCCAATCCGCTGCCAGGAGCCTGGGCATCTAATTAAATATTATAATGAGGCTGGAAGCCTTTTCTTTAATCTCCAGGTTTTGCACACCTCGTAAAACTCACCAGCTAATGGAAGACAAAGATTGCTGGGTCCAGGAGGTAAGTGCTTTGCTTACCTCCGGAACCCAGGGTCACCTACCTTAGCCCACCCCCCACAAGGCCTCCGATCACCCCCCTCCCCCCACCCTCAGTTGTCAGATTCCCACCCCAGGCACCAATTCCCCCTCACCCTCCCTAGGCCTCTGATCCCCAGTATGAGGCCTCACCCTCCCCAGGCCTCCAATTCCCCGCCAGGCCTCCAATTCTCCCATCACTCCACGCTGCTCCCGGTCCCCAATTGTCCTCGTAAGCCCCTGGACCAAAGATGTAAAATTCAGCAAATCCTTCTTAAATGTGTGCGTCTGTTTAGACATCAGGTGAAAGAAGGTAGTGCTTGGTTGCAATGTCTCACCATGTGCTTCTCTACAAATGACGGAGAGTCACACCATGTCTCTCTCGCACATCTTCTGGTGAGCTGCTGTAGGCTAATATACCAACTAAGGCCTTTGAGCTAGGCTTTGGAGCACGATGGTGAAAAAGTTAAAATAAATTAAACGCTACGATGAAAAACGAAAATTGCCTTTCATGTTTATAATTGTTTACAACAGTATACTTTGGCCATTGCTCTGGAATTAGAAAATTTGCATAACATGACCAGTAAATAATAACAGAGCCAAAAATATAAACATAAGGGAGCCGAAATTACCCCTTTCCTGTTACCACCGGAGATCGGCGGCCACGTGCGGAGTGAAATGGCCGCCGATTTTTTGTGTAATGGCCGCCATTATCAAAATTCAGCTCCTGCGGTATCCCAGCAGTGACTCGCCGCCCCCCCAACTCGCACACCACTACACTGTTGCCAAGCCGTCCTAGATGTGTCATCAGAGTGCGCACCGCCAATGCTCCTCCCATGGCGAACTTCACCGAGAAAATCTTCCTCCCGCCAGGCGGTGCCAAAATCTGATTTTTTGAGCCGATGCAGTGAGGCCGTGGCCTTCTGCAATGGTGGTGCGGCTCCCATTAAAGGGGAGGATGCACTGCCATGTCATGCTGACAATTATGCCCTGGGATCAGCCGGATGCCAACAGGCAGCCTGGCACCCTCTCTTGGTCCCAGTGGACCCAACTTTTAAAATCACACAAGCTCTCCACTTTAAGTGAAGGGGAGAGCCATGGTGACATCCTCAGCGCTGATGACCGATAGCGGCGGACACTACACCTCGCTCCAACTTCCACCCCTCTCGTGTGCTCACTGCTGCACTACCGCCCCCATTATGAGCGACTTCCGGTCCGCCTGAAAAAAAGGCCAAAGAGCGGAATTTCGCTCAAGAGTCCACCTCTTCCAGCAGTGGGCAATTTCGGCCCCAAGGAATCAAGTCCACAGTAAGAAAAGGCCAATTGGCTCATCAAACGCACTGAAGAACTTCTGGGTAATTTTCACTTTCATCTCTTTGGACAGTAGACTATTGGAACAGACTGCCCAACTGTTCTAGAACCCAATCATTTTTATTTCGATTGATATCAACGGATATCGGGCAGTTTCTTTAACGGGCAGCTGATCCACTCCAGGTTTCCATCAGGGTGGCAAGTTAATAAATCTATCGCCATGTAAGATTATTCTGTCATGGACTCTGGCTACCCATACCTGTCGTTCCCCTACTTCAGGATGCCAAATTCCTTCCCCTTCCTCCCGTGGAAACAAATATCCCTTAGGCCTCAATCTCCTCAGCATCTTTTAAGGAAAATTATGATTAGATTGAGGATCAATCCACAGTCGGTATCACCTTTGGGTCAGTAGTAGCAGTCACACCTTGAAGTCAAAAGGTAGTCAGTTCAAGCTCCACTCAAGACCTGAGCACACAATCTAGGCTGATGCTTCAGTGGAGTATTCAGGGACAGCTGCCCTGTCCTTCAGATGAGATGTTAAACCGAGGCCCCATCTGCTTTCTCAGGTGGCCGTAAAAGATCTCACCGCACTACTTGGAAGGAAAGCAGGTTGAGTTCTACCTGGTGTCCTGAGCAATATTTAACCCGAAACCCACATCATTAAAATAGGTGAGCTGGTCAGGTTAACCCTGCTCTTTGCAGGTCTATGCTCTGCACAAACTGACAGTCGCGTTTCCCTACATTATAACAGCGGCTATACGTCAAAATAATGTCATCAGTTGCAAAACACTTTTGGACATCCCGAGGTCAGGAAAGTCCATTCTTTCTTTTAGTATTTAAAGAAAACAGAAACCAGAAAAATGAATAATAGAGATATTACCCATTCCCATATCACAAGAAATATGTAATGGTGACACAGTGGCCCAAAAGGAGGGGGTGAAATGAGTTTTAAAAATTATTAATTCATGCAAATGAGCTTTTAAAAAGTTCAGAAATATATTTTCTATTTGATTTTTTACTTTTCAACAACTTATCAGTTCTAAAATTATACATCTTAAACATATAAATAAATCTATCCTCAGAATGTGTGTGTTTCCCACATTAACACAAACTGTGAGATGATGCCCTTTACTGTTAACAGATGGAAATCCAAATTCAGAAACACGTTTCCTATTCAGCGTTGACTACTTGATGTTAATTTTTTTAATTAAGACTAGTTTTTCTGTGTTTTAATTAATATTAATTTAACTTCCCGGGAGATATTTAGCTGAAATAAATGATATTCGGTTGTGTGTATTTCCAGTCAGACACACACAAGAACATAAGAAATACAAGCAGGAGTAGGCCATACGGCCCCTCAAGCCTGCTCCGCCATTTAATACGATCATGGCTGATCCGATCATGGACTCAGCTCCACTTCCCTGCCCGCTCCCCATAACCTTTTATTTCCTTATTGGTTAAGAAACTGTCTATCTCTGTCTTAAATATATTCAATGTCCCAGCTTCCACAGCTCTCTGAGGCAGTGAATTCCACAGATTTACAACCCTCTGAGAGAAGAAATTCCTCCTCATCTCCCTTATTCTAAGATTATGCCCTCTAGTCTTAGTCTCCCCTATCAGTGGAAACATCCTCTCTGCATCCACCTTGTCAAGCCCCCTCATAATCTTATAGTTTTCGATAAGATCACCTCTCATTCTTCTGCATTCCAATGAGTAGAGGCCCAACCTACTCAACCTTTCCTCATAAGTCAACCCCCTCATCTCCGTAATCGACCTAGTGAACCTTCTCTGAACTGCCTCCAAAGCAAGTATATCCTTTCGTAAATATGGAAATTAAACTGCATGCAGTATTCCATGTGTGGCCTCACCAATACCCTGTATAACTGTAGCAAGACTTCCCTGCTTTTATGCTCCATCCCCTTTGCAATAAAGGCCAAGATTCCACTGATCTTCCTGATCACTTGCTGTATCTGCTCACTAACCGTTTGTATTTCATGCACAAGTGCCCCCAGGTCTCGCTGTACGACAGCACTTTGCAATCCTGAAGGGACTGAAGGCCGATAAATCCCCAGGGCCTGATAGTCTGCATCACAAGGTACTTAAGGAAGTGGCCCTAGAAACAGTAGATGCATTGGTGGTCATTTTCCAACATTCCATGGACTCTGGTTCAGTTCCTATGGATTGGAGGGTAGCTAATGTAACCTTACTTTTTAAAAAAGGAGGGAAAGAAAACGGGGAATTATAGACTGGTTAGCCTAACATCGGTGGTGGGAAAAATGCTGGAATCAATTATTAAAGATGTAATAGCAGCACATTTGGAAAGCAGTGACAGGATCGGTCCAAGTCAGCATGGATTTATGAAAGGGAAATCATGCTTGACAAATCTTCTGGAGTTTTTTGAGGATGTAACTAGTAGAGTTGGTAAGGGAGAACCAGTGGATGTGGTGCATTTGGACTTTCAAAAGGCTTCTAACAAGGTCCCACACAAGAGATTGGTGTACAAAATTAAGGCACATGGTATTGGGGGTAATGTACTGACGTGGATAGAGAAATGGTTGGCAGACAGGAAGCAAAGATAATAAACGGGTCCTTTTAAGAATGGCCGGCAGTGACTAGTGGGGTACCGCAAGGTTCAGTGCTGGGACCCCAGCTATTTACAATATACATTAATGATTTAGACGAAGGAATTGAATGTAATATCTCCAAGTTTGCAGATGAGGAGAGGCGGGAATGTGAGCAGCAGGGAGTCCGGGGACATCGGAGGCCGACTGGTGCAGCTGTAGCAGGGAGGCAAAAAGAAGTAGAAAGAATTCGAAATGTGACGTCACAGCCAAGGGAATAAGTGATTGGCTGGTGATTGGTAAGTAGCTTTTCTTTTTCTTTTCTATATCAGTAAGTAACCTTTAGCATTGTTGTTGCCAATTTAAGCTCGGACATGTGTTATGCTCCTCCTGTACTACGTGGGAAGTCAGGGACTCTTCCGGTGTCCCTGACGACTACGTGTGCAGGAAGTGCATCCGCCTCCAGCTCCTGACGGACCGCATTGCAGCACTGGAGCTGCGGGTAGATTCACTCTGGAGCATGCACGATGCTGAGAATGACATGAATAGCACGTTTAGCGAGTTGGTCTCACCGCAGGTAAAGGGTACACAGCCAGATAGTAAATGGGTGACCAACAGGAAGAGCAGTGGAAGGAAGGTAGTGCAGGGGTCCCCTGCGGTTATCGCCCTGCAAAACAGATACACCGCTTTGGGTACTCATCAGGGGAAGGCAGCAGCAGCCATGTTCATGGCACCATGGGTGGCTCTGCTACACAGGAGGGCAGGAAAAAGAGTGGGAGAGCTATAGTGATAGAGGATTCTATTTTAAGGGGAATAGATAAAGGTTTCTGTGGCTGCAACCGAGACTCCAGGATGGTATGTTGCCTCCCTGGTGCAAGGGTCAAGGATGTCTCGGAGCGGGTGCAGGACATTCTGAAAAGGGAGGGTGAACAGCCAGTTGTCGTGGTGCACATAGGTACCAACGATATAGGTAAAAAACAGGATGAAGTCCTACGAGACGAATTTAGAGAGCTAGGAGCTAAATTAAAAAGTAGGACCTCAAAAGTAGTAATCTCAGGATTGCTACCAGTGCCACGTGCTAGTCAGAGTAGGAATCGCAGGATAGCTCAGGTGAATATGTGGCTTGAGGAGCGGTGCAAAAGGGAGGGATTCAAATTCCTGGGACATTGGAACCGGTTCTGCGGGAGGTGGGACCATTACAAACCGGACGGTCTGCACCTGGGCAGGACCGGAACCGATGTCCTGGGGGGAGTGTTTGCCCGTGCTGTTGGGGAGGAGTTAAACTAACATGGCAGGGGGATGGGAACCTATGCAGGGAGACAGAGGGAAATAAAATGGAGGCAGAAGCAAAAGATAGAAAGGAGAATAGTAAAAGTGGAGGGCAGAGAAACCCAAGGCAAAAAACAAAAAGGGCCACATTACAGCAAAATCCTAAAGGGGCAAAGTGTGTTAAAAAGACAAAACTGAAGATTCTGTGCCTCAATGCGAGGAGTATCCGGAATAAAGTGGACGAATTAACTGCGCAGACAGCAGTTAACGGATATGATGTAATTGGCATCACAGAGACATGGCTCCAAGGTGACCAAGGCTGGGAACTCAACATCCAGGGGTATTCAACATTTAGGAAGGATAGGCAGAGAGGAAAAGGAGGCGGGGTGGTGTTGCTGGTTAAAGAGGAAATTAATGCAACAGTAAGAAAGGACATTAGCTTAGATAATGTGGAATCTGTATGGGTGGAGCTACAGAATACCAAAGGACAGAAAACGCTAGTGGGAGTTGTGTACAGACCACCAAACAGTAGTAGTGAGGTTGGGTCAACATCAAACAAGAAATACGGGATCTGTGCAATAAAGGTGCAATAAAGGTACAGCAGTTATCATGGGCTACTTTAATCTACATATTGATTGGGCTAACCAAACTGGTAGTAATGCGGTGGAGGAGGATTTCCTGGAATGTATTAGGGATGGTTTTCTCGACCAATATGTCGAGGAACCAACTAGAGAGCTGGCCATCCGAAGGGAGTGATTAGCAATCTTGTTGTGCGAGGCCCCTTGGGGAAAAGTGACCATAATATGGTAGAATTTTTTATTAAGATGCAAAGTGACACAGTTAATTCGGAAACTAGGTTCCTGAACTTAAGGAAAGGTAATTTCGATGGTATGAGGCATGAATTGGCTAGAATAGACTGGCAAAGGATACTTAAAGGGTTGACGGTGGATAAGCAATGGCAAACATTTAAAGATCACAGGGATGAACTTCAGCAATTGTACATCCCTGTCTGGAGTAAAAATAAAACGGGGAAGGTGGCTCAACCGTGGCCATCAAGGGAAATTAAGGATAGTGTTAAAACCAAGGAAGAGGCATATAAATTGGCTAGTAAAAGTAACAAACCTGAGGACTGGGAGAAATTTAGAATTCAACAGAGGAGGACTAAGGGTTTAATTAAGAGGGGGAAAATAGAGTACAAGAGGAAGCTTGCTGGGAACATAAAAACTGACTGCAAAAGCTTCTATAAATATATGAAGAGAAAAACATGCCATTTGCTTTCTTAACCGCCTGCTGTACCTGCATGCCAACCTTCAATGACTGATGTACCATGACACCCAGGTCTCGTTGCACCTCCCCTTTTCCTAATCTGTCACCATTCAGATAATAGTCTGTCTCTGTTTTTACCACCAAAGTGGATAACCTCACATTTATCCACATTATACTTCATCTGCCATGCATTTGCCCACTCACCTAACCTATCCAAGTCACTCTGCAGCCTCATAGCATCCTCCTCGCAGCTCACACTGCCACCCAACTTAGTGTCATCCACAAATTTGGAGATACTACATTTAATCCCCCCGTCTAAATCATTAATGTACAATGGTACATCAGTCATTGAAGGTAGGCATGCAGGTACAGCAGGCAGTAAAGAAAGCAATTGGCATGCTGGCCTTCATAGTGAGGGGATTTGAGTATAGGAGCACAGAGATCTTATTGCAGTTGTACAGGGCCTTGGTGAGACCACACCTTGAGTGTTGTGTGCAGTTTTCATCTCCTGATCTGCAGAAGGACATTCTTGCTATTGAGGTCCACCAGACTGATTCCCGGGATGGCAGGACTGATATATGAAGAAAGACTGGATCTAGGATGCTTATATTCACTGGAATTTATAAGAATGAGAGAGGATCGCATAGAAACATATAAAATTCTGACGGGATTGGACAGGTTAGATGCAGGAAGAATGTTCCCGATGCTGGGAAAGTCCAGAACCAGGGGTCACAGTCTAAGGATAAGGGGTAAGCCATTTAGAACCGAGATGAGGAGAATTGTGAACCTGTGGAATTCTCTACCACAGAAAGTTGTTGAGGCCAGTTCGTTAGATATATTCAAAAGGGTGTTAGATATGGCCCTTACAATTAAAGGGATCAGTAGGTATGGAGAGAAAGCAGGAATGGGGTACTGAAGTTGCATGGTCAGCCATGATCATATTGAATGGTGGTGCAGGCTCGAAGGGCCGAATGGCCTACTCCTGCACCTACTTTCTACGTTTGTATGTTTCTCCATTTAAATAATAATTTGCTCTTTGATTTTTTTTCTGCCAAAATGCATGACCGCACATTTTCCAACATTATACTCTATCTGCCAAATTTTTGCCCACTCACTTAGCCTGTCTCTGTCCTTTTGCAGATTTTTTGTGTTCATTACATCCTCAAAGAACTCCAGCAAATTTGTCAAACATGACCGCCCCTTCATAAATTCATGCTGACTCTGCCTGACCGAGTTATGCTTTTCCAAATGTCCTGCTACTGCTTCTTTAATAAAGGACTCCAACATTTTCCCAACCACATTTGACTGGAGATTCGCTCCTAATATTGTTTGTTATTCTATTCTATCTACAGCTTTCATGATTTACTCTGACCTGTATCACAAAACTACCTCCATTATAGTTCCAAATAAAAATGCCAGCTAAACTCAGTTCTGAGTGTCCATGAACCCATTGTGCACAATTCTCCACAATGTGGCACAGCTTATCTCACCCATTGAGGAAAAAAATGGCAGCAAGTGGAAACGTTCAAATTAGTGCAGGCGTACTTGCTCTTCTGAGGTTGGAATCAAGGAATGTTATTAAGGCAGAGTCGAGGGAGATTTACATTTTAACCAGCCCGCGTTTACCTAACCCGAGAGTGCTTGATGCTGACAGTGGCTGAAAAATTCACATTCCTCCATCCTGACTGCTATCTCATTGAGCACATTGGATATCTGTTCCTTTACTTGATTTACTTCTCCCGTTCTTCGGTCTCATCAACTCCAGACGTGAGGTGGCATGCGGTTGATTTCTTCCTAGGGAAGCTTTAATTATGAGGAGAGACTGGAGAAACAAGCACTTTTCATTACAGCCAAGGTGGTTTAAGAGATCTGATGAAGCTGTTCAAAATGATGAAGGGCTTTGACAAGGTAAACAGGGAAAAGCTGTTTCCAGCGGTCAGTGAGTCAGTAACTTGAGGACATAAATTTAAGATAATCACCAAACGAATGATGGGAGAGGTTAGAATTTTTTTTTGTGCAGAAGCTTGTTAGGACTAGGAATGCCCTACCAGAAACAACAACGGCAAGAATCCAGAACATCTTTTAAAAAGGTGCATAAGTATTTGAAAAAGAAAAAATTGTGGAAAGGGCAGTTTTTGAACTTTCCAGTAAGAATATGTCATACACTCGTCCATTCAGAAAGGCACTTAATAATTAGGGCCAGTGATTTGTAATGGCAAAATAGTCTGAGAATCATGTGCCAAGGCAATTTCCCTCTGGCCTGGTCTCGCTCTGCCTCTGTCTGCTCCTCACACCGCTCGTTCTCCTTCTCTGCTCTCCATGTCGATCAGTCCCTCCTGTTCTGTTTTAGTAAGCCCAAGATGCTGCAAGCTAGGTGTGCTGACACCTCATTCATTCTGTCTTGGTGATTACTACCTGCCTCAAGGACCTGCTAAGCAAACCTGCGAGGGTGGCAAATCACATTACACATATTACAGTAACTCTAACACAACACTTGCCTGATGAAAATGGTAGAAGTAGTATTTTTTCCAATTGATTTCTGTTAGTGCTGAATAAAAACCTTTAATCCCCCCGGAACCACTTCCCACCAGATGAGTGGAAGTGGCAAGTGAAATGCATGTGTTTGGCACAGCTCCGTGGGTAGCCTGTTAAATGGTAGCGGGCGCTGGTAGGGGGGGGAAATGTTTAGCTGCAGCCTGCTTGGTCTGCCCACACTGGAAACGCTGCTTGGTCTGCCCACACTGGAAACGCTGCTTGGTCTACCCACACTGGAAACGCTGCTTGGTCTGCCCACACTGGAAACACTGCTTGGTCTGCCCACACTGGAAACGCTGCTTGGTCTGCCCACACTGGAAACGCTGCTTGGTCTGCCCACACTGGAAACGCTGCTTGGTCTGCCCACACTGGAAACGCTGCTTGGTCTGCCCACACTGGAAACGCTGCTTGGTCTGCCCACACTGGAAACGCTGCTTGGTCTGCCCACACTGGAAACGCTGCTTGGTCTGCCCACACTGGAAACGCTGCTTGGTCTGCCCACACTGGAAACGCTGCTTGGTCTGCCCACACTGGAAACGCTGCTTGGTCTGCCCACACTGGAAACGCTGCTTGGTCTGCCCACACTGGAAACGCTGCTTGGTCTGCCCACACTGGAAACGCTGCTTGGTCTGCCCACACTGGAAACGCTGCTTGGTCTGCCCACACTGGAAACGCTGCTTGGTCTGCCCACACTGGAAACGCTGCTTGGTCTGCCCACACTGGAAACACTGCTTGGTCTGCCCACACTGGAAACGCTGCTTGGTCTGCCCACACTGGAAACGCTGCTTGGTCTGCCCACACTGGAAACGCTGCTTGATCTGCCCACACTGGAAACGCTGCTTGAGATTTCATTTCAAATTTATGTCAATTCGACAGATTGATTTGGTAGATTGGTAGTTGTGCGATTGTAATATGTTATCATCAATTCCAACCAAGGAGCCTCATCAGCATCATCATAGGCAGTCCCTCGTATCAAGGATGACTTGCTTCCACGCCAAAAAGGGATGAGTTCACAGGTGTTTCAATGAAGGACCTAATATTCCAGGTCCTGAGCTACATATTGAAGGGTGGAAGATGCCTGTGTGTGGATTTTTTTAATGCCGTTGAACACCAGCCACCACACGGGCTTGACAGAGCTAAATCGTGGTCCAGTGGCAAGGATTACCCAAGACGACTGGAGACCAGCTCTGCTGCATAGGCCTAGTGCGCACACATATTGCAGTGTGGACTGGCCCGTGCTGCCCCTGGGCCCTCGCTTCTACTGGCCCCCAAAATCATGCCTCTCCTGGGCCCTGATCACAATGAGCCTATTCTGTTGATGAGCAACGGGGGTTGTGTAATAAACTTATATGACATGTATTCAAAAAGGCGTTAGATGTAGTCCTTACTACTAGTGGGATCAAGGGGTATGGCGAGAAAGCAGGAATGGGGTACTGAAGTTGCATGTTCAGCCATGAACTCATTGAATGGCGGTGCAGGCTCGAAGGGCCGATTGTCCTACTCCTGCACCTATTTTCTATGTTTCTATGTATATCATTATAGAATTTATAATAAATGTAGGAGTTAATATAAAATTAAAACAGTTCATAACATCCAGCCTATCTTCCCTATGAGAAGGAAAGATTAAGTGCACAGTCTTAATCTCAGCGAGGATCAGTAACTCGAGGGCATAAATTTAAGATCTTCCCCAATAAAATGAAAGGCAGTCAGAAAACATGCTTTATACAGAGGGTTGTTAGGACATGGAGTGCCCGACCACAGATTGTGGTAGAAGCAGCCTCCATAATAGTTTTTAAAATGGAAGTGGTTAAATATTTGGAGAAAATTAAACAGGTATAGAAAAAGGACAGGGGAATGGGACTAAGTGGATAGAGAGTGAGCACGGGCTCAATGGTCCACTAAAACTCTATTATTATAGGTCAGCTCACAGTTGTCTCCCAAGGCTGGAAAGGCCAAGTTTCTCCAATTTTTTAATCACGATCTCTGCCTGAGATTATTCTCTCGGCTATTTGCTGAATCATCTCCGCAGCTTAAATGTCTTCTTCACATCTCGGTGACCAGAGCGGGACACATTATTCACTGATCAAAGCACTGTAAAACCGGATATTCTCCCACTATCGGCTTGGGTGAGTGCTGCTCTGCAGTGATTGCACATGTTGAAGGCCAAATATACTAAAATACCCAGATCTCTTTCAACTTTACACATCGCTATTTTAACACTATTTATGGAGTACTTTTGCAACCCCAATCTGTTCTTCCTGTCATGTATTCAACTGTCATTGTAACCCATGTATAAGCTGACCTAAGTTGTACACCTTGAGACACTGACCACAGGGAGCGAACTTGTGGCAGACACACCTAACCTGAACTTTCCAGTATAAAAGGGGAAGTCTAGCTCTTGAGGTCTTTGGTAATAAAGGTAATTGGTCACAGAGTGATCTCCTCTCAAGTATGGGCCTCGTGTTCATTTATACTGTATAGTAAGGACATATTATTGGCAACGAGAAACTGGGATTGAAACCACGCGAGCATGGCCACTAGCAGCACAGAAGAGAGGTACTGTGTTGGTGATGATTGGGATGACTTTATTGAGAGACTACAGCAAAGTTTTGACACTAAGGAATGGTTGGGACAGGATTCGTCCGACAAACGCAGGACTCATCTCCTGATGGTTTGTGGATCCAGAACCCATACTCCCTGATGAAGGACCTTCTAGCGCCAGAAAGCCAGCGGACAAGACGTTCGAAGAGCTCAGTTAGTTGACTGGGGAACACCTTAAACTGGCGAGCAGCATGCACATGGCGAGACACCGGTTTTACACGCACTGGCGGCGAGAAGGGCAAAGTGTTCTAGACTTTGTGGCAGATCTCCGGCAACTGGGGAGCCTATGTAAGTTCCCAGATGCATGCACAGCGGAGATGATGGAAGACTTTTTTATTGAGGCCATCGGGCACGCTGGGGTTTTCAGGAAACTGATTGAGACCAAAGACTTGACCTTGGAAGCGGCGCCTCTGATAGCCCAGACATTTATCTCAGGGGAGGAAGAGACCAGAATGATTTATGGCAAAAATCTTGGCTCAATTGTGGCAAACGACCAGGGAGTCAACATTGTTAATGCGGCACACAGTAATCTAGGCAGACAAGGGCAATCGGACATGCCCCAGCATGCAGTCGAACCCAAACCCTAGCCACAGAGACAATGGCTAACTGAACGGCGATTCATGCCATCGCAATGGACAATGCGGCCAGTAATGGGGCCACCAACACCTGTTAATGGTGCGCTTAAGGACAGTTACAGAGACACTCAGAGACAATCGACTGGTAATGGACCTTTTGTTTCCAACAATAGGGCCTCTAGCTCATGCTGGAGGTGTGGAGGCAAACACCCAGCCAGAGCTTGCAGGTATCAGCAATATACCTGCAGAAACTGCAACGTCAGCGGTCATTTGGCACGTATGTGCAGGAAGCCTGCAGCCAGGTTGATGTACGAGGAGGACGGGCCCGATGTAAGCCCTACGAGGCCAAATAAATACTTGGAGAAATCGCTGGAAGCTGAAGTTCAGCGAGTTCATGTGGAGCACATATACAGTTCATATACCAGGACGCCACCGATAATGATGAACGTGCTCCTCAATGGCATCCCAGTATTAATGGAGCTAGACACGGGGGCCAGCCAGTCCCTGATGAGTATCATATAGTTCGAAAGGTTGTGGGTGTCCAAGGTCAGGAGGCCTACATTATTGCCGATTGACGCACTGCTACGGACATATACAAAGGAGATCATTCTGGTGCTAGGCAGCGCCACGGTAGTCGTGACCAGGTTGCCACTCTGGATTGTCCCGGGGGATGGTTCCGCACTACTGGGGAGGAGTTGGCTTGCTGTCATGAACTGGAAATGGGGCGATGTCAATGAAATTTCTTCTGTGGAGTGAGTATCATGCTCACAGGTCCTGGACAAATTTGACTCATTATTTCAACCCGGCATCGGCACTTTCATGGGGGCCAAGGTAGTGATTCACATAAACCCGGATGCCAGGCCAGTACACCACAAGGCCAGAGCGGTGCCATATGTGATGCGGGAAAAGATCGAATGTGAATTGGACCGCCTGCTGAGGGAAGGCATCATCTCGCCAGTTGAATTCAGTGACTGGGCGAGCCCGATCGTGCCGGTGCTCAAGGCGGATGGGTCGGTCAGAATATGTGGCGATTACAAGGCCACCATCAATCGGGTGTCACTCCAAGACCAGTACCCACTACCAAGAGCGGAGGACCTCTTTGCGATGCTATCCGGTGGCAAACCTTTTTCAAAATTGGACCTGACCTCAGCTTACATGACCCAGGAGCTGGCGAGTGAGTCAAAGAAGCTGACCACCATCACGACACACAAGGGGTTGTTTGAGTACAACAGATGTCCGTTCGGGATTCGCTCGGCCGCCACGATCTTTCAGCGAAATAAGGAAAGCCTCCTCAAGTCGATCCCAAGGATGGTGGTTTTTCAAGACGACGTCCTCATCACGGGTCGCGATACTGAAGAACACCTCCACAACCTGGAGGAGGTGCTACGCAGACTGGACCGCGTAGGGCTGCGACTGAAAAAGACGAAGTCCGTCTTCTTAGCTCCAGAGGTAGAATTCCTGGGGAGGAGGGTAGCAGCAGACGGGATCAGACCTACTGCGTCCAAAACGGAAGCGATCTAGAGAGCACCCAGACCCCGTAACATGACGGAGCTGCTTTCGTTCCTGGGGCTCCTGAACTATTTTGGCAACTTTCTTCCCAAATTGAGCATGCTGTTAGAGCCGCTACACATGTCCTATGCAAAGGTCGCGATTGGGTCTGGGGGGACAGCCAGGAAAGGGCTTTTGATAGAGCACGTAACTTGCTGTGCTCCAACAAACTGTTAACGTTATATGACCTGTGTAAGAAACTAGTTTTAATGTGTGATGCGTCGTCCTTGGGGTCGGGTGTGTGTTGCAGTATGTGAATGCTAATGGTCAGTTACAGCCAGTAGCTTATGCCTCCAGAAGTCTGTCCCGGGCAGAAAGGGGCTACGGGATGATAGAAAAGGAAGCGCTAGCATGTGTATATGCGGTACAAAAATGCACCAGTACCTGTTTTGCAAGAAATTTGAGCTGGAGACAGATCTCAAACCCCTGACGTCCCTTTTGGCCGACAACAAGGCCATAAATGCATTGGCCGGCATACAGAGGTGGGCACTTACGTTAGCCGCCTATGACTACACAATTCGGCACAGACTGAGCACTGAAAACTGCGCCGATGCACTCAGCAGGCTCCCACTAGCCACCACTGAGGGGGCAACTGAGCATGCTGCTGAGATGGTCATGGCTGTTGAAGCTTTCGAAAGCGAAGGCTCACTTGTGACAGCCTGTCAGATTAAAGTCTGGACAAATAGAGACCCGCTACTGTCTTTAGTTAAGAAATGTGTCCTGAATGGGGACTGGGCAGCCACGTACGGGGCATGCCCTCAGGAGTTTAAACCCTTTCATAGGCGCAAAGATGAACACTCGATTCAGGCCGATTGCTTACTGTGGGGAAACCGCGTAGTCATGCCCCAGAAGGGCAGAGAGGTGGTTATCAGAGAACTTCACAATGAGCACCCGGGCATTGTCATGATGAAGGCAATTGCCAGGTCACACGTTTGGTGGCCAGGGATAGAAGCAGACCTGGAACTTTGTGTTCGCAGGTGCAACACGTGTGCTCAGCTGGGCAACGCACCCAGGGAACCCTTAGCCCCTGGTCCTGGCCCGCCAAGCCATGGTCACGCAACCATGTGGACTACGCAGGTCCTTTCATGGGAAAAATGTTTTTGGTTGTAGTAGACGCCTACTCCAAATGGATTGAGTGTGCCATTTTAAATTCAAGCACATCCTCTGCCACGGTAGAAAGTCTACGGGCAATGTTCGGATGTCTTGGTCAGCGACAATGGCCCGTGCTTCACAAGCACTGAATTCCAGGATTTCATGGCAGGCAATGGAATCAACCATGTCAGAACGGCACCGTTCAAGCCAGCCTCAAATGGTCAAGCAGAACGAGCAGTGCAGATAATCAAACAGGGGATGCTCAGAATCCAAGGGGGTTCCCTACAAAGCTGCTTATTACGTCTCCTGTTGGCCAATAGTTCCCGACCACACTCGCTCACAGGGGTTCCACCCACAGAGCTGCTAATGAAAAGGACGCTCAAAACCAGGTTATCCCTTATACACCCTACTATGAAAGAAATTGTTGAGAGCAGGCGTCAGTCACAATGTGACTACTATGACAGGAATGCGAGGGCGCGATGTAGTGATGTCAATGAAAATGTTTTTGTCCTTAATTAAGCTGCAGGGCCCAAATGGCTTGCAGGCACTGTGATTGCCAAAGAGGGGAATAGGGTTTTACTTACCAATGGACAAATCTGCCGCAAACCCGTGGATCAAACTAAAAGGAGGTTCAGCAACCCCATAGAAGAAGCAAATGAAGAACACGGTGCAGAGTTTACTCCACTACAGGTGACCGAACACCGGAACCAAGTGGAGGAGAGCACAGTCACTGTGGACAGTCCGGACAGGCCTGAGGCACCGCAAACAGCAGACACTCAGGCCAGCGCCCAACAATCAGAGCCCCAACTCAGGCGCTCTACAAGGGAGCATAAACCACCAACGAGACTTAACCTGTGATCCCAATAAGACTTTGGGGGAGAGGTGATGTCATGTATTCAACACTCATTGTAACCCATGCATAAGCTGACCTAAGTTGTACACCTTGAGACACTGACCGCAGGGGATGAACTTGTGGGAGACACTCCTAACCTGGTCTTCCTGGCATAAAAGGGGAAGCTCCACCCACCGTCTAGCTCTTGAGGTCTTGGTAATAAAGGTAACTGGTCACAGAGTGACCTTCTCTTAACTGTATAATAAGGACATATTACTTCCTATGTGCAATACTTTACAGCCATATTAAATTATATCTGTCATTGTTCTTCCCATTTACATATTTGATTAAATGTACCTGCATTCTACATTTGGCATGTGCAAAGATGGCAAGAGGCGAAAAGACAGTTTCCTGAAAATGCGCAGGGAAATACATTTTTCATTTTTCCAGTAGAGGTCATCAGAGTGAGAATCCCCGTTGAATATTTCCTCCCCAACCCAACTGTAGCTCACCCAACTCCTGTCCTGGCTGTGACCAGCGAACTCAGACTAGGCCAGATAATGAACTGTGACTTTTGGTTTACTCTATAAATACACACATACAATTATGTGCGTACATATGTGCTTTGCTTTGTAAAACTGTATATAGAAAGAATTTGTATTTCTATAGCACCTTTCATATCCTCAGGATGTCACAAAGTACTTTGCAGCCTATAAATTAGTTTTGAAACATGGTCACTGATGTTATGTAGGCAAACACAGTTGTCATGTTGCGGACATTGAGGTCCCACATCTGGCAGTGAGAGGAACGACTGCTTTGGTTGAGGGATAAAATATTGGCCAGGACACTGGGAGAACTCATCTGCTCTTCTTTGAATTTTTTACGTCCTCAGGAAAGGCAGGCAGAGCCTCAGTTTAACATTACATCTGACAAGACAGCACCTCTGACAGTGCAGCATGCCCTCAGTACTGCAGTGAAGTGTCAGAGTATGTGCTCAAGTCCTGTAGTGGGGCTTGAACCCACAATATTTTGACTGGAGAATTTGAATATTTGTTTGCCTGTGCTTTACTTTAATTAAGTTGACCCAAGGTGCAGGACATGGTGAAAAATTAGCCACAGTTTAATTGTATCTGGAACCATTCTGTTTTCCTTTTGGTGCTAATGAAATTTTCTTCTACTGCAGTTTGAGATTTTAGTCCAAGTTATTTTTATTGCAACACTTGCCGTCCAGGCTCACAGATGAATAATGGTCACTTGGGCAATCACTTGGTGAAATGTATCCCAGCAGTGAGTTAAGGCCTTCAGTAGCAGAGGCAGAGAGGGACAATGTTCCCTCTGGTCCCGCGCAGTCCACTCACCGGCTTCTTCAGTCAACGTAGCGCGTGCACAGAAATTTAAAGGAACAGCGCACTAAACGAAAGAGGCCACGCAGAACAAAGCTCAGTTTACGGGGAACATTGGAGAGGCATAAAATAAACTTGGTGCCAATGGAATTACAATGGGGCTCATTTTAACATTTATAATGGGCCGGAATGAATCAGCTGCCCGGTTTACACCTCGTCCGATTCTCTTTGCCACTGATTTAAGTTAAGTTAGGACTGTCCTGTTGTTAGTTAGCTAGATGGCTGAATTTGTTTCTTTTTACAGGC
Organism: Pristiophorus japonicus; assembly: GCF_044704955.1. Taxonomy (NCBI): domain Eukaryota; kingdom Metazoa; phylum Chordata; class Chondrichthyes; family Pristiophoridae; genus Pristiophorus; species Pristiophorus japonicus. The sequence goes on along the minus strand of NC_091986.1, from coordinate 187,834,201 downwards.
ACTGTGATTTTGTTCAACTCATCCATTTGCTGTGGTTGTTCATTTACTAAATTATTACTACACAAAAATAGACTCGGCTACCACCTAAAGAAAGTTTACCGTGTTCTGCAGGAATGTTTCCCTGCCTGTATATAAACTCTGTGCATGGTGATTAAACTGGAGTTTGTTGTGATCACACAGTACAGTCCATAATTACTTTAGGCCTACAAAATGTACAGCCTGACTATATCCACAAGAGATAATATACAATTACCAGAATAAACTAGTATGGCATGGGCCTAAGGCACTACTGACATTGAAGAAACAACAGTACCGATGTACTTTTCTCACAGATGAGAATGATAGCCAATTCTTTTTTCATTCCCTGACTGTGAATAGCTAGTCACTCTTTTCTCATTCCACTTGCAATGTATGCACCTGTGAGTATGCTCACAGGTTTGCAGGGCTGTTGCCTCCCCCCATTCATTGGGGACTTGGCCTGGAGGGTGTTGCACGGAGCAGTCCCATGCAATAAGTTTTTAAGTCAGTTCACGGGCTCCCAGGCCGCCTCCAATTTCTGCGGTCTGGAAGAGTCCGTGTTCCATGTTTTTACTGAATGTGCGAGGTTGCAGCCCCTGTTCCATTATTTAAAGGGGCTGTTCCTCAATTTCTGGCTGCACTTCAGTCCCACACTCCTGATATTTGGGCACCCTGTGCGGAGGGGAGCGGGTAGGTCCAAGGGCCTCCTTGTAGGACTGCTCCTGGGCACGGCCAAGGGTGCCATCAGCCGGTCCAGGCAGCGGGCGGTCGAGGGGGTCGTTCAACCTGACTGCCTGCCCCTCTTCCGTGCTTACATCTGGGCCAGGGTGTCCCTAAAGATGGAGCATGCGGTGTGCACCGGTACGCTCGCGGCCTTCCGCGAGAGGTAGGCGCCGGAGGGACTGGAGTGCATCATCATCCCCGGCAACCAAATTTTAATTTGATTTTATATGTTTTAAAAGTTAATTTGTTTTATTGCCGGTTTTAGTGTCCCCTCAGTCAGGGGGCACTTGTATAAGTTGTCTCTCGGTGCCCTAAAAAAACCCACAAAAAAAACACACAAAAAAACCAAAAACAAAAGCAAAAAAAGGGCACCTGAAAAGTGTTTGGAGTGTTCCTCCCCACCCCCCGCCCTTTTAATAAGGGGGCAGTTGATTTATTTCTTTATTGTTCTCAATCAAAAGAGTTGTAGGGCTATTGCCCCCTCTATTCATCGGGGACTTAGCCTGGATGGTGGTGCACGGAGCAGTCCCGTGCAAGAAGTTTTTAAGTTGGTTCACGGGCTCCCAGGCCGCCTGCAATTCCTGCGGTCTGGAAGAGTCCGTGTTCCATGTTTTTACGGAATGTGCGAGGTTGCAGCCCCTATTCCAATATTTAAAGGGGCTGCTCCTCAAATTCTGGTTGCACTTCAGTCCCACACTCCTGATCTTTGGGCACCCTGTGCGGAGGGGAGCGGGTAGGTCCAAGGGCCTCCTCGTAGGATTGCCAAGGGTGCCATCAGCTGGTCCAGGCAGCGGCGGTCGAGGAGGTCGTTCAGCCTGACTGCCTGCCTCTCTTCCGCGCTTACATCCGAGCCAGGGTGTCCCTGGAGATGGAGCACGCGGCCTTCCGCGAGAGGTGGGCGCCGGAGGGTCTGGAGTGCATCATCACCCCAGGCAACTAAATTTTAATTTGAACCATGTCCAAAATTTAATTTGTTTAAGTTTGTCGGTTCTAGTGCCCCCTTCCCCTTTTAGCCAGCGGGCACTTTTATAATTTGTGTTTTTAGTCCCCCTCTCCCCCAAAAACAAGGGGGCACTTGAAAAGTTTTTTGGAGTAAGCTCCCCCTTTAATCAGGGGGGCATTTGATTATTGATGCAACTCAAAATAGTTGTAGGGTTGTTGCACTGTGAGTGGCTTAGCCAGTCACATGATGTTCACAGGACTCAATAAAACCCCAGTCAGTTGGGTTTAGGTCATCCACGATGAGGCATGCAGTTGTGAGCCTAGTGGATGAACTGGTAATGTGTTGTGTGATTGTTAAACCTTTGTTAATAAACCAACTAGTTCTTAATAGCAATGTGTTGCTATGAATTCTTAAGCAAAGAACCCATGAAGCAAATACGTTACACCAGTGACTGAGACCGATTGGCTGTTCTTTCACATTCTATAGCTGACAGTAACTAACCGTTCTTTCCCATTCAGGGCTGAGAATGAATATTGGATATATTCAAGAGGGAGTTAGATATGGCCCTTACGGCTAAAGGGATCAAGGGGTATGGAGAGAAAGCAGGAAAGGGGTACTGAGGTGAATGATCAGCCATGATCTTATTGAATGGTGGTGCAGGCTCGAAGGGCCGAATGGCCTACTCCTGTATCTATTTTCTATGTTTCTATGTTTCTAAGCCATACTTATCACATTCTATGGCTTGTGTCCTTAAACTAACTTAACGTTTCCCAGCAAATGGCAGCAGCTACACGGCCTCAGCACCAGTACTTTCACTTTACATTATGGCTCCAATGACCCGTTGCAGGCCATGGAATCCAGCTGTGGTTTCGCTGTATTTAAGGGGCACTGTTTTAAGACTGCCAGCTGTCTGATTTTGAAACAGTTCCGTTTTTGAGTCAGTCGTCCAGGAATTTCTGAATTGTAAACGGGATACCGAAAGCTTGGTTTATCCCCTACAATGCCGCTGTCCTGCTTAATCGCTCCTTCTCCTCTGCTTTCAAAACCCTTGTTCCCATTTAAGTCAATCTGTCTTCCACTCGTGTTGCTCCCCCAGTATAGTCGCCACCTCTGCTGCCTCAAATCAGAGGAGCACAAACTGAAGCATACTCGATGCACATAGGCTTGATCACATCAAGTATTACTGTGTCCTCCTTGTCCCCCTTTGATGCTTCTGCAGCATTTGATATGATTAACCATGCTATCATCTTTCAACACCCCTCCTCCTTGGTCCAACTCGATGAGACTGCCTTTGCACAGTTCCATTCACACCCATCCAAATGCAGCCACTTTTCTTCACTTCCTTGCACATTGCCCCCAGAGTCTATCCTAGGCCCCTACCTGCCCCATGGCAACATTATCCACAGGCATAGAGTCACCTTCCACATGTATGCTGATGGTACCCAACTCTACCTCTCCACTACTTCTCTAGGTCCCTGGACTGCCTCTGTGCATCAGACTGCTGGTCTGGCATCGGGTCCTGGATGAGACACAACTTCCTATGGTCCAACATTAGGAAGACTAAAAGCATCATCTTCGGCCCCCACCATAAACTCCGCTCCCTTAACCTTTAAACCATCCCCCTTGGCGGCCTCTGAATCATACCGTTCACAAACCTGGTGCTATGTTCAATCGTAGACCGAGTTACAAATACCCCATCCTATCCATCATCAAGATTGCTTATTACCGCCTCTTCAACATTATGTACCTCTGCTGATACTTCAGCCCCTCTGTTACTAAAGCCCTTACAAGCATGCCTTTGTCATCTCCAGACTTCACTTCAACAACACTCCCTTTGCCAGCCTCCCATACTCCACCCCCCATTAGCTCCAGCGGCTCAAAATTCCAGCACTCCCCATTCTGCCCTGCTCAACATCCCATAAAAGTAGACTTTTATCTCTTGGTTCGGAGTCTCAGAATGTCAATTATTTTTTGCCAGCATTAAAACAAACCTTAGAACTTGTGTATCTCAAGCCCTGAATGATCTCACCCACCACCCCAATCTCGGTTTTCGACTGAAGAAAAGTGGGAGGCCTGGCACAGTCTTCATCAGAAAGTGTTTGGTTTGTGGAAGACTGGCTCCTTTAGAGTAATTAGATATCCCTGTGGTACTATAGTAACCAAATAGTTAACATCAATCTCATAGGTCTCACACAGCTGTGTCTTTTCTTTGTAGTGCAAGTCACGCGTCAGAACACTGCATAATTATCATTAATAAACGCAGGTGAGAATTTATTAGCACCATATGTCTGGAACAATTAATTCCTATTTTGTGGGGGAGGGGTAATTGGGAATCAATTGGAGGAACGCCATTCCCGAGTACTGAAATATCTTCCCACTTACCTGCATCAAGCAGTTCCGGGTTAGATGAAGCATGGACTGGAATCATAATAAGCTCCCATTTCACTGTTCCATTAAACCATCCCGGCTTATGTATAGAACAAACCGCATGCAAATCATAGCTCTCTCTTTCCAGCCCCAATAATGCACCTTTAACCTCAATCTCAGAAGAGCACCTACTGCAGAATCTGACACAGTCATTTCCCACAACAATCATCTCCATAACTCTTCCGAGTCCTGATCTTTGGCCACCAGGTTGGGCGCCCCCCGTGGACGTGATCGCTGTGGTTTCCGCGGTCTTGTCCGTGCCCGGGTGGCCCTGACGATGGAGCAAGCAGATCCGCTCGAGGCCTTCCGGTACGCTCGAGGCCTTCCTGTACACTCGAGGCCTTCCGGTACGCTCGAGGCCTTCCCGTACGCTCGAGGCCTTCCCGTACGCTCGAGGCCTTCCCGTACGCTCGAGGCCTTCCTGTACGCTCGAGGCCTTCCTGTACGCTCGAAGCCTTCCGGTACCGGTGGGCACCACAGGGACAGGAATGTATACTTCTTGTTTTAGTTCTCTAAAAAGGGGGCACGTTTGTTAGGTTTTTTGTTTGATGATACTATTAAGAAAAGGCATACCAACTAATGGCAACTTAGAGGCAGGCCTGTGTTGCAAATTTGTACTCGCTGAGAAATGGGTTGAGAGTACCTGCACTATTTGTCTTAGACCCTGAGAAGGGAGACTTTTAACACGTTCACACTTGTTGGGTGGCTGCCCAAGATAGCTCTGAAGGTGATGGGAAATCAATAATGTAAACAGATGGTGCCCATGTTATCAGAGGAAGCGCACATTATCTAATCACTACTTTCAAAATATCTCGTCTTCCCTTCTACTCCTTTCAACCTTGATGGTCTCCTGCACCGGGGCCCTTTCCTTCACCCCAAAAGTGGTGGTTTTTAACCGTAAATCTAAACCAGGTGACTTATGATTTTTGTCTGAGCAGCTGAAGCAATCATATCCAGCCAGCAAACGCCAGTGAAGCAGTTTTTCTATCGCTGGTCTGTTTAAATCTCTCCCAGCCATTGTGGAAGAGTGAGCCCTGAGAAATGATCACAGTTTGTGATTCTATAACCATTGCACAAAGTTGGGAACTGAACAGTGCAGTGGTTTAGACATTAGTTTTTAGAACATAGGATTTACTGCATAGAAACAGGCCACTTAGCCTATGCTCCACATAAGGCTCCTCCCACTCTGTTTACTTCATCTTACCCCATCAACATATTTTTCTATTCCTTTCTCCCTCAGGTAGGTCTTTAAAATAATGAAAAGGTTTGATAGGGTAGACGTGGAGAAAATGTTTGCACATATGGGGGAATCCAAAACTAGAGGTCATAAATATAAGATAGTCACTAATAATAAGTCCAACAGCGAATTCAGGAGAAACTTCTTTAACGAAAGAGAAAAGACTTGGATGTATATAGCGCCTTTTACAACCACCGGACATCTCAAAGCACTTTACACCAATAAAGTACTTTTGAAGTGTAGTCACTGTTGTAATGTAGGAAACGCGGCAGTCAACTTGCACACAGCAAGCTCCCACAAACAGCAATGTGATAATGTCCAGATAATCTGTTTTTTTGTTACATTGATTGAGGGATAAATATTGGCCAGGAAACTGGGGATAACTCCCCTGCTCTTCTTCAAAATAGTGGTTTAAAACAAAGCTGATTTATTTGCCATCGGGGGGACAAAAGGTCAGTATATGAGGAAGATGAGGAGCGGAGGAGCAGTGAGAGATCGCGGCTAAAGGGATCAAAGGGTATGGAGAGAAAGCAGGAATGGGGTACTGAAGTTGCATGATTAGCCATGATCTATTGAATGGTGGTGCAGGCTCGAAGGGCCGAATGGCCTGCTCCTGCACCTATTTTCTATGTTTCTGTTTTCTATGTTTTTACGTTCACCTGAGAGAGCAGACGGGACCTCGGTTTAACATCTCTTCTGAAAGACGGCACCTCCGACAGTGCAGACTCATTCGGCAATGCACTGGAGTGTCAGCCTAGATTTTTGGGGGCTCAAGACCCAGGGGTGTGCTACACTGAGCCACAGCTGACACTGTGGTGTCAGAGTGGTAAGAATATGGAATGTGCTGCCACAAAGAGTAGTTGAGGCGAATGGGATAGTTACATTTAACAAGAAACTAGCTAAGTATCCAAGGGAGAAAGGAATAGAAGGATATGCGGATAGGGTTAGATGAAGTAGAGTGGGAGGAGGCACGTAGAAATGTTAGCATTGACCAGTTGAGCCAAATGGCCTGTTTCTGTGCTGTACACTCGATGTAACTTGATGGAATTATCTAGCTTCCCCTTAAATGCATCTATGCGATTCGCCTCAACCACTCTAACTGATGCCAGGTTTGACATTCACACCGCTCTCTGGGTAAAGAAGTTTTTCCTGAATTCCTTATTGGATTTATCAGTGGCTATCTTATACAAGCTCCCCGCTGGAGTGGAACTAAACTATAGAGCCAACGGGAACCTGTTCAACCTATGTCGCCTCCAGGCTAGATCCAAGGTCGTCCCATCCTGTCATCGAACTACAATACACGGACGACACTTGCATCTGCGCACACTCGGAGGCCGAACTTCAAGCCATCGTCAACACCTTCACTGAGGCATACGAAAGCATGGGCCTTACGCTAAACATCCGTAAGACAAAGGTCCTCCACCAACCTGACCCTACCACACAGTACTGCACCCTGGTTATCAAAATCCACGGCGCGGCCCTGGTCAAAGTGGACCATTTTCCATACCTCGGGAGCCTACTTTCAGCAAGGGCAGACATTGATGATGAGGTCCAACACTGCCTCCAGTGTGCCAGCACAGCCTTCGAACACCTGAGGAAGAGAGTGTTTGAAGACCAGCACCTCAAATCTGGCACCAAGCTTATGGTCTACAGGGCAGTAGTGATACCCGCCCACCTAAATGGCTCAGAGACATGGACTATATACAGCAGACAGCACAAAGCGCTGGAGAAGTACCACCAGCACTGCCTCTGCAAGATCCTGCCAATCCGCTGGGAGGATAGACGCATCAACGTCAGTGTCCTCGCCCAGGCCAACATCCCCAGCATCGAAGCGCTGACGACACATGACCAGCTACATTGGGCGGGCCACATCGTCTGCATGCCCGACACGAGACTCCCAAAACAAGTGCTCTACTCGGAACACCTACACGGCAAGCGAGCCCCAGGTGGGCAGAGAAAACAGTTCAAAGACACCCCCAAAGCCTCTTGATAAAGTGTAACATCCCCACCAGCACCTGGAAATCCCTAAGTGGAGGAACATTCGGGAGGGCGTTGAGCACCTCGAGTCTCGTCGCCGAGAGCATGCAGAAACCAAGCGCAAGCAGTGGAAGGAGCATGCGGCAAACCAGACTCCCCACCCACCCTTTCCTTCAACCACTGTCTGCCCCACCTGTGACAGAGACTGTAATCCCTGTATTGAACTGTTCAGTCACCTGAGAACTCACTTTTAGAGTGGAAGCAAGTCTTCCTTGACTTCGAGGGACTGCCTATGATGATGATGGCGACTAGTTTTGGACTCCCCGACAAGTGGTAATAGCTCCTCTAAATCTACCCTGTCAAACTCCTTCATAATATTAAAGACTTCCTAGTCTTCTATTTTCTAGAGAAAAGAGCCCCAGCCTGTTTGATCTTTCCTGAAAGTTGTACCCTCTCAGTTCTGGTATCATTCTTCTAGATCTTTCTTGCACTTCCACCAGTGCTTCTGTATCTTTTTTTTATCTCTGGGACTTGGGTGCAAATCCATGCCGGGATGCTGGGATGAAAAACTCCTCTGTTTTTTTGGCGGCGAAATGAAAAAATTACCCCAAATGTTGGCACTAAACTGGTCATCTCACTCACAGAGGCCACAGGCTAGCTGGTGTTGGAAATGGAAAATGTCACACTGGAGTTCGGGCTGCGGTGCATTGTTGCAGCAGAGCAGAGGGAACCTGGTTCTGCAGCTCACGCACTGACTTGATGCTGAAGCTGGCTGCTGAAATAGAAAATTGTTGCATTCCTCGGCACTGACATACCTCACCTTGCTAACAACTTGCATTTATACAGCTCCTTTAACATAGTACAACCATCACTACAATTCAAAAAATACCTCATTGGCTTTAAAAGCGCTTTGGAACATCCGGTGGTTGTGAAAGGCACTATATGAATGAAAGTATGTCTTTCTTTTTTTCTAATAAAATGTCCATAGAAGTGTATCAAAATCTGACACCGAGCCCCATAAGGAGATATTAGCACAGCAATGTCGCCTGTAATTTTCCTTGTGGGTGAGGCCCCAGTCAAAACTCCGCACGTGTGCAGTTTTTCCATTGAGAAACCGGCAAGCGGCCTGTGCAGGAGCTTTGGACAAAATGGGAACATTGTAGAGCAGGTGACCAAAATCTTGGACAAAAGGCTAAGTTTTAGGTTGCGTCTTAAAAGAAACGAACAAGGTAGAGAGACAGAGCGGTATAGGGAGAGAATTCCAGAGCTTAGGGCGATGAAGAAAATTCAAGATTTTTTTTGTAAAACTGTTGTATTAATGTAGTTCATAGAACCATAGAATTGTTACAGCGTGGAAGGTAGCCATTTGGCCCGTCAAGCCCGGTCTGGTTCATTTAGAAGCTGCCTTGCAATATAAATAGCGGCCCTGGAATTTCTTGGACTGGAGATGGTAGAAGGCTGGAGGAACCTCGGAATCAAGGGTGGAACCTGGTTACACATGAATTCCAGTCCTTCTGGTGGGGACGGGGGCGGGGAAGGTTGGTGGTGGTGACAGCACGGGTGAATCTTCCACCAGATCTTCCTTGTCAAGGGATATGTCATGAGGAGTTCTCAGGCTTAAGAACATAAGACTATAAGAAATAGGAGAGAGAGTAGGCCGTTTGGCCCTTCGAGTTTGTTCCATCCATTCAGTAAGATCATGGCTAATCTTGAGAACCCCGCTCTTTACAAAATACGTCCATAAAAGACATTAGTGATCCTGACAGCAGCTGAGAGTTGGCGTAAGTCCCTTTGAGGCCTTCCTGTTCAAATCCCTACATGGCCTCCCCCCTCCCTAGATCTGTAATCTCCTCCAGGCCTAAAATATATTTAGAACTCTGCGTTCCACCAAATCTGGCCTCCAGTGCATCCCCAACTTCCTCCGACGCACCATTGGCAGGACATGCCTTCAGCCCTGAGGGATTTCCTCATTTATTCTGTCTGTTCCAATTCCCTTAATATCTCCTTCTTTGGTGCGATGACAATTTTTGTCTGCGAACCGCCTTGGGATATTTTCCACGTTAAATGCAAGTTGTTGCTGTTCTTCTAAAGGCCTAAAACCTTTACTAGACTTTGCAACCGAAGACTGAAGCAATTGTATTTTGTCCTTGGCCTCATGTGCTTATGGCTCATAGAAACATAGAAAATAGGTGCAAGAGTAGGCCATTCGGCCGTTCGAGCCTGCACCACCATTCAATAAGATCATGGCTGATCATTCACCTCAGTACCCCTTTCTTGCTTTCTCTCCATACCCCTTGATCCCTTTAGCCGTAACGGCCATATCTAACTCCCTCTTGAATATATCCAATGAACTGGCATCAACAACTCTCTGCGGTAGGGAATTCCACAGGTTAACAACTCTCTGAGTGAAGAAGTTTCTCCTCATCTCAGTCCCAAATGGCTTACTCCTTATCCTTAGAATATGTCCCCTAGTTCTGGACTTCCCCAACATCGGGAACATTCTTCCTGCACCTAACCTGTCCAGTCCCGTCAGAATTTTATATGTTTCTATGAGATCCCCTCTCATCCTTCTAAACTCCAGTGAATACAGGCCCAGTCTCTCCTCATATGTCAGTCCTGCCATCCTGGGAATCAGTCTGGTGAACCTTCGCTGCACTCCCTCAATAGCAAGAACGTCCTTCCTCAGATTAGGAGACCAAAACTGAACACAATATTCCAGGTGAGGCCTCACTAAGGTCCTGTACAACTTCAGTAAGACCTCCCTGCTCCTATACTCAAATCCTCTAGCTATGAAGGCCAACATACCATTTGCCTTCTTCACCACCTCCTGTTGAACCTGCATGCCAACACCCAGGTCTTGCCACCTTCCCTTTTCCTAATCTGCCGCCATTCAGATAATATTCTGCCTTCGTGTTTTTGCTACCAAAGTGGATAACCTCATATTGATCTACATTATACTGCACCTGCCACGCATTTGCCCACTTACCTAACCTGTCCAAGTCACCCTGCAGCCTCTTAGCGTCCTCCTCACAGCTCACACTGCCACCCAGCTTAGTGTCATCTGAAAACTTGGGGATATTACACTCAATTCCCTCATCCAAAGCATTAATGTATATTGTAAATAGCTGGGGTCCCAGCACTGAGCCCTGCGGCACCGCACTAGTTACTACCTACCTTCTGAAAAGGACCCGTTTATCCTGACTTTCTGCTTCCTGTCTGCCAAACAGTTCTCTATCCATGTCAGTACATTACCCCCAATACGATGTGCTTTAATTTTGCACACCAATCTCTTGTGTGGGACCTTGTCAAAAGCCTTTTGAAAGTCCAAATACACCACATCCACTGGTTCGCCCTTGTCCACTCTACCAGTTACATCCTCAAAAAATTCTAGAAGATTTGTCAAACAGGATTTCCCTTTCATAAACCCACGCTGACTTGGACCGATCCCGTCACTGCTTTCCAAATGAGCTGCTATTTCTTCTTTAATAATTGATTCCAACATTTTCCCCACTACTGATGTCAAGCTAACCGGTCTATAATTACCTGTTTTCTCTCTCCCTCCTTTCTTAAAAAGTGGTGTTACATTAGCTACCCTCCAGTCCATAGGAACCGATCCAGAGTCGATAGACTGTTGGAAAATGATCACCAATGCATCCACTATTTTTAGGACTACTTCTTTAAGTACTCTGGGATGCAGACTATCAGGCCCCGGGGATTCATTGGCCTTGAATCCCAACAATTTCCCTAACACAATTTCCCACCTAATAAGGATTACCTTCTGTTCCTCCTTCTCACTATACCCTCGGTCCCCTAGTACTTCCGGAAGGTTATTTGCTTCTTCCTTCATGAAGACAGAACCGAAGTATTTGTTCAACCAAAGTATTTGGTCCGCCAGTTCTTTGTTCCCCATTATAAATTCACTTGAATCTGACTGCAAGGGACCTACGTTTGTTTTCACTAATCTTTTTCTCTTCACATATCTATAGAAGCTTTTACAGTCAGTTTTTATGTTCCCAGCAAGCTTCCTCTCATACTCTATTTTCCCCCTCCAAATTAAACTCTTTGTCCTCCTCTGCTGTATTGCAAAATTCTTCCAGTCCTCAGGTTTGCTGCTTTTTCTGGCCAATTTATATGCCTCTTCCTTGGATTTAACACTATCCTTAATTTCTCTTGTTAGCCACAGTTGAGCCACCTTCCCCATTTTATTTTTACTCCAGACAGGGATGTACAATTGTTGAAGTTCATCCATGTGACCTTTAAATGTTTGCCATTGCCTATACACCGTCAACCCTTTAAGTATCATTTGCCAGTCTATTCTAGCCAATTCACATCTCATACCATCGAAGTTACCTTTCCTTAAGTTCAGGACCCTAGTCTCTGAATTAACTGTGTCACTCTCCATCTTAATAAAGAATTCTACCATATTATGGTCACTCTTCCCCAAGGGGCCTCGCACAACAAGATTGCAAATTAGTACCTTCTCATTACACATCACCCAGTCTAGGATGGCCAGCCCTCTAATTGGTTCCTTGATATATTGGTCGAGAAAACCATCCCTAATACACTCCACGAAATCCTCCTCCACCGCATTGCTATCAGTTTGGTTAGCCCAATCAATATGTAGATTAAAGTAGCCCATGATAACTGCTGTACCTTTATTGCACACATCTCTAATTTCTTGTTTGATGCTGTCCCCAACCTCATTACTACTGTTTGGTGGTCTGTACACAACTCCCACTAGCGTTTTCTGCCTTTTGGTATTCCGTAGCTCCACCCATACAGATTGCACATCATCCAAGCTAATGTCCTTCCTGACTATTGCATTAATTTCCTCTTTAACCAGCAATGCCACCCCACCTCCGTTTCCTTTCTGTCTATCCTTCCTAAATGTTGAATATCCCTGGATGTTGAGTTCCCAGCCTTGGTCACCCTGGAACCATGTCTCCGTAATGCCAATTACACCATATCCGTTAACTGCTATCTGCGCAGTTAATTCGTTCACCTTATTCCGAATACTCCTCGCATTGAGGCACAGAGCCTTCAGGCTTGGCTTTTTATCACATTTTGCCCCTTTAGAATTTTGCTGTAATGTGGTCCTTTTTGTTTTTTGCCATGGGTTTCTCTGCCCTCCACTTTTACTTTTCTTCTTTCTATCTTTTGCTTCTGCCCACTTCACCTCACAGGGACAGATCGGGGCAGTTACCATCGATGCACCCTTGCAGACGCTGGGACCTCCTCTCCAGGATTCAGGAGAAGGTCTAAGGCTACCAGCATGGGCGGACGGGGGTTGTGCTCTGCAAAAAGTGGTCCACCAGGATTTTCAGTGCTTTCCACAGCAACAGGAGTACAGAGTCTGAGAACTATGTTGGAAGCAATTCTGCAACAAGAATACAGCATTTTTCCCGTGAAACTCGCCTGATTATGAACCCAGGTCCCACAGCTCAAAGATAGGTTACTTGATCCACTGCACCAATTGGACCCTCAAACAATGTATTCGATGAACCACTGGACTGCAGAGGCTGTACAATCTCCATTCAAGTCATATTTGGAATGTTTTTTAAACTTCAGCTTTCCAACTTCCTAGTGGTTAATAACACAACTTATTTGAGCCGCTGGGGCCAGAAAATCCCAGATTGGCCTTGTTATATTTGTAAACCTGTATATACCTTGTGTAGCCACCAGAGTGCTCACCCCCTGGAGTCCCATGGGATCCCACAATCCCTTGGGAGCACAGGTACTTAAGGAGGCCTCACAGGCTGGAGAGGCACTCTGGAGACCTGCAATAAAAGACTACAGTCACACTTTACTTTGAGCTTACAGTATCCAGTCAAACTCTTCCTTCATACATAACAACTGGCGACAAGATACAGATGACGAACCCAACGATGCAGAGAACAGTGAGCATCCTGAAGAAATTTTTGGAGGGAGATGACTGGGAAATCTTGGTGGAACGACTCTACCAATACTTCGTGGCTAACGAGCTGGAAGGAGAAGCGAACGCTGCCAAATGAAGGGCGATTCTCCTCACCGTCTGCAGGGCACCAACATATGGCCTCATGAAAAATCTGCTTGCTCCAACGAAATCCACAGAGAAATCGTACAATGATTTGTGCAAACTGGTCCGGGAACATCTGAACCCGAAGGAAAGCGTTCTGATGGCGAGGTACCAGTTCTACACCTACAAAAGGTCTGAAGGCCAGGAAGTGCCGAGCTACGTCGCTGAGCTGAGACGCCATACAGGACATTGCGAATTTGAAGGAGATTTGGAGCACATGCTCAGAGACTTCTTCGTACTTGGCATTGGCCATGAAGTGATACTTCGCAAACATTTGACTGTAGAGACCCCAACCTTGAGCAAAGCCATAGCGATAGCCCAAGCGTTCATTGCCACCAGTGACAATACTAAGCAAATCTCTCAGCACACGAGTGCTGCTACAAGTACTGTGAACAAAGTGATGTTGTTTTCAAATCGTAACGTACAGGGCAGGCCCCACATGCCTGCAGCTGCACATCTGCAGATGTCTCAGAGTCAAGGGTGATGAATGCAAGGCCATTAACACCTTGTTGGCGCTGCGGGGGTGATCATCGTTTCCATTCATGCTGCTTCAAAGGGTACATTTGCAAGGGCTGTGGAACAATGGGACACCTCCAACGTATGTGCAGGCGAGCTGCAAACCTTGATAATCCTGCAAACCACCATGTTTCAGAGGAGGACAGATCCACGGTGGATCATGATGAACCAGAGCCTCAGACTGAGAAAGCAGAGGTATATGGGGTGCACACATTTACCACAAAGTGTCCCCCAATAATGCTGAATGTTGAATTAAATGGACTCCTGGTGTCAATGGAGCTGGACACGGGCGCGAGCCAGTCCATTATGAGCAAAAAGACTTTCGATAAATTGTGGTGCAGCAAGGCCTCAAGGCCAGTCCTGACTCCCATTCGCACAAAACTGAGAACTTACACAAAGGAACTGATTCCCATAATCGGCAGTGCTACTGTAAAGGTCTCCTACGATGGAGCGGTGCACAAGTTACCACTCTGGGTGGTACTGGGCGATGGTCCCACGCTGCTCGGCAGGAGCTGGCTGAGAAAGATATGCTGGAACTGGGACGACGTCCGAGTGCTCTCGTTCGTTGACGACACTTCGTGTGCCCAGGTCCTAAACAAGTTCCCCTCACTGTTCGAACCAGGCATCGGGAAATTCCAAGGAGCAAAAGTGCAGATCCACCTAATTCCGGGGGCGCGACCCATCCATCACAAGGCGAGAGCAGTACCGTACATGATGAGAGAGAGGGTGGAGATCGAGCTGGACTGGCTGCAACGAGAAGACATCATTTTGCCAATCGAATTCAACCAGTGGGCCAGTCCAATTGTTCCAGTCCTCAAGGGAGACGGCACCATCAGAATCTGTAGTGATTACAAAGTAACCATCAATCGTTTCTCCCTGCAGGATCAATACCCACTACCAAAGGCTGACGACCTTTTTGCAACACTGGCGGGAGTAAAGACATTCATGAAGCTGGACTTGACCTTGGCCTACATGATGCAGGAGCTGGAGGAATCATCGAAGGGCCTCACCTGCATCAACACGCACAAAGGTCTCTTCATTTACAACAGATGCCCGTTTAGGATTCATTCAGCCACGGCGATATTCCAGAGAAACATGAAAAGCTTACTGAAGTCTGTCCCACGCACCGTGGTCTTCCAGGACAACATCTTGATTACAGGTCAGGACACAGTCGAGCTTCTGCAGAACGTGGAGGAAGTTCTTCGTCGAATCAACCGCGTGGAGCTCAGGTTAAAAAGCTCGAAGTGCGTTTTCCTGGCGCCTGAAGTAGAGTTTCTGGGGAGAAGAATTGCGGCGGACGGCATCAGGCCCACCGATTCGAAGACGGAGGCAATCGAGAACGCACCGAGGCCACAGAACATGATGGAGCTGTGGTCGTTTCTAGAACTCCTGAACTACTTTGATAACTTCTTACCGGATCTCAGCACACTGTTAGAACCACTACATGTCTTATTGCGTAAAGGAGACAAATGGATATGGAGCAAAAGCCAAGAAAATGCCTTTGTAAAAACTAGAAAATTGTTATGCTCAAACAAATTGCTTGTGTTGTATGAACCATGGTTCCGAGCATGTGATGCGTCGTCGTACGAGGTCGGGTGTGTATTGCAACAAGCTAATGAATCTGGGAAATTACAACCGGTTGCTTATGCATCCAGAAGTCTGTCTAAGGCTGAGAGAGCCTATAGCATGATTGAAAAAGAAGTATTAACGTGTGTTTATGGGGTAAAGAAAATGCATGAATATCTGTTTGGGCTCAAATTTGAATTGGAACCTGACCATAAGCCATCGATCTCCCTTTTTTCCGAAAGTAAGGGGATAAATACGAATGCATCGGCCCGCATCCAGAGATGGGTGCTCACGTTGTCCGCATACAACTATGCCATCCGCCATATGCCAGGCACATAAAACTGTGCCGATGCTCTCAGTAGGCTGCCATTGCCCACCACGGGGGTGGAAATGGCACAGCCCGCAGATTTAGTCATGATAATGGAAGCATTCGAGAGTGAGCAATCACCCGTCACATCCTGACAGATTAGAACCTGGACGAGCCAGGACCCCTTACTGTTCCTAGTAAAAAATTGTGTGCTTCACGGGAGCTGGTCCAGTGTCCCAGTAAAAATGCAGAAAGAGATAAAGCCGTACCACTGGCGCAAAGATGAAATGTCTATACAGGCAGACTGCCTTCTGTGGGGTAATCGGGTAGTGGGCCCCAAGAAGGGCAGGGACACCTTCATCAGTAATCTCCACAGTGCTCACCCAGGCATTGTAATGATGAAAGAGATAGCCAGATCCAATGTGTGGTGGCCCAGTATCGATGTGGACTTAAGAGCCCTGCATGCACAAATGTAACAAATGCTCGCAGTTAAGCAATGCACCCAGGGAGGCGCCACTATGTTTATGGTCTTGGCCCTCCAAACCGTGGTCTAGGATCCATGTCGACTCTGCAGGCCCGTTTTTGGGTAAAATGTTCCTAGTGTTTGTAGATGCGTACTCCAAATGGATTGAATGTGAGATAATGTCGGCAAGCACATCCGCTGCCACCACTGAAAGCCTGCGGGCCATGTTTACCACGCACGGACTGCCTGATGTCCTTGTGAGCGACAACGGGCCATGTTTCACCAGTGCTGAGTTCAAAGAGTTCATGACCTGTAACGGGATCAAACATGTTACATCTGCCCCGTTCAAACCAGCATCCAATGGTCAGACAGAGAGAGCAGTGCAAACAATCAAGCAGAGCTTGAAGAGGGTAACTGAAGGCTCACTGCAGACTCGCCTATCCCGAGTCCTGCTTAGCTACCGCACGAGACCCCACTCACTCACTGGGATCCCACCTGCTGAAATGCTCATGAAAAGGGCACTTAAGACAAAGTTCTCGTTAGTCCACCCTGATCGACATGAACAGGTAGAGAGCAGGCGGCTTCAACAAAGTACATATCATGATAGCGCAAATGTGTCACGCGAAATTGAAATCAATGATCCTGTATTTGTGTTGAACTATGGACAAGGGCCCAAGTGGCTTCCCGGCACTATTTTGGCCAAAGAGGGGAACAGGGTGTTTCGGGTCAAACTTTCAAATGGACTCATTCACCGGAAACACTTGGACCAAATCAAAATCAGATTCACTGACTATCCAGAGCAACCCAAATTGGACCCTACCTTCTTTGACCTCCCAACATACACACCAGTGGCAACCGCCACTGCGGTTGGCCACGAAGCAGAACCCATCACCCGCAGAAGCACAGCAGGACTCATCACACCAGACAGCCCAGCAAGGCCAGCTGCACAGCAGCCCAGCGAGTGCCAAACAAACGAGTCACCAAAACCACCATTTGCACCGAGATGATCAACCAGGGCAAGAAAGGCCCCAGGTCGACTCACTTTGTAAATAGTTACACTATTGACTTTTGTGGGGGGGGGCGGGGGGGAGTGTTGTTATATTTGTAAACCTGTATATACCTTGTGTAGCCACCAGGGGGCTCACCCCCTGGAGTCCCATGGGATCCCACAATCCCTTGGGAGCACTGGTACTTAAGGAGGCCTCACAGGCTGGAGAGGCACTCTGGAGACCTGCAATAAAAGACTACGGTCACAAGTTACTTTGAGCTCACAGTATCCAGTCAGACTCTTTATTCATACATAACAGGTCTCCCAGTTTGTGTGGAGTTAAATTATCTCAGCTGGGACATCTGTCAAGGTGCTGCATTTCATAGAATCATAGAAATTTACAGCACAGAGGGAGGCCTTTCGGCCCATCATTTCTGTGCAGGCTGAAAAAGAGCCAACCAGCCTAATCCTATTTCCAGCTCTTGGTCCGTACCCCAGTAGACCACGACACTTCAAGTCCATATCCAAGTACTTTTCAAATGCGATTAGGGTTTCTGCCTCGACCAGCCTTTAAGGCAGAGAGTTCAAGACCCCCACCACCCTTTGGGTGAAAAGAATTCTCAACTCCCCTCTAATCCTTCTACCAATTACTTTAAATCTATGCCCTCTGGTTATTGACCTCTGGTTATTTGGCTTCAGCATCCCAGGAGAAGGAGGGAGGATGTGGGGGTGGTGTTGGGGTGGAATTACTCAGGGTTCCTGCTTCTGACTTCCACCCAGCGACAACTGATGAACATGAACGGTGTCATCGGGGTTAACTGTGCCACACTTAATGGTCAAATAGCCTGTTAACCCTCCCTGTGTACAGCTCACACTTGGTGAGATGATAAGAGGTCTGCTGTTGCCTGTGAAGCCATACCCCAGCTGGAGTCGCCACATTCTGGAGAGGAGGTGAACTTTACTTTTGCTTTTAATTTTGGAAGAAGAATTTGGAAAAAAATAAGAAATCCACTTGGAAGTACACTCACATTTTTTTCTTAAGTCCTCGAATTTGGAAGCCACGTAAACTTCAGAAGAACACACACAGAACTGGTATGCCAAGTAATTTAAATTCTGAATCACCATTTTTTATAAACTGCAGATTTATAAAAACCCAATTTGAAAATATTTGTACCCCATCCAATTTAATCATCTGTTCTGCAATGCAAACCGGACCATATAAAAGTAAAGCAGAAAATACTTAATAAAATCTAACGATTTACATGACCAAAAATAAATAAAATCATTCCAGCTCGTGCAGTTGATTGTACAGCCTGCTGCACATGCTCTCAGTTGGATTAACTTTCTCACATTCACAGTGCACAAACTGATTATCGGCAACACAAACAGAGTTTGAAAGGGAAAGTGAATCTCAAGATGGCAAGGCGATGCCAAGTACAAAGAGAAGGCCCACACATGGGCTGAGGGTTACCAACTCTGCTTGGACATATCCCTGGACGTTTCATCACATGGCCCTCCATCTCCAACTGCCCCACCCAGCAAAAGAGCCTTTATCCACCCCCCGCCCTCCCCCTGCCCCGCATCTCCAAAATTTGAACAACTAATAAATGAAATCGTTCAAAGAAATGTAAAAAGAAAATTAATGTTTTTTTAATGCGCCTATGATTTTCTTTTACCTGGGATGCTTACAGCAGTGTTCAGGAGATTAATCTTCAATTCCTGGAGACTCCAGGACAATCCTGGAGGGTTGGCAACCCTACATGGGCCTCACTGTGCTTCCGAATTTCAGCTGTACTGTCACAAGAGGCTACTGCCAAGCCCATTCCACAGAGATAATGTCACATCCATCTGAAGCTGGTTGACACGACTTCACTGTGACTGTTTAAGCTTTAATTTTTTTTTTTAAAAAGATGACCAAATTAAGTTAAACATTTGCAACCAAGTAAGCAACGCCTCGATTTCAAAATTCTCATCCTTGTTTTCAAATCCCTCCATGGCCTCGTCCCTCCCTATCTCTGTAATCTCCTCCAGCCCCACAACCGCCCCCCCCACCCCCTCGGCCCGAGATATCTGCGCTGCTCTTGAGCATCCCTGATTATAATCACGCAACCGTTGGTGGCCATGCCTTCTGTTGCCCAGCCCGAAGCTCTGGAATTCTCTGCCAAAACCTCTCCGCCTCTCTAGCTCACTTTCCTCCTTCAAGACTCTTCTTAAAACCTACCTCTTTGACCAAGCTTTTGGTAACCTGCCCTCATTTCTCCTTATGAGGCTCGGTGTCAATTTTTTTTATCTCATAATACTCCTGTGAAACGCATTGGGATGCTTCACTATGTGAGGTTGGGGACAGCATCAAACAAGAAATTAGGAATGCGTGCAATAAAGGTACAGCAGTTATCATGGGCGACTTTAATCTACATATAGATTGGGCTAACCAAACTGATAGCAATACGGTGCAGGAGGATTTCCTGGAGTGTATTAGGAATGGTTTTCGAGACCAATATGTCGAGGAACCAACTCGAGGGCTGGCCATCCTAGACTGGGTGATGTGTAATGAGAAAGGAATAATTAGCAATCTTGTTGTGTAAGGCCATTTGGGGAATAGTGACCATAATATGGTAGAATTATTTATTAAGATGGAGAGTGACACAGTTAATTCAGAAACTAGGGCCCTGAACTTAAGGAAAGGTAATTTTGATGGTATGAGGCATGAATTGGCTAGAATAGACTGGCAAATGATACTTAAAGGGTTGACGGTGGATAGGCAATGGCAAACATTTAAAGATCACATGGATGAACTTCAACAATTGTGCATCCCTGTCTGGAGTAAAAATAAAATGGGGAAGGTGGCTCAACCGTGGCTAACAAGGGAAATTAAGGATAGTGTTAAATCCAAGGAAGAGGCATATAAATTGGCCAGAAAAAGCAGCAAACCTGAGGACTGGAAGAAATTTTGAATTCAGCAGAGGAGGACAAAGGGTTTAATTAGGAGGGGGGAAATAGAGTAAGAGATAAGCTTGCAGGGAGCATAAAGACTGACTGCAAAAGCTTCTATAGATATGTGAAGAGAAAAAGATTAGTGAAGACAAATGTAGGTCCCTTGCAGTCAGATTCAGGTGAATTTGTAATGAGGAACAAAGAAATGGCAGACCAGTTGAACAAATACTTTGGTTCTGTCTTCACGAAGGAAGACACAAATAACCTTCCGAAAGTACTAGGGGACTGAGGGCCTAGTGAGAAGGAGGAACTGAAGGATATCCTTATTAGGCAGGAAATTGTGTTAGGGAAATTGATGGGAATGAAGGCCGATAAATCCACAGGGCCTGAGAGTCTGGATCCCAGAGTATTTAAGGAAGTGGCCATAGAAATAGTGGATGCATTGGTGATCATTTCCCAACAGTCTATCGACTCTGGATCAGTTCCTATGTACTGGAGGGTAGCTAATGTAACACCACTTTTTAAAAAAGGAAGGAGAGAAAATGGGTAATTATAGACCTCTTAGCATAACATCAGTGTGGGGAAAATGTTGGAATCAATCATTAAGGATGAAATAGCAGCACATTTGGAAAGCAGGATCGGTCCAAGTCAGCATGGATTTATGAAAGGGAAATCATGCTTGACAAATCTTCTGGAATTTTTTGAGGATGTAACTAGCAGAGTGGACAAGGCAGAACCAGTAGATGCGGTGTATTTGGACTTTCAAAAGACTTTTGACAAGGTCCCGCACAAGAGATTGATGTGCAAAATCAAAGCACATGGTATTGGGGGTAATGTACTGATGTAGATCGAGAATTGGTTGGCAGACAGGAAGCAGAGAGTCGGGATAAATGGGTCCTTTTCAGAATGGCAGGCAGTGACTAGTGGGGTGCCGCAGGGCTCAGTGCTGGGAACTCAGCTCTTTACAATATACATCAATGATTTAGATGAAGGAATTGAGTGTAATATCTCCAAGTTTGCAGATAACACTAAACTGGGTGGCAGTGTGAGCTGTGAGGAGGACGCCAAGAGGCTGCAGGGTGACTTGGACAGGTTAGATGAGTAGGCAAATACATGGCAGATGCAGTATAATGTGGATAAATGTGAGGTTATTCACTTTGGGGGCAAAAACACGAAGGCAGAATATTATCTGAATGGCGGCAGATTAGGAAAAGGGGAGGTGCAACGAGACCTGGGTGTCATGGTTCATCAGTCATTGAAAGTTATGTTGGCCTTCATAGCAAGGGGATTTGAGTGTAGGAGCAGGGAGGTCTTACTGCAGTTGTACAGGGCCTTGGTGAGGCCTCACCTGGAATATTGTGTTCAGTTTTGGTCTCCTAATCTGAGGAAGGATGTTCTTGCTATTGAGGGAGTGCAGCGAAGATTCACCAGACTGATTCCCGGGATGGTTTGACTGACATACGAAGAGAGACTGGATCAACTGGGCCTTTATACACTGGAGTTTAGAAGGATGAGAGGGGATCTCATAGAAACATACAAGATTCTGAAGGGGCTGGACAGGTTAGGTGCGGGAAGAATGTTCCCGATGTTGGGGAAGTCCAGAACCAGGGGACATAGTCTTAAGATAAGGGGTAGGCCATTTAGGACTGAGATGAGGAGAAACTTCTTCACTCAGAGAGTTGTTAACCTGTGGAATTCCCTACTGCCAAGAGTTGTTGATGCCAGTTCATTGGATATCTTCAAGAGGGAGTTGGATATGGCCCTTACGGCTGGAGGAATCAAGGGGTATGGAGAGAAAGCAGGAAAGGGGTACTGAGGGAATGATCAGCCATGATCTTATTGAATGGTGGTGCAGGCTCGAAGGGCCGAATGGCCTACTCCTGCACCTATTTTCTATGTTTCTATGTTAAAGATGCTATATAAATATAAGTTGTTGTTGTTGTCATCATCATCATAGGCAGTCCCTCGGGATTGAGACTTGCTTCCACTCTTAGCATGAGTTCTTAGGTGGCTGTACAGTCCAATACAAGAACCACAGTTTCTGTCACAGGTGGGACAGATAGTCGTTGAAGGAAAGGGTGGGCAGGGAGCTTGGTTTGTTGCACGCTCCTTCCGCTGCCTGCGCTTGATTTCTGCATGCTCTCGGCGATGATACTCAAGGAGCTCAGCGCCCTCCCGAATGCACTTCCTCCACTTGGGGCGGTCTATGGCCAAGGACTTCCAGGTGTCACTGAGGACGTCGCACTTTATCAGGGAGGCTTTGAGGGTGTCCTTGTAACGTTTCCTCTGCCCGCCTTTGGCTCGTTTGCCATGGACTAGTTCCGAGTAGAGCGCTTGCTTTGGGAGTCTCGTGTTTGGCCTGCGAACAATGTGGCCTGCCCAGCGGAGCTGATCAAGTGTGGTCAGTGCTTCAATGCTGGGGATATTGGCCTGGACGCTAATGCTTGTGCATCTGTTCTCCCAGGGGATTTGCAGGATCTTGTGGAGACATCGCTGATGGTATTTCT
This sequence comes from Pristiophorus japonicus, assembly GCF_044704955.1. Classification (NCBI taxonomy): domain Eukaryota; kingdom Metazoa; phylum Chordata; class Chondrichthyes; family Pristiophoridae; genus Pristiophorus; species Pristiophorus japonicus. The sequence continues at coordinate 187,811,540 of NC_091986.1, read as the reverse complement.
CCAGCGACTTGAGGTGTCTACTGTACATGGTCCACGTCTCTGAGCCATACAGGAGGGTGGGTATTACTACGGCCCTGTAGACCATGAGCTTGGTGACAGTTGTTAATACACAATTGGTAGTGAAGGTTAAATCTGGGTTTGAGTCCTGCTCAGAGAGATGGGATGAAGGCCCTTCCTTCTGTGAGAATCTTGGATGAAATGGGTTTGAGCAATGTTAATGCAACAGTTAGTGACTTCGGGCCACAACACAACACTGCCCACAGTTTGGCATTAAATTGGCGGTTTCGCTCAGAAAGGCCATTAATGTGGCTGTCGCAGAAAACAGAACAGATTCCCCCTGTTACAGCAGTGACCACTCTGCTAAGTCACGGCAGGAGGATGGTGAGGGGAAGGTGGATGTTAAGACACACTGGGCCAGACTGGGTAAGGGTGGCAGATTTCCTTCCCTAATGGACATTAGTGAACTAGATGGTTTTTTAACGACAATCCGGTAGTTACGTGGTCACCATTACTGCCACTAGCTTTTTCATTACAGATTTATTTAAGTAGCTGAATTTAAATTCCCCAGCTGCCATGGAATTTGAATTCCCTTCTCCGGATCATTAGTCCAGGCCTCTGAGGACTGAGATAAGGAGAACTTCTTCACTCAGAGAGTTGTTAACCTGTGGAATTCTCTATCACAGAGAGTTGTTGATGCCAGTTCATTGGATATATTCAAGAGGGAATTAGGTATGGCCCTTACGGCTAAAGGGATCAAGGGGTATGGAGAGAAAGCAGGAAAGGGGTACTGAGGTGAATGATCAGCCATGATCTTATTGAATGGTGGTGCAGGCTCGAAGGGCCGAATGGCCTACTCCTGCACCTATTTTCTATATTTCTATGTTTACTAGTCCAGTAACATAACCACAATGCTACCGGTCCCGCAATACAATAATATAAAATGTCTCAGCGCACTTTAATAAGGAAAAGGTGAACACCAAGCAGGAAAGAGGAAGGAGACATTTAGGGGAAGGCGGGGGAAAGAGATCAGAATGAAGGCACAGTCAATGAGAGAAGGGTTGTTAGCGCAACTCCTAAAAATATACCACAAAATAAATGATGAAATTTAAATTATACAAATTTAGCATTACATATTTTAAAAACGGTACAAGGAACATTAACCCCCGCCCCTTCACACACAGCCCTTCTCTCTGTGTTGTTTGGGTTGATGTGAAAACAAAGGCAATATGGATGGCCAAATGTCAATGATAAAAACTGGATAAGGCATTCTACATTATGTCAGATATAATTTACTAGTCTAAAAGTGAATAAGATCTTGTAGCACTGAGGACTGTGGAAATTGTCCCGAAATATGAAAGATACACAGGAAATGAGAGAGGATGTCATCTGGCACGAGAGAAGGATGCCCGGCAGAATTCTAATATTCAGTTTATTCAATTGGCTGGCCTTTAAATTGATTCTGTAACCGTTTCCATATGGTGGAGACACAGCAGCGACTCTTCAATGCTATTAAACTGGAGCCAAGCACCTTTTCTTTCTGTTTCGCCATATATTTTAATTAACCTGATCCTGGGCCATGGATCGACTAATTATAACAGAAAACTGACTGGCCGCTCTGTAAATAACGTGTGGGTATTACATTGATACTCGACCCTCACTTAATGCATGTATGTTTATACATGTTAAACATGATCAACATTTCATTTTAGAAAGTATCATGGGGAAGGGTGGTTATCTTCCTGCTGCTTGGCTTAAATACAACACTTCAGATTTTTTTTTAATTTTATTTTATTTCTGAAGCCAACAATAATCACTAATACCTCTCCCAAAGTCTACACAATAGAATAACTGTAAAATGCATGCAAAATGCAGGGAAACGAAGCTAATCGCCCTGCCTTGGTGCTTTCTCATCCTACTCTCTCCCTAGTGACATCCCCTTCCTTTCTTCTGGAATTATCAAACTATTATACAGAACCACAGGCATTTTCTGTCAATTGAAAATCAACGCCATGTTCAAACACTGCATTTCTTTCCCATCCAAAGATGGCTCCCAGCTTCTTCCCTGACCTTTTCCCCTTCATCCCATCCATTCTCTATTGCGCTCTCTCTTCATTGCCTGTCTCTCGTCCCTCTTCACTCAAACTCTTACCCAAGTTCTACCGTATGCAGCTAATAGAAGGGATTCTGTATAGCGTAAGCGTGAACTCCTGCTCTCATGGCAATATGCAGTGACTGGAATCCCTTCCACGAGGATTCTCGCAGTAGTGTCAATGAGTTAAGTTAAAGGGTGGTTTAATAGAGGCATTCAACATTATAAGAACATAAGAACACAAGAACATAAGAAATAGGAGCAGGAGTAGGCCATACGGCCCCTCGCGCCTGCTCCGCCATTTCATATGATCTTGGCTGATCCGATCATGGACGCAGGTCCACTTCCCTGCCCGCTCCCCATGGCCCCTTATTCCCTTATCGGTTAAGAAACTGTCTATCACTGTCGTAAATTTATTCAATGTCCCAGCTTCCACAGCTCTCTGAGGCAGTGAATTCCACAGATTTACAACCCTCTGAGAAAAGACATTTCTCCTCATCTCAGTTTTAAATGGGCGGCCCCTTATTCTAAGATTATGCCCTCTAGTTCTCGTCTCTCCCATCAGTGGAAACATTTTCTCTGCATTCACCTTGTCAAGCCCCCTCATAATCTTATACGTTTCACTAAGATCACCTCTCATTCTTCTGAATTCCAATGAGTAGAGACCCAACCTACTCAACCTTTCCTCATAAGTCAACCCCCTCATCTCCGGAATCAACCTAGTGAACCTTCTCTAAACTGCCTCCAAAGCAAGTATATCCTTTCGTAAATATGGAAACCAAAACTGCACACAGTATTCCACATGTGGCCTCACCAATACCCTGTATAACTGTAGCAAGACTTCCCTGCTTTTATACTCCATCCCCTTTGCAATAATGGCCAAGATTCCATTGGCCTTCCTGATCACTTGCTGTACCTGCATACTAACCTTTTGTGTTTCATGCACAAGTACCCCCAGGTCCCGCTGTACTGCAGCACTTTGCAATCTTTCTCCATTTAAATAATAGCTTGCTCGTTGATTTTTTTCTGTCAAAGTGCATGACCTCACACTTTCCAACATTTTACTCCATCTGCCAAATTTTTGCCCACTCACTTAGCCTGTCTATGTACTTTTGCAATTTTTTGTGTCCTCCTCACGCATTGCTTTTCCTCCCATCTTTGTATCGTCAGCAAACTTGGCTACGTTACACTCGGTCCCTTCTTCCAAGTTGTTAACATAGATTGTAAATAGCTGGGGTCCCAGCACTGATCCATGCGGCACCCCACTAGTTACTGATTGCCAACCCGAGAATGAACCATTTATCCCGACTCTCTGTTTTCTGTTCGTTAGCCAATCCTCTATCCATGCTAATATATACCCTCCAACCCCGTGAACTTTTATCTTGTGCAGTAACCTTTTATGTGACACCTTGTCAAATGCCTTCTGGAAGTACAAATACACTACATCCACTGGTTCCCTTTATCCACCCTGTTCATTACATCCTCAAAGAATTCCAGCAAATTTGTCAAACATGACTTCCCCTTCATAAATCCATGCTGACTCTGCCTGACCGAATTATGCTTTTCCAAATGTCCTGCTACTGCTTCTTTAATAATGGACTCCAACATTTTCCCAACCAGTGATGTTAGTCTAACTGGTCTATAATTTCCTGATTTTTGTCTGCCTCCTTTTTTAAATAGGGGTATTACATTTGCAGTTTTCCAATCTGCTGCGACCTCCCCAGAATCCAGGGAATTTTGGTAAATTACAACCAATGCATCCACAATCCTTGCTGCTACTTCTCTTAAGATCCTAGGATGCAAGCCAACAGGTCCAGGGATTTATCTGCCTTTAGTCCCATTATCTTACTGAGTACCACCTCCTTAGTGATTGTGATTGTGTTAAGTTCCTCCCTCCCTATAGCCCCTTGACTATCCACTGTTGGGGTATTGTTAGCATCCTCTACCGTAAAGACTGATACAAAATATTTGTTCAGAGTTTCTGCCATCTCCATGTTCCCCATTACTAATTCCCTGATCTCGTCCTCTAAGGGACCAACATTTACTTTAGCCACTCTTTTCCTTTTTATATACCTATATAAACTCTTGCTATCTGTTTTTATATTTTGTGCTGGTTTACTTTCATAGTCTATCTTCCCTTTCTTAATCATTTTCTTAGTCATTCTTTGTTGGCTTTTAAACGCTTCTGTCCTCCCACTAGTTTTGGCTACTGGGGTTTTAATAGAGCAAATAGGGAGAGACTGTTTCCAGTGTCAGTAACCAGAGGACACAGATTTAAGGTAAATGGCAAAAGAACCAGGGGGAGATGAGGAGATTTTTTTTTAACGCTGGATTGCATTGAAAGAAAAGAGAGAAAAAAATAGAAAACCCCCCAAAAAATAAGGAAAAAAAAAGAAAAAGAAAACAAGTCAAAGAAAAAGGAGAAAAAGGGAAGAAAGAAGAAGAGAGAGAAAGAAAGAGCAAGAGAGAGAGAGAAAGAGAAAGAGAGAGAGAAAGTTTTGCATTATAAAAAAAAAGTGGCAGAAACAGATTCAATAATAACTTTCAACAGGGAATTGGATAAGTATTTGAGGGGAGAGAAATTGCAGGGCTATAGGGGAGCCGACACAGGCACGATGAGCTGATTGGCCTTCTTCAGCACTGTATGATTCTATGAATGGAGACGGGTCTCGTCTGTGCTGAGCTTTGCCAGCAAATGAAGGCATGTAGACCACGGCTACAAAGTGCTGATGATTGGTAAGTATAACAAAATACCATTGAATACAGAATTTACAGCATGGAGAGTGGCCATGCAGCCCATCGTGCCTGTGGGAATGCAGAACATGGCACTGTTACAGCTCAACAGTAACTGTGCACAGCTTGAGCATATTTGCTGTCAGATGTTTTTGACGTCTCCACACAGATTTCCCCCTTAATTGATTTTGTTCGTCTGTGGGTCGGTTTTCATTCTTTCTGGCGTACATGAAAGTTGACCAGGAAGAACAGGAACAATCTGTCTGCTGCGGAGGAAGTATGATAACAATTTGTATCAATGGCACAGGACAAGTTGCGGACGATAAGTGAAGCCACGAAGGCAACGAGCGAGAGTAGCGCAGCACTCTGGCTGCACACGTGGTCCATTATATGGTACCTGTGCCCGAGTGTGACCTGTGGCACAGATCCAGCCCAGGCTCGCCTGCCAACCTACGCAGAGCAAAGGAACAAACTGAACAAACAGTGGCCGGGGAAACAGCCTCCGCAGATAATCCCGCAAATCTTGTGTGACATTGCTGGGTGAGCAACAAGACTGACGAACGGCTCATTACCACACTTGGCCCCCAACTCTCCAACAGACTTCAGGAACAGTGCTTTCAGCTGGACGCAAGAGCTGTGGCTCAGAATGCAGTGTGGATACGGAGCCTCCGGCAAGCATTACTGTACATCTCACTCTCAGTGGGAAAAGTGACAGATGATTCTTCGATTGACAATTTCTGCACTTCATCACTCACCCCACCCCCGACTCCCCCCCCCCCCCCCCGGCCCCCACCCCCCCCCCCCCCCCACACCAACTCCCACCCACAACCAAAAGGCTGAAAATAAATCGTAAGTGAGCAGGCAATTGGGCAGTTGACAGCATCACAATTTCTGCCAATACTTCCAGGGCCATGACCTCATCCTCTGATTTCTCAGCGAGACAGGGATTTGCTGCATGTTAACACACAAGGGCTGTCGCCAGCCACTGCAGGCGCGAGATAGCGAGCAGCACATTCACTAATCATGCCTACTTTTAAAGTAGGAGGAAGCTTTTTCCTCCTTAAGGTTTTCATAGATCTTTTATCGAAATACTGGCTGATCTCCTGTGGCATTGCGTGTAGTACGTCAGCGGATACACTGTTTATAAGGGGAAGACATTATACAGTGATATATATTATTCCGCTGCTAAGGTCCCTTCAAAGCTACATGGTCTAATTATTCTAAATAGAGGCAACCAGAGGTCAATTAAAGGCTAACTGGCTCCTCCTCAGAGCAGAAAAGAATATAAAGAATGATTGCTGCTCCTTTTTAAAGAAAGACTTGCATTTATATAGCGCCTTTCAGGACCACCGGATGTCCCAAAGCACTTTACAGCCAATAAAGTGTTTTTTGAAGTGTAGTCACAGTTGCAATGTACGAAATGCGGCAGACAATTTGCGCACAGCAAGCTCCCACAAACAGCAATGTGATAATGACCAGATAATCTGTTTTAGTGATGTTGATTGAGGGATAAATATTGTCCAGGTGATTTTGCATTTGTAAGACCGTTTATCTGAAATGTTACAGACTCAAAACTTTTAAACGGATAGATACAGGCAGCTACTGCCTTCTTTTCTCACAGGGTGCTGGTCCTATACTCAAGTGCCATGACGCACAGCTTTGCTCGTAGAAGGGGAAGATCCCCTCTGGTTGAGGTGGAAAACAAATTTCCTCTGATGGCTATTTACACCTCAATATCTTTCTTCAAGAAAAAATTTCAGTAGAAATAGCACAGGAAATCTTCCCACTCTATTTATCATGTCACTAAATTCCGCAACCAGTTTAAGTCCTGTCATCATCTCCCCGCCCCAGAGTTTCTCTTTGGCCCCTGATACATTTCTGCAGTTTAGTTTTATAATCTGTGTTTACAGTGCTCCTCCCTAGAGACTCGCAAACATCCGTTTCTGGAAGCAGGAATCGAGCAGGCCTGCTATCTAATAGACAATCTACTTCAGCCTCTGCTCCACACAACTTCGGCCTTGTCTTACAGGCTGAGGTGTCCAGTTCAAAATCTTCCCCTCTCCTCCCCAACACACTTCTGTAAGACATTTATTTATTCTGTGGTGAGAGAAAAGGATGACACCCTAGAATCATCAAGTGAATTTATGAAAGTTTATTACATTTTATTTAGTAGCCATCTTAAAAGCAAAGTCTTGGAAATCCACGCAGGGGGGTGAAGTGGGAGGGGGTCACCCACCATAACAAGTAATATTCAGCTATTTCTCCAGAGATTCCCCCGATCTCCCACTGAAGTTAAGGCGGGAGATTGGGAGAACAATTCCTCCCCCCGCCCCACCACCAAATTTCAGGGCCTAAATCTCACCTAGAATCATAGAGTAGTACAGCACAGAAGGAGGCCATTCGGCCCATCGACTCTGCGCCGGCTCTTTCGAAGAGCAATCCAGTGAGTCCGACTCCCTCGCTCTTTCCCCATATCCCTGCAATGTTTTTCTCCTTCAAATATTTATCCAAATGTCGCAATATTAATTATTATGGGTGTGTTACACCTCACTCCTCCTCTCCATCGTCTTCAGTCTGTTGTCTCAGCTACTGCTTCAGATGTCATCCACCCAACTTGTTCCAGATTGCCATTTAACAACAGTCCCTTATATGAGATACGTACTTGTCTCTAAGTTACTTCCGACCCCGTCCTCCTCTCTCGCTGACCTTCCTGCCCAGTGTGCTTGCGGGGGGCTAATTTTACCAACTTCCTTCCCGTCCTATTCCCTCTACTTTGTTACATGGTAGCACTTGTTCACCTGTGGTATGGTCTGTTTCACATATATTAATCAGTGGGTTTCACACATTACTTGGTGTGATGTAAGCATTTTAACCATGAACTTACGTCCATTTTTAGCAAAATGGGCTGTTTTTAGATTAAAAGGGCATGAAATGAGGCAGCCCATTTTTCTTTTATTTATGCACACACAACTCTGCCCAGTGTTAGAAATGTTGTAAATATAACAGGAAGGCTTCCTTTGATCACCATTTCTAGTGAGATCCTACGAGCGTTGAACAAAAAGAGCGTGCATATATATAGCGCCTTTCACGACCTCAGGACGTCCAAAGCGCTTTACAGGCAATGAAATACCCTTGAAGTGTAGTCACTGTTGCAATCACTTTGCGCACAGCAAGGTCCTACACAGAGCAATAAGATAATCTGTTTTTACTGATGTTGGTTGAAGGGTATATATTGGCCAGGACACCGGGGAGAACTTCCCTGCTCCTTCTTTGAATAGTGCGACGGGCTCCTTTACATCCACCTGAGAGGGCTATTTTTTGGTATTAGGGAGCAGTTCTCTCCCAATTTTCCCTCCCCTCTGCCGTGCCCCCTGCCCCCTTCAGATGGTAACATCTGCAAGGGTGCCAACAGCTCATAAACCTGCATCCCGGATCTGGGCCTGACCCTGTTCTTGCTTGACATCCGCTCAGATGCATTTTTCCAGCAGGAATTATCAAATAATTATCGGGAGCGGGAACCCTGCTCGTTATGCGTCTCCCACCAGAGCCCAAGGGCATTGTGACCAACTGGATCTGCCCCTGCTGTGATCTGCTAAACTAGCACAGCTCAGGAATAAAACCTGGGACTCCAGGGGTCTCTGTGGCTCAGTTCCACACCAGGCAATACACTCAACTTGCTGAGCCCTTGGTGGAGATCATTGTTTTAATAATAATAATGGAACTCGTTAATCATTTCCGAAACTATCAGTAAAACTCGCTTCCAAGTAAAGGCAAGCCTGAGCAAACGACGTGATGTACTGGAGGGATGAGCTTCAATGGGCCGAATGGCCTGTTCTCTTCACTGACATTTCTTCTGCTTTTAATAGCTAGCATCTGGCAACAAACTGCAACTTCCCCCTAGCTGGCAGCCAAGCACTCTAGCCCACTGGTGTGTAAATGTAGGAAGAATATTTACTATATAACACACACCGAGGTTTTAACATGAAATAAAATATTTACTTGAGAGGGACATTACTGGAACACAGTAGTTAAACATTATATCTGAACACTGCTCGCTTCGCAATTGAAATACATCAATCTATTTTTTATAGCACTGCACAAACACATTCAAACAAATTAAAATCTCTCCACTCAAGCACAAAGTAGACAAAGAGTAGGCCTGAAAGTAAAATGGCAGAATCTTCCCTTTTCCCAAAATATCCCTGTTACACCACATTTCCTGAAACTAATATAAACACCCCGACTGAACAGAATGTCCCTGGAAGGAGAGAGCATTTCCCAATTTGGAAGTCAGTCTGGGGGAGAGCACTTACTGCAAGCCATATCTAAGTTCAAGCTCTAAGGAGCTTGAGCAAGTGATAAGCAGCCAACTATATTTTTAAACTTAAGTACACATCTTTCTGCACATTCGACTTGCGCAATATATCGATGAGCTGGACTTGGGTATACAAGACTTACTTTTAAAGATGATACGAAACTCGGAACCATAGTAAACAATGAGGCAGATAGTAACAGACTTCAGGAGGACGCAGACTGGTGAAATGGGCAGACACCTGGCAGGTGAAAGTTAATGCAGAGAAGTGTGAAGTGATACATTTTGGTGAGAAGAATGAGAGGCGATATGAACTAAATGGTACAAAAGCAAAATACTGCGAATGCTGGAATCTGAAATAAAAACAGAAAACGTTGGAAATCTCAGCGGGTCAGGCAGCATTTGTGGAGTGAATCAGAGTTAACGTTTCGGGTCTGAGACCCTTCGTCAGAACTGGAAAAGTTTGAGATATAACAAGGAAGTGCAGGGCAGTGAGAGGGGGAGGGGAAGGAAGGACAAAAGGGAAGGTCTGTGATAGGGTGAAAGGCAGGAGAGATTGGAGAGACAAAAGGGATGATGGGCAAAAATGGTACAATTTTAAAGAGGGGTGCAGGAACAGAGAGACCCATGAGTGTATGGAAACAAATCTTTGAAGGTGGCAGGACAAGGTGAGAAGGCTGTTAAAAAAAGAATATGGGATCCTTGACTTTATAAACACAGGCATAGAGCACAAAAGCAAGGACCTTATGCTGAAACCTTATAAAACACTGGCTAGGCCTCAACTGGAGTATTCACTAGAATGGTACCGGGGATAAGGAACTTCAGTTATGTGGAGAAACTGGAGAGCTAAGGTTGTTCTCCTTAGGGCAGAGAAAGTTAAGAGGAGATTTGATATGTGCTTTCAAAATCATGAATGGTTTAGACAGAGTAATTAAAAAGAAACTGTTTCCAGTGGCAGAAGGGTCCAGGATGGTATGTTACCTCCCTGGTGCAAGGGTCAAGGATGTCTCGGAGCGGCTGCAGGGCATTCTGGAGGGGGAGGGTGAATAGCCAGTTGTTATGGGGTGCATATAGGTACCAACGATATAGGTAAAAAACGGGATGAGGTCCTACATAAGAACATAAGAACATAACAATTAGGAACAGGAGTAGGCCATCTAGCCCCTCGAGCCTGCTCCGCCATTCAACAAGATCATGGCTGATCTGGCCATGGACTCAGCTCCACTTACCCGCCCGCTCCCCACAACCATTAATTCCCTTATTGGTTAAAAATCTATCTATCTGTGATTTGAATACATTCAATGAGCTTGACTCAACTGCTTCCCTGGGCAGAGAATTCCACAGATTCACAACCCTCTGGGAGAAGAAATTCCTTCTCAACTCGGTTTTAAATTGGCTCCCCGTATTTTGAGGCTGTGCCCCCTAGTTCTAGTCTCCCCGACCAGTGGAAACAACCTCTCTGCCTCTATCTTGTCTATCCCTTTCTTTATTTTAAATGTTTCTATAAGATCACCCCTCACTCTTCTGCACTCCAACGAGTAAAGACCCAGTCTACTCAATCTATCATCATAAGGTAACCCCCTCATCTCCGGAATCAGCCGAGTGAATCGTCTCTTTACCCCCTCCAAGGCGAGTATATCCTTCCTTAAGTAAGGTAACCAAAACTGCACGCAGTACTCCAGGTGCGGCCTCACCAATACCCTGTACAGTTGCAGCAGGACCTCCCTGCTTTTGAACTCCATCCCTCTCGCAATGAAGGCCAACATTCCATTCGCCTTCCTGATAACCTGCTGCACCTGTAAACTAACTTTTTGGGATTCATGCACAAGCACTCAAAAAGAGTTTCATGCACAAGCACCCCCAGGTCCCTCTGCACCTCAGCATGTTGTAATTTCTCCCCATTCAAATAATATTCCCTTTTGCTGTTTTTTTTTCCAAGGTGGATGACCTCACATTTTCCGACATTGTATTCCATCTGCCAGACCTTAGCCCATTCGCTTAACCTATCTAAATCTCTTTGCAGCCTCTCTGTGTCCTCTACACAACCCGCTTTCCCACTAATCTTTGTGTCATCTGAAAATTTTGTTACACTACACTCTGTCCCCTCTTCCAGGTCATCTATGTATATTGTAAACAGTTGTGGTCCCAGCACCGATCCCTGTGGCACATCACTAACCACCGATTTCCAACCTGAAAAGGACCCATTTATCGCGACTCTCTGCTTTCTGTTAGCCAGCCAATTCTCGATCCATGCTAATACATTTCCTCTGACTCCATGTACCTTTATCTTCTGCAGTAACCTTTTGTGTGGCACCTTATCGAATGCCTTCTGGAAATCTAAATACACCACATCCATCGGTACACTTCTATCCACCATGCTCGTTATATCCTCAAAGAATTCCAGTAAATTAGTTAAACATGATTTCCCCTTCATGAATCCATGTTGCGTCTGCTTGATTGCACTATTCCTATCTAGATGTCCCGCTATTTCTTCCTTAATGATAGCTTCAAGCATTTTCCCCACTACAGATGTTAAACTAACTGGCCTATAGTTACCTGCTTTTTGTCTGCCCCCTTTTTTAAACAGAGGTGTTACATTAGCTGCTTTCCAATCCGCTGGTACCTCCCCAGAATCCAGAGAATTTTGGTAGATTATAACGAATGCATCTGCTATAACTTCCGCCATCTCTTTTAATACCCTGGGATGCATTTCATCAGGACCAGGGGACTTGTCTACCTTGAGTCCCATTAGCCTGTCCAGCACTACTTCCCTAGTGATAGTGATTGTCTCAAGGTCCTCCCTTCCCACATTCCCGTGACCAGCAATTTTTGGCATGGTTTTTGTGTCTTCCACTGTGAAGACCGAAGCAAAATAATTGTTTAAGGTCTCAGCCATTTCCACATTTCACATTACTAAATCCCCCTTCTCATCTTCTAAAGGACCAACATTTACTTTAGTCACTCTTTTCCATTTTATATATCGGTAAAAGCTTTTACTATCTGTTTTTATGTTTTGCGCAAGTTTACTTTCGTAGTCTATCTTTCCTTTCTTTATTGCTTTCTTAAGTCATTCTTTGCTATCGTTTAAAATTTTCCCAATCTTCTAGTTTCCCACTATCCTTGGCCACCTTATACGTATTGGTTTTTAATTTGATAGTCTCCTTTATTTCCTTGGTTATCCACGGCTGGTTATCCCTTCTCTTACCCCCTTCTTTTTCACTGGAATATATTTTTGTTGAGCACTATGAAAGAGCTCCTTAAAAGTCCTCCACTGTTCCTCAATTGTGCCACCGTTTAATCTGTGTTCCCAGTCTACTTTAGCTAACTCTGCCCTCATCCCACTATAGTCCCCTTTGTTTAAGCATAGTATGCTCGTTTGAGACACTACTTCCTCACCCTCAATCTGTACTACAAATTCAACCATACTGTGATCACTCATTCCGAGAGGATCTTTTACTAGGAGATCGTTTACTATTCCTGTCTCATTACACAGGACCAGATCTAAGATAGCTTGCTCCCTTGTAGGTTCTGTAACATACTGTTCTAAGAAACAATCCCGTATGCATTCTATGAATTCCTCCTCAAGGCTACCCTGTGCAATTTGAGTTGACCAATCGATATGTAGGTTAAAATCCCCCATGATTACTGCCATTCCTTTTTCACATGCCTCTATTATTCCCTCGATTATTGTCCGCCCCACCGTGAAGTTATTATTTGGGGGCCTATAAACTACGCCCACCAGTGACTTTTTCCCCTTACTATCTCTAATCTCCACCCACAATGATTCAATATTTTGTTCATTAGAGCCAATATCATCTCTCACAACTGCCCTGATATCATCCTTTATTAACAGAGCTACCCCACCTCCTTTCCCTTCTTGTCTATTCTTCCGAATTGTCAGATACCCCTGTATGTTTAATTCCCAGTCTTGGCCACCCTGCAACCATGTTTCTGTAATGGCCACCAAATCATACCCATTTGTAATGATTTGTGCCGTCAACTCATTTACTTTATTTCGAATGCTGCGTGCGTTTAGGTAAAGTGTTTTAATACTAGCTTTTAAACCATGATTTTTAGTTTTGACCCCTCCTGCAGCCCCTTTATATTCATACATATTGTCCCTTCCTATCACCTTGTGGTTTACACTTACCCCAGTGCTACTCTGCTCTGTTGCCTCCTGCCTTTTGCATTCTTTCTTGGGGTCCTGTTCATCTGCGCTCTCACCCACTCTAACTAGCTCAGAGTCCTCTCCTGGGTTCCGAATACTCCTCGCATTGAGGCACCGAGCTTTCAGGCTTGCCTTTTTATTACACCTTGACCCTTTACAATTTTGCTGTACATTGGCCCTTTTTGTTTTTTGCCTTGGGTTTCTCTGCCCTCCACTTTTACTCACCTCCTTTCTGTCTTTTGCTTCTGTCTCCATTTTGTTTCCCTCTGTCTCCCTGCATTGGTTCCCACCCCCCTGTCATATTAGTTTAACTCCTCCCCAGCATCACTGGCAAACACTCCCCCTAAGACATTGGTTCCGGTCCTGCCGAGGTGCAGACCATCCGGTTTGTACTGGGCCCACCTCCCCCAGAACCGGTTCCAATGCCCCAAGAATTTGAATCCCTCCCTGCTGCACCAGGTTCTGGGGGAGGTGGGACCAGTACAAACCGGACAGTCTGCATCAGGGCAGGACCGGAACCGCTGTCCTAGGGTGAGTGTTTGCTAGTGCTGTTGGGGAGGATTTAAACTAATATGGCAGGGGGATGGGAACCAATGCAGGGAGACAGAGGGAAACAAAAAGGAGACAAAAGCAAAAGACAGAAAGGAGATGAGGAAAAGTGGAGGGCAGAGAAACCCAAGGCAAAGAACAAAAAGGGCCACTGTACAGCAAAATTCTAAAAGGACAAAGGGTGTTAAAAAAAAGAGCCTGAAGGCTTTGTGTCTTAATGCAAGGAGTATCCGCAATAAAGTGGATGAATTAACTGTGCAAATAGATGTTAACAAATATGATGTGATTGGGATTACAGAGACGTGGCTCCAGGATGATCAGGGCTGGGAACTCAACATCCAGGGGTATTCAACATTCAGGAAGGATAGAATAAAAGGAAAAGGAGGTGGGGTAGCATTGCTGGTTAAGGAGGAGATTAATGCAATAGTTAGGAAGGACATTAGCTTGGATGATGTGGAATCTATATGGGTAGAGCTGCAGAACACCAAGGGCAAAAACCATTAGTGGGAGTTGTGTACAGACCTCCAAACAGTAGTAGTGATGTTGGGGAGGGCATCAAACAGGAAATTAGGGGTGTATGCAATAAAGGTGCAGCAGTTATAATGGGTGACTTTAATATGCACATAGATTGGGCTAACCAAACTGGAAGCAATACGGTGGAGGAGGATTTCCTGGAGTGCATAAGGGATGGTTTTCTAGACCAATACGTCGAGGAACCAACTAGGGGGGAGGCCATCTTAGACTGAGTGTTGTGCAATGAGAGAGGATTAATTAGCAATCTCGTTGTGCGAGGCCCCTTGGGGAAGAGTGACCATAATATGGTGAAATTCTGCATTAGGATGGAGAATGAAACAGTTAATTCAGAGACCATGGTCCAGAACTTAAAGAAGGGTAACTTTGAAGGTATGAGGCGTGAATTGGCGAGGATAGATTGGCGAATGATACTTAAGGGGTTGACTGTGGATGGGCAATGGCAGACATTTAGAGACCGCATGGATGAACTACAACAATTGTACATTCCTGTCTGGCGTAAAAATAAAAAAGGGAAGGTGGCTCAACCGTGGCTATCAAGGGAAATCAGGGATAGTATTAAAGCCAAGGAACTGGCATACAAATTGGCCAGAAATAGCAGCGAACCCGGGGACTGGGAGAAATTTAGAACTCAGCAGAGGAGGACAAAGGGTTTGATTAGGACAGGGAAAATGGAGTACGAGAAGAAGCTTGCAGGGAACATTAAGACGGATTGCAAAGGTTTCTATAGATATGTAAAGAGAAAAAGGTTAGTAAAGACAAACGTAGGTCCCCTGCAGTCAGAATCAGGGGAAGTCATAACGGGGAACAAAGAAATGGCGGACCAATTGAACAAGTACTTTGGTTCGGTATTCACGAAGGAGGACACAAACAACCTTCCGGATATAAAAGGGGTCAGAGGGTCTAGTAAGGAGGAGGAACTGAGGGAAATCCTTATTGGTCGGGAAATTGTGTTGGGGAAATTGATGGGATTCAAGGCCGATAAATCCCCAGGGCCTGATGGACTGCATCCCAGAGTACTTAAGGAGGTGGCCTTGGAAATAGCGGATACATTGACAGTCATTTTCCAACATTCCATTGACTCTGGATCAGTTCCTATGGAGTGGAGGGTAGCCAATGTAACCCCACTTTTTAAAAAAGGAGGGAGAGAGAAAACGGAATTATAGACCGGTCAGCCTGACATCGGTAGTGGGTAAAATGATGGAATCAATTATTAAGGATGTCATAGCAGTGCATTTGGAAAGAGGTGACATGATAGGTCCAAGTCAGCATGGATTTGTGAAAGGGAAATCATGCTTGATAAATCTTCTGGAATTTTTTGAGGATGTTTCCAGTAGAGTGGACAAGGGAGAACCAGTTGATGTGGTATATTTGGACTTTCAGAAGGCTTTTGACAAGGTCCCACACAAGAGATTAATGTGCAAAGTTAAAGCACATGGGATTGGGGGTAGTGTGCTGACATGGATTGACAACTGGTTGGCAGACAGGAAGCAAAGAGTAGGAGTAAATGGGTACTTTTCAGAATGGCAGGCAGTGACTAGTGGGGTACCGCAAGGTTCTGTGCTGGGGCCCCAGCTGTTTACACTGTACATTAATGATTTAGCCGAGGGGATTAAATGTAGTATCTCCAAATTTGCGGATGACACTAAGTTGGGTGGCAGTGTGAGCTGCAAGGAGGATGCTATGAGGCTGCAGAGCGACTTGGATAGGTTAGGTGAGTGGGAAAATGCATGGCAGATGAAGTATAATGTGGATAAATGTGAGGTTATCCACTTTGGTGGTAAAAACAGAGAGACAGACGATTATCTGAATGGTGTCAGATTAGGAAAAGGGGAGGTGCAACGAGACCTGGGTGTCATGGTACATCAGTCATTGAAGGTTGGCATGCAGGTACAGCAGGCGGTTAAGAAAGCAAATGGCATGTTGGCCTTCATAGCGAGGGGATTTGAGTACAGGGGCAGGGAGGTGTTGCTACAGTTGTACAGGGCCCTGGTGAGGCCACACCTGGAGTATTGTGTACAGTTTTGGTCTCCTAACCTGAGGAAGGACATTCTTGCTATTGAATGAGTGCAGCGAAGGTTCACCAGACTGATTCCCGGGATGGTGGGACTGACCTATCAAGAAAGACTGGATCAACTGGGCTTGTATTCACTGGAGTTCAGAAGAATGAGAGGGGACCTCATAGAAACGTTTAAAGTTCTGATGGGTTTATACAGGTTAGATGCAGGAAGAATGTTCCCAATGTTGGGGAAGTCCAGAACCAGGGGTCACAGTCTAAGGATAAGGGGTAAGCCATTTAGGACCGAGATGAGGAGAAACTTCTTCACCCAGAGAGTGGTGAACCTGTGGAATTCTCTACCACAGAAAGTTGTTGAGGCCAATTCACTAAATATATTCAAAAAGGAGTTAGATGAAGTCCTTACTACTAGGGGGATCAAGGGGTATGGCGAGAAAGCAGGAGTGGGGTACTGAAGTTGCATGTTCAGCCATGAACTCATTGAATGGCGGTGCAGGCTAGAAGGGCCGAATGGCCTACTCCTGCACCTATTTTCTATGTTTCTATGTTTCTATGACAGGGTAGATAGAGGAAAACTATTTCCTCTGGCGGGGGAATCCAGAACAAAGGGGCATAACCTTAAAATTAAAGCAAGGCCATTCAGGGGTGATATCACACAAGGGAAGTGGAAATCTGGAACACTCTCTCTCAAAAAGCTGTTGAGGCTAGGTCCATTGAAAATGTCCAAAAAAGTAATAGATTTTTGGTAGGCAAGGCTATTAAGTGTTAGAACCAAGGCGGGTAGATAGAGTTAAGATACAGATCAGCCACGGATAGTGAGTTTGGGGATGGCATCAAACAGGAAATTAGGGATGCGTGCAATAAAGATACAGCAGTTATCATGGGTGACTTTAATCTCCATATAGATTCGGCTAACCAAACTGGTAGCAATATGGTGGAGGAGAATTTCCTGGAGTGTGTAAGGGATGGTTTTCTCGACCAATGTGTCGAAGAACCAACTAGACAGCTGGCCATCCTAGACTGGTTGTTGTGTAATGGGAGAGGATTAATTAGCAATCTTGTTGTGCGAGGCCCCTTCGGGAAGAGTAACCATAATATGGTAGAATTCTTTATTAAGATGGAGAGTGACACAGTTAAGTCAGAGACTAGGGTCCTGAAGTTAAAGAAAGGTAACTTCGATGGTATCAGACGTGAATTGGCTAGGATAGACTGGCAAATGATACTTAAAAGGTTGACGGTGGATAGGCAATGGCAGACATTTAAAGATCACATGGATGAACTTCAATAAGTGTACATCCGTGTCTGGCGTAAAAATAAAACGGGGAAGGAGGCTCAACCGTAGTTAACAAGGGAAATTAGGGATAGTGTTAAATCCAAGGAAGAGGCATATAAATTGGCCAGAAAAAGCAGCAAACCTGAGGACTGGGAGAAATTTAGAATTCAGCAGAGGAGGACAAAGGGTTTAATTAGGAGGGGGAAAATAGAGTGTGTGAGGAAGCTTGCAGGGAACATAAAATCTGACTGCAAAAGCTTCTATAGATATGTGAAGAGAAAAAGATTAGTGAAGACTAATGTCGGTCCCTTGCAATCAGAATCAGGTGAATTTATAATGGGGAACAAAGAAATGGCAGACCAATTGAACAAATACTTCGGTTCTGTCTTCACTAAGGAAGACACAAATAACCTTCTGGAAATACGAGGGGACCGAGGGTCTAGCGAGAAGGAGGAACGGAAGGAAATCCTTATTAGTCAGGAAACTGTGTTCGGGAAATTGATGGGATTGAAGGCCGATAAATCCCCAGGGCCTGATAGTCTGCATCCCAGAGTACTTAATTAGGTGGCCCGAGAAGTGGATACATTGGTGGTCATTTTCCAACATTCTATAGACTCTGGATCAGTTCCTATGGAATGGAGGGTAGCTAATGTAACCCCACTTTTTAAAAAAGGAGGGAGAGAGAAAACAGGGAATTATAGACCGGTTTGCCTCACATCGGTATTGGGGAAAATGTTGGAATCAATTATTAAAGATGTAATAGCAGCGCATTTAGAAAGCAGTGACAGGATCGGTCCAAGTCAGCATAGATTTATGAAAGGGAAATCATGCTTGACAAATCTTCTAGACTTTTTTGAGGATGTAACTAGTAGAGTGGACAAGGGAGAAGTAGTGGATGTGGTGTATTTGGATTTTCAAAAGGCTTTTGACAAGGTCCCACACAAGACATTAGTGTGCAAAATTAAAGCACATGGTATTGGGGTAATGTATTCACATGGATAGAGAACTGGTTGGCAGACAGGAAGCAAAGAGTAGGAATAAACGGGTCCTTTTCAGAATGGAAGGCAGTGACTTGTGGGGTATCACAAGGTTCAGTCCTGGGATCCCAGCTATTTACAATATACATCAATGATTTAGATGAAGGAATTGAATGTAATATTTCCAAGTTTGCAGATGACACTAAGCTGGGTGGCACTGTGAGCTGTGAGGAGGAGGCTAAGAGGCTGCAGGGTGACTTGGGCAGGTTAGGTGAGTGGGCAAATGCATGGCAGATGCAGTATAATGTAGATAAATGTGAGGTTATCTACTTTGGTGACAAAAACAGGAAGGCAGAATATTTTCTGAATGGTGACAGATTAGGAAAAGGGGAGGTGCAACGAGACCTGGGTGTCATGCTACCTCAGTCATTGAAAGTTGGCATGCAGGTACAGCAGGCGGTGAAGAAGGCAAATGGCATGTTGGCCTTCATAGTGAGAGGATTTGAGTATAGGAGCAGGGAGGTCTTACTGCATTGTACAGGGCCTTGGTGAGGCCACACCTAGGATATTGTGTTCAGTTTTGGTCTCCTAATCTGAGGAAGGACATTATTGCTATTGAGGGAGTGCAGCGAAGGTTCACCAGACTGATTCCCGTGATGGCAGGACTGACATATGAAGAAAGACTGGATCGACTAGGCTTATATTCACTGTAATTTAGAAGAATGAGAGGGGATTTCAGAGGGGATTCTGACGGGATTGGACAGGTTAGATGCAGGAAGAATGTGCATTGTACAGGGCCTTGGTGAGGCCACACCTAGAATATTGTGTTCAGTTTTGGTCTCCTAATCTGAGGAAGGACATTATTGCTATTGAGGGAGTGCAGCGAAGGTTCACCAGACTGATTCCCGTGATGGCAGGACTAACATATGAAGAAAGACTGGATCGACTAGGCTTATATTCACTGTAATTTAGAAGAATGAGAGGGGATTTCAGAGGGGATTCTGACGGGATTGGACAGGTTAGATGCAGGAAGAATGTTCCCGATGTTGGGGAAGTTCAGAATCAGGGGTCACAGTCTAAGGATAAGGGGTAGGCCATTTAGGACCGAGATGAGGAGAAACTTCTTCACTCAGAGAATTGTGAACCTGTGGAATTCTCTACCACAGAAAGTTGTTGAGGCCAGTTCGTTAGATATATTCAAAAGTGAGTTAGATGTGGCCCTTACGGCTAAAGGGATCAAGGGATATGGAGAGAAAGCAGAAATGGGGTACTAAAGTTGCATGATCAGCCATGATCTTATTGAATGGTGGTGCAGGTTCGAAGGGCCGAATGGCCTACTCCTGCACCTATTTTCTATGTTTCTATGGAATAGGCTCGAAGGGCCTGAATGGCCTCCTCCTGTTCTTATGTTCCTGGAACAGCTGGCGGTCAATTATTTTTCTTTCAATGTTTCTCTCATCAGCAAAGCAGGACTGCAGCAACTTGTTTACATGGTCATTTTACCACAGGTTGGAGTTAAAAATTTGTTTTGCATTTCCCATCTGCTTCCTAATGCAGTATCGCATGCTCAACTTTCACCAGTACAACAGTAAGCAAAATCAATGGTCAACCTGAGGAGTGTGTGCCAGGATTTTCCATCCAGTCTTAGTGTCAGCTGTGGCTCAGTGGGTAGCACACTCGCTGCTAAGTCAGAAGGTTGTGGATTCAAGTTCCACTCCAGGGACTTGAGCACATAAATCTAGGCTGACACTCCAGTGCAGTGCTGAGGGAGTGCTACATTGTTGGAGGTGCTGTCTTTCAGATGAGATGTTAAACTGAGGCCCCGTCTGCTCTCTCAGGTGGATGTAAAAGATCCCATGGCACTATTTTGAATAAGAGCAGGGGAGTTATCTCTGGTATCCCTCAATCAACATCACAAAAAAAAGATGATCCAGTCATTATCACATTGCTGTTTGTGGGAGCTTGCTGTGCGCAAATTGGCTGCTGTTTCCCACATTACAACAGTGACTGCACTCCAAAAGTACTTCATTGGCTATAAAGTGCTTTGAGACATCCGGTGGTCGTGAAAGGTGCTCTATAAATCCAAGCTTTTCTTTCTTCTGACTGCCTGCCTTAATAAGATCTACGCACCACAATGTGTAAATTACTTGATGCGAGGCTACTCTTATGAGTTGCTCTCGAAATTAGATCAGTACTCTTCATCACATTTAGCACCCTAAACAGTGAGCAGAAAGAAATCATAATCGAGAGCGGAGCAGACCAAAAACAGCTATAGGTGGGACCCTAAACAATGACTAACAATGACAGGAGAGGACCCCAAACAGCAACCAATGAGGACCTCAAATATTGACCGAGAGGACCCAGAACAATGCCTGGGGAAGTCGAAACATCGATTGAGAGGCCCTGTCTGTCTGGAAAGGACTTTGATGCTAAGTTTTTGGGCTGAAAGTTAATTTTATATCTGCCTTTTCCTTTTTAAAAAAAGGTGCAATCTTGGGGCAATTACCTCAAGGAGGGGGTATAATGGCATCTCCTAAACTAGGAACAGTGCAACGACTGGGGCTGTTGAATCGTCCACATTTAAGTTGAAAATGAGGCAGTGGGGAAGTCTAAATCGGAGATCTCATACTGTTCATTAAAATCTTATTTTGAGAACTGTCATGGGCTGGAAACAGTTAGCAGTCTGCCGCTCCAGCTGGAGAGCACAGAAATAGACAAGTTCTCGAGCACATCGCAGCTGAAAAGCACGCAGCCCTTGGTGAATCATGCAGAGGCCTAAAGTTCAGTAATTACCAGCTAATGCACACCTTGTCACTCAAGAGCACTCTCATGTAATGCCAAGAAATCCTCTGACATCCATTTATGGACACATTCCTACTGCTAGGATGTGGAATGTAATCCAGCAAACACAACCCTCCTTTTTTTTCCAAGCTGATCACACGATTAAGGAAATCATTCAGAACCTTTTAAGAGGGATCACTCAGTCACGGAAGAAAAGCTGCATGAACCGGCGCCCTCCTTGAGGAACACACAGCTTCCGACTCCAATTCGGCAGAAAACCAGCAGATGGCACCAGTGGAAATACAGAACAAAGGACGGCCAGGAACTTTTCATTCGATTTCTCCATTGTGTGCAGTATTGAGTTTTCTCTGCTGTGTTCACAATGCGTTTGTCTTTCATCATCAGTCAACACCTGCAGACGTGATCTCCGCTTCTTGCCCAACACTGACTCATCGAGACCAATCACAGCACTTATTAAATGGCTCCCATTGTTCGCTTGGGGTTATTAATGTTACACTATAAGAGATAACAATGAATGGCGCGTGGTGCCATTATTGGGCTCACTGCACATGACAGAAACCCATATTGGTTATACAGTAACCAATAGATATCAATATTCTGAATATAAACTCTATACGCTCTTTTGCACATCACTGACATTTGAAACAAGTGACCCTTTTTATCGCGCTCTCACGAACGCAAGTATTAGCTCCCGCGACAACATACTTTTCCTACAGCTGTAAAGGTAGTCTTGGAAATGTTCACCTGCCCTCACCAGATCTACAATGTACCTCTGAAGAGGACAAGGCAAGGCAATGCAATCGGGAAGATTGGAATGCACCATCCTGGCACCCGAAGAAAGTGACCAGGTCTAATGGCATCACCAGATGAGGCCGGGCAGGTCACCAGCCATCTGTCTGGCTACATCCCCCGCTCCATGCCCCCCACCTGTGTATCTCCCCTCCTTCACGTTCATGACCATCTGTATTGTGAAGCGTGTAGCACTATTGTATCAATACGAGCTTGTGTCAGCCGTGGCTCAGTTAGTAGCACCTTTCTATCTGAGTCAGAAGGTTGTGGGTTCAAGTCCCACTCCAGAGACTTGAGCACAAAAATCTAGGCTGACATTCCAGTGCAGTGCTGAGGGAGTGCTGCACTGTCGGAGGTGCTGTCCTTTGGATGAGACATTAAACTGGGCCCAGTCTGCCCTCTTGGGTGGATGTAAAAGATCCCACGGCAAGTGAGGGGAGAGAGTTATCTCCGATGCCCTGGCCAATATCTATCCCTCAATCAACATCAGTTTTAAAAAAAACAGATTACCTGGTCATTATCACAGTGCTGTTTGTGGGAGCTTGCTGTGCACAAATTGGCTGCTGCGATTCCTACATTACAACAGTGACTACACTTCAAAAAGTACTTCATTGGATGTAAAGTGCTTTGGGACATCCATTCCCCATTTTGAGCCCATGAAAGGTGCTATATAAATGCAAGTCTTTCTTTCTTGAACTATGCTGAAAGACTAATTGAATAGATATATGCTCCTGTAAAAATATAGATACGACTACATCAACATGTAAACTGATGTATAATTTAGAAAAAAAATTAATTGGGCTATTAACTGTGTGTATGTGCACCTACATATAAGTGTGTGCACTCACGAGACTGAAGCACTATTTGTCGGTAGCTGAAAAGTTGTCTCATGAGTAAAAATTATTTTGACTACCAATTCATCTCCGTGGGAAAAGGGCGACTAACTTCAGTTGGTGGCAGCCTGTTTGAAGGTATTCAATAGAATAACCATCGCCATTTTCAAGGTATAAACATAAAACATTCCCCCTGTACCATAGCCATGATCTATGATTTCGGTACCTACTGTTTTTCAGCCAGCGATTAAAAGTTAAAATTATCCCCATAGAATTTTCAAAATTGCAGGTGGGAGTTGGAACTGTGTTTCTTTTTAAGGTCACAAAGTCTCATTGTTAAATAAACGCAGGTTCAGGTCAGTAAGGGTCTCCCTTTGGAGATTAGTAAATGATTGCAATTTTCATCAACAACCAGTTTTCATTCTCTCTTTTATAGATTGTCTGCATCACAGTGTGACATCCAGAATGTGACATCCACTCCTCAGCACTTAGGGCTGATGATGGTTACCAACGCCTCAGTCTTATCCTTTGCACTCACGTGTTGGGCTGTGCCCTTCATTGAGGATGGGGATGTTCATGGAGCCTCCTCCCACCGTTAGGTTTAGATTGCAACCTCGCCAAAACTAGTGGGATATGTTTGGGCTGGAGTATGTCAGTGCTTAGTCAGCCTCTGCCTTTATAACAGGAACCGCATTTAAACATTATGAACAGAATGTTGGTCATGATGCACCAGCCAACAGGAGTTTGGAAAGCTTGATGGACCAGCTGGCCTTTTCCTGCCTGCCATTTTTATATGTTCGATTTCGGTTCCTTGTGTGCGGATGCTCAAATGAACCACCATTTATTGACCATGGTTGCTGCAACATGCAGTAGAATGTGCAAATCTGCTGTAATTAAGCCTCAATTTCAAAATTCTCATCCTTATTTTCAAATCCCTTCATGGCCTTGCCCCTCCCTACCTTTGTAATCTCCATCACCACAACCCCCCGAGATGTCTGTGCTCCTCTAATTCTGCCCTATTGAGCATCCCTGATTATAATCGCTCAACCATTGGTGGCTGTGCCTTCTGTTGCCTAGCCCCCAAGCTCTGGAACTCCCGGCCTAAACCTCTCCGCCTCTCTTTCCTCCTTCAAGACGCTCCTTAAAACATAACTCTTTGACCAAGCTTGTGGTCACCTGCGCTCATTTCTACTTCTGTGGCTCGGTGTCAAATTTTTATCTCATAATACTCCTGTGAAGCACCTTGGGATGTTTCACTACACTAAAGGCAATATATAATTACAAGTTGTTGTGGTTTTAAAAATTAATCTAAATCTTTCCGTGCTGCTAATGGCCACAGCATCACATTTATAAAAATAGCTTTCCAACCAAGAGAACAAAAAAAACAATTCTATCAACCATCCTCCACAGGGAACATTTCAAGTAGCGTCTGGGTTGTCATGTGCCGCCCACTTAAGGATGAATTTTGATGTGTGACACCTCCCCATTCATGGTAAGCTCAGAACCTGATCGGGGTGCCGAAGGAGACTGCCCAAGTGAAAGAGAACCTCAACACTACGGGAGGGGCGAAAAATACAAAGAAAATAATAATCAGCGGGCGAGTTACCAACTGTCTCGCGGTGTTATTAAATATTTCCTGGCAAGCTCGTTACAAGGCACCAACAAGCCGAGGTACACGAGCAGGTTGCAGCTTGCTTTCTCAACCACAAAATGTTATGTGTAGCACAGGGAAGGAAAAGAGTGGGCTGGGTTTTCGGGTCGTTTGCGACCGGGTTTTGACCCTCCGCAGCAAAAAACGGGGCGCTCAGCTGCTTTGTGTTCGGGCTCGATCCTCGGGTCGGTTTTTGCAGCGCTGCCGGGGAGAGTGGCGCCGGATGGGCAATGGGCTCACATTGCGACATCGGCAGAAGTTTTGTCAATCACCCGACCCGTACACCCCGAAGCGCGCCTCGCGATCACCGCCAGGGAAAACACAGCGGTCCAGCCCTGCCGGCGGCGGTGAGGTGGATAAAAGGTAAGTTGCAGTTTTTTTTATATTTTTGCAGCGATTTGTGTGGTAAGGGTGTTGGTAATGTTTTTTGTACGTTTTTGTGAATTTCCCCACCCCCCCCCCCTCCCAAGGCCTCTCTCAGAACACTCCCGGCCCCGCACTAATGTTGGCGAGGATCCCGTTTTTGCGCCGCAAAAACTAGTACAACGCCTCCCTTTGCGCTGTGCCCCCGGTGCAAGGCCCAAATGACTAAAGTTGCTCCACAAAGCGCAAACATTAATCGGGCGGTAAATTTTTCGCCCCACCTCTGTTTTCGCCCCAAAAACAGCAAAGCCGAAAATCCAGCCTATAGTTTAAAAAAAAGACTTGTATTTATATAGCGCCTTTCACAACCACCAGGCGTCTCAAAGCGCTTTATAGCCGATGAAGTACTTTTGGAGTGTAGTCACTGTTGTAATGTGGGAAATGCGGCAGCTAATTTGCACACAGCAAGCTCCCACAAACAGCAATGAGACAATGACCGGATCAGCTGTTTTGGCCAGAACACCGCAGATAACTCCCCGCTCTTCTTCAAAATAGTCCCATGGGGTCTTTTACCTCCCCCTGCGAGGGCAGACAGGGCCTCGGTTTAACGTCTCATCTGAACGATGGCACCTCCGACAGTGCAACACTCCCTCAGCACTGCACTGGAGTGTCAGCCTAGATTTTGTTTTATGTGTTCAAGTTACTGGTGTGGGACTTGAACCCACAGCCTTTTGACTCAGAAACGAGTGTGGTACCCACTGAGCCACAATAAGGAAAACATCAACTTTGATGAGGTTGAATTCCTCTTATTTGCTCCAGCCCATTGTCAGCCACTTCCATTCACTGCAAAGTAAAAATGGATGTGGTTAGGAGCAATTGTCAGTGGACTATCTTGTGGGTCTGCTTCTGGACCAGGATGGGTGTGGCCCAGAGCGGGATTGCTCTGGCTGCCTGCCTCTCTTGTCGCACCCGGGTGGCCCTGAAGAAGGAATGCACAGTGCATGCTTGAGCCCTTCCACGACTAGTGAGAACCGCAAGGGCTGGAGTGTTTCGTGGATACCAGGAATGATATTATAAATTAGTTTATATTCCCCTCTGTTTTGTTCTTAAGTTATTAAAGTAAAGGAAAAAGAACGTCTGCTTAAGATCAAAATTGACACCCAACTTTTTGTCCCAATTGAGATCAAATTTCCACATTCTTGTCACCCTTCCCATAACCACAGCTTGTTCATCTTATCAACGTGTAAATAAGGACATTGTGGCACCAAGTGCAGTCTCCAAACACTTGTAAATTATTAAATGTGAGCAGTCGGGAACCACAGCTATTGTTATGCTTAGTCAGAGCTTCTACATCACAAGCCCCTGATTTTAAAATGATGGCACATTATCTAAAACTCCCACTCCTTTGCAACCCATAATGTCCGTGAAGGGAATGCCAGGCACTTCCTCACAGGGAGCGAGGCAAAATCAGATTGTAAGATAGTTAGAGCAAGAGAGGGAGAGGGACTCATCAGGGAAACTTCGCAGCCTTGTCAGGGCAACATTGGCAGAGACTTGGGAGGAGGTCACCTGCCCTCTTGGCCACATGGATTGTGGGCTGCAGCGACAGAGGAAGTGGAGAAAAATAACTGAAAATTAAACAGTGTTGTCTCACTGGAACAGGTTGGTGCCGAGCCCATCAGTTATCATTTCAAAACATTGCACATTTAAATATTTACATTGGAATGAGCATGTAATATTAAAGACAAGGTGCTGAAGGGTGAGGAGGAACAGAGACCTTGGGGTGAAAATACATCACTCTTTGAAAGTGCGAGTGCAGATAAAGCAATAAAACAGGCCAATAGAAACATAGAAATTTACAGCGCAGAAGGAGGACATTTCGGTCCATCGTGTCCGCGCTGGCCAACAAAGAGCCGCACGGCCCTTGGTCAGCAGCCCTAAAGGTTACATATAAACCTTTGAACAATGACGGAAAGGCAAAGAGCACCCAGCCCAACCAGTCTGCCGCACACAACTGCGACACCCCTTATACTAAAACATTCTACACTCCACCCCAACCGGAGCCATGTGATCTTCTGGGAGAGACAAAAACCAGATAAAAACCCAGGCCAATTTAGGGAGAAGATATCTGGGAAAATTCCTCTCCGACCCATCCAAGCGATCAAAACAAGTCCAGAAGATCACCCTGGCCGTATTCTATTCCCTGCAGTACTTACCATTATATCTGTGCCGTCCAGCAAAAGGTCATCCAGTCTAATCCCAATTACCAGCTCTAGGTCCGTAACCCTGCAGGTTACTGCACTTTAAGTGCCCATCCAACCATCTCTTAAAAGTGGTGAGGGTTTCTGCATCCACCACTCTTCCAGGCAGTGAGTTCCAGATCCCCACGACCCTCTGTGTAAAGAAGCCCCCCTTCAAATCCCCTTTAAACCTTCCACCAACCACCTTAAAACTATGCCCCCTCATAATAGACCCCTCCACCAATGGAAATAGACCCTTACTATCCACTATGTCCAAGCCCCTCAATATTTTGTACACCTCAATGAGGTCTCCTCTCAACCTCCTCTGTTCCAATGAGAACAAAACCCAGCCTATCCAATCTGTCCTCATAACTAAGATTCTCCATTCCAGGCAGCATCCTAGTAAATCTCCTTTGCATCCTCTCTAGTGCAATCAGAACTGCATGCAGTACTCCAGCTGTGGCCCAACCAAAGTATTATACAATTTAAGCATAACCTCCCTGCTCTTATATTCTATGCCACGGCCAATAATGGCAAGCATTCCTTCTTAACCACCTTATCCACCTAGCCTGCTACTTTCAGGTATCTGTGGACAAGCACTCCAAGGTCCCATTGTGCATCTACACTATTAAGTGGCCTACCGCTTAATGTGTATACCCTTTCCTTATTAGCCCTCCCAAAGTGCATCACCTCACACTTCTCTGAATTAAATTCCATTTGCCACTGCTCTGCCCACCTGACCAGTAGATTAATATGCTCCTGTAGCCCATGACTTTCCTCTTCATTATCAACCACACGGCCAATTTTAGTGTTGTCTGCAAAATTCTTAATCATACTCCCTATATTCAAAGCTAAATCGTTGATATATACCACGAAAAGCAAGGGACCCAATACTGAGCCCTGCGGAACCCCACTGGTAACCTCCTTCCAGTCACAAAAACATCCATCAATCATTACCCATTGCTTCCTACCTCCAAGCCAATTTTGGATCCAACTTGCCACTTTGCCCTGTATCCCATGGGCTTTAATCTTCATGACCAGTCTACCATGTGGGGCCTTATCAAAAGCCTTGCTAAAGTCCATATATACTACATCGTACACACTACTCTCATCGACCTTCTTAGTTATCTCCTCAAAAAATTCAATCAGGTTAGTCAAACACGATCTTCACTTAACAAATCCGTGCTGACTGTCCCTAATTAATCCTTGCCTTTCCAAATGTAGATTTATCCTGTCTTTCAGGACTTTTTTCCAATAATTTTCCCACCACTGAGATTAGGCTGACAGGCCTGTAATTACTCGGCCTATCCTTTTTTCCTTTCTTAAACAAGGGTACTACATTAGCAGTCCTCCAAACCTCCGGCACCATGCCCAGATCCAAAGAGGACTGGAAAATGATGGTCAAGGCCTCTGCTATTTCCTCCTTTACTTCGCTCAAAAGCCTGGGATGCATTTCATCCAAGCCTGGGGACTTACCGTATATACCCGTATCATGCGACTTTTGAAGACCTAAATTGTAACCTAAATTTGGGGGGTCGCATGATACGCGAGATACAAAATTTGCGGGTGTGAAGTGCTGGCCAAGATTAGGCTGTTAGGCTGTTAAGCAGACCGTATCCACGCTGAATCTCGGCAGGTATCTCCTGGGCTGGATTGCAGCCTCTATTGTCGCTTGTACTGTATCGGGGGGGATGAGAGAGAGTCGCGGAGGTCGGGGGGGGAGAGAGAGTCGCGGAGGTCGGGGGGGGGGGGAGGAAAGAGACCGGACCGGATCCGACCTGACCCCCGCTCTCCCTACCCCGGCGACCCGACCTCCGCTTCCCTCCGGTGACCCAACCCGACCTCCTCCTCACCACCCCCCCACCCCCCCGGCGACCCGACCTCCGCCACCCACAACTCCCTCTGAAGTTTGCTGCATTATTAGAGGCTCCATCTATCTCAGCCCATGCTTCTTTTACCCGCAAACACAGTAGAGGCTAGTCAAGCCAGCTGGAACGATTGCTGTATCGGTGTTTGATTCGCGAACAGCTTTCACAGCAAAATCCACTCGATGTTTCATGTTAAGGTCTGTATTCGATCTCAAAAAAGTGACTCGCATGATACATGAGATATATGGTAAAATCATGTTTTGGGGACGAAAATTTAGGGGTCGCATGATACGCGAGATCGCAGGATACGCGAGTATATACGGTATCTACTTTCAAAACTGCTAAACCCCTTAATACTTCCTCTCTCACTATATTTATTTCATCCAGAATATCACACTCCTCCTCGATAACAGTATCTGCATTGCCCCTTTCCTTTGTGCAAACAGATGCAAAGTATTCGTTAAGAACCCTACCAACATCTTCCGCCTCCACACAAAGATTACCCTCATGGTCTCTAATAGGCCCTATCCTTTCTTTAGTGACCCTCTTACTCCTAATATATTTATAGAACATCTTAGGGTTTTCCTTAATTTTACTGGCCAAGAATTTCTCTTGCTCTCTCTTAGCATTCCTAATATCCTTTTTAATTTTGCCTCTTAACTTTCTATATTCCTCTAAAGATTCTAAAGTATTTAGTTGTTGGTATATGACATACGTGTCCCTTTTTTTCTTAATCCTCCCCTGTAAGTCCCTAGACATCCAGGGGGCTCTAGAATTATTTTTCCCAGCCTTTTTCTTTAAGGGCACATGTTTGGCCTGAGCTTTCCGGATCTCCTGTTTGAATGCCTCCCACTGTTCTGACACTGATTTACCCACAAGTAGCTGTTTCCAGTCCACTATGGCCAAATCACTCCTTAACTTAGCAAAATTAGCTTTTCCCCAATTCGGAACTTTTATTCCAGGCCTATTCTTGTCCTTATCCATAACCAACTTGAATTTGACTGAACTATGGTCACTGGCACCCAAGTTGGCATTTTGAGTTTCAAATTAGGGCCACAGGAGTCAGCCATTTGGCCCCTCGAGCCTGCTCCGCCATTCAATAAGTGTCTGGAACTCACTGCAGTGATGAACGGAGATTGGGGGGTGCAAAGATGTAACAAGAGTAAATAGTCCATGAGAAATTTCTGCAAGGCTATGGTTAGGCCTCCTTTAGAGTACTATGTGCAGTTTTGGACACCGCATTATAGAGAGGTTTAAATAGAAGATTTTTTAATCATTATGAAGGGTTTTCATAGGGTAAACAGTGAGAGACTATTTCCTGTCGTTGGCAAGTCAGTGATTAAGGATCATCAATTCAGAGCTGTCACTAAGAGATTGAGGAGAAATGTCTTTCTGCAGAGAGCTTTGCCACAGGGAGTAGTTGAAGTAGAGAGCACTGCATCTTTGAAGAGGTGAATGAATAAACATTTGAAGCAGAGGAAGATACAGAGCTTTGGGGAGAGAGTAGGGCAGTGGGGTCACTTTATGATTTTGGAGTGGCACACACACGATGGGCTGAGTGACCTCCTTCTGTGCTTTCAACTTCTGAGGTCCTGCAGTAACATTTGCACAGCCTATCCAACCCCCAACCCCACCCCAATTCTCATAGCAAAAAGCTATTTTCCCCACTGCTAAACAATAAATGATATGAACAGGGCCACCAAATCAAAGTTGGTTTTAAAAGGAGAGTTCTGAAGAAGGAATTGTGTTTATATAGCGCCTTTCATGACCTCAGGATGTCCCAAAGCGCTTTACAGCAAATTTAAGTTATTTTTGAAGTGTAGTCACTGTTGCGATGTAGGAAACACAGCAGCCAATTTGCACACAGCAAGCTCCCACAAACAGCAATGTGATAAATGGCCAGATCATTTGTTTTAGTGATGTAGGTTGAGGGATAAATGTTGGCCAAGACATCGAGGAGAACTCCCCTGCTCTTCTTCGGAATAGTGCCGTGGGATCTTTTACACCAGATAATGGTTTCTTTTAGTAATGTTGGTTCAGAATTATCACCATCTGTTCATTATTGTATTTTGAATGGTTTTGTTAAAACAGCAAGCCATGATGACATAATTGAAATAACGTTGTTTTAATAATCAATGTTCTGGTCATGTAGAACCTTCTTTCAGATCGAGGTCAGCCCTGGCATCTAAACCCGACCTGGAGTTTCAGAGGTATTTGCAATTTGGCACTGCTCAATCAGAACGCCACTCTCCTGCCTAACCACCAGCATGCGGTTTTATTTTAGTCTCGTTTGTGGCAGTATATTGGCAGACCAAAACAGGGCAAATGCTGCAGCTTTTGAAGTGATAGCAGCTCTCTTTGTTCGCCCGCACGGATTGTATTGCACGACTGTGACAGGCACGGAATAAGGTCTAACGAACAATTTTAAGTTTATTTGTTTTTAAAGGATCCGGCTATAACAATGCATTTGACCCAACATGCCTCTGCCACACTGCAGTTCCTGAAACTGAGCCAAGAGCAGATACCACCTTCAATAGTTTCAGAACACTTGTCCTAAAGGCAATGGAGGACAAGGACCCCTTTACACTGAAGAACTACCCCATTATATAATGCTTCAGATTTGCCCAACAATTGAGAAAATTAGTTGAAGTCCCAGTTAAATGTAAACTTGTGCTTTATAAACATTTTGACAAAATCATTGACTTCTGTTACATGTCCAGAGTGGAGAATAAGACTGCACATGTTCCGTTTTATGTATTGACACATGTATTGACACATACTACGACTTCATTGCGAGAGGGATGGAGTACAAAAGCAGGGAGGTCCTGCTGCAACTGTACAGGGTATTGGTGAGGCTGCACCTGGAGTACTGCGTGCAGTTTTGGTCACCTTACTTAAGGAAGGATATACTGGCTTTGGAGGGGGTACAGAGATGATTCACTAGGCTGATTCCGGAGAGGAGGGGGTGTTACCTTATGATGATAGATTGAGTAGACTGGGTCTTTACTCATTGGAGTTCAGAAGGATGAAGGGTGATCTTATAGAAACATTTAAAATAATGAAAGGGATAGACAAGATAGAGGCAGAGAGGTTGTTTCCACTGGTCGGGGAGACTAGAACTAGGGGGCACAGCCTCAAAATACAGGGGAACCAATTTAAAACCGAGTTGAGAAGGAATTTCTTCTCCCAGAGGGTTGTGAATCTGTGGAATTCTCTGCCCAAGGAAGTAGTTGAGGCTAGCTCATTGAATGTATTCAAGTCACAGATAGATAGATTTTTAACCAATAAGGGAATTAAGGGTTAAGGGTAAGTGGAGCTGAGTCCACGGCCAGATCAGCCATGATCTTGTTGAATGGTGGAGCAGGCTCGAGAGGCTAGATGGCCTACTCCTGTTCCTAATTCTTATGTTCTTATGTTGTTATGCTCTGAAGCACGCCAACACTCTTCTCAATCTTTCTCGCTGAAATGCTTCAACTAACCTCCAACAAGCTCCCTGCTGGAGTGGAACTAATCTATAGGACAAACAGGAAATTGTTCAACCTCCATCGCCTCCAGTCGAGTACCAAGGTTGTCCCAACCTCTGTCATTGAATTACAGTATGCAGACAATGCTTGTGTTTGCGCACACTCAGAGGCCGAACTCCAAACCAATGTTGGCACCTTCACTGAAGCATATGAGGGTTTGGGCCTTACATTAAACATCCATGAGACAAAGGTTTTCTTTCAACCTGTCCCCGCCTCACAGTACTGCCCCCAATCATCAAGATCCACAACAAGACCTTGGGCAATGTGGACCACTCCCATACCTTGGGAGCCTCTTATCAGTGAGGGCAGACATCGATGACAAAACCCAACACCGCCTTCAGTGTGCCAGTGCTGCCTTCAGTCACCTGAGGAAAAGAATGTTTGAAGACCAAGATCTCAAACCCGGCACCAAGCTCATGGTCTACAGACCAGTAGTGATACTCGCCCTCCTTTATGTTTCAGAGACATGGACTATGTACAGCAGGCACCTCAAAGCACTTGAGAAATACCATCCACGCATCCTCCGCAAAATCCTGCAAATCTATTGGCAGGATAGGTGCACCAACGTTAGTGTTCTCTCTCAGGCCAACATCCCCAGCATCGAAGCATTGACCACGCTCGATCAGCTCCGCTGGACGGGCCACATAGACCGCATGCCTGACACAAGATTCCCGAAAAAGGCACTCTACTCCGAGCTCCGTCACGGCAAGCAAGCCCCAGGAGGGCAGAGAAAATGCTTCAAGGATGCCCTCAAAGCCTCTTTGAAAAAATGTAACACCCCCAACGACTCTTGGGAATCCTTGGCCCAAGACCGCTCAAAGTGGAGGAGGAGCATCCGAGAAGGCACTGAACACTTCGAGTCTCTTCACCGGGAGCACGCGGAAGCCAAGTACAAAAAGCGGAAGGAGCATACGACAAATCTAGCACCCGATCCACCCGTCCCTCCAACCACCATCTACACCACCTGCGACAAAGACTGTAGGTCCTGCATTGAACTCATCAGCCACCGTAGAACTCATGTTAGTGTGGAAGCAAGTCATCCTCGACTCCGAGTGACTGCCTAGGAAGAAGAACTAGTAGCATATTAAATATCACCATCTATGCTCCAAATCTGTTCATACATTAAAGCTCACCAGCTACTTTAACCACGTCTTTCCCATACACTGCGCACCTTTAACGTTCACCGTCGATACCCAAGTCTATCCATATACTTTGCAGTATTAAACTGTAATAACCATTTCCCTAATAAGTTCCTATCCCGGACAAGATTAAACTATCCATGTCAAATCTGTCCATACACTGGATGATAATGGACTGCACCACAGAATGTGAGGCCACAGGTTCCCAGACTGAGCTAAGGACAGTTGCTGAGTGGATACAAGATTACAGAGAGAAAACTGGAGATGGAAGGGCCAATTTTCAGGTCTTCTACACCCCGTATTTTGCCCCGGAGTGCAGCAATGACAGTGGTGAGGTCTTCTGGGTGGGCGGTCAGCCTCCAGCGCCCTCCAGGGACCCGCGGGTCGGGTTTTGTGGCGGTGTGGAGCAGCACCGCCTGGAAGAGCTGTGCTGTTTGCGACACCGGCGCGGGTTTTGACTTCAGCCGACCCGTACTCCCCCGAAGTGCGCCTCGCAGTGAACGCCTGGGAAATCAGGCAGTCCAACGATACCAACTGCAGAGAGGCAAGTGTGAGTGTTTATTCTTGTAATTGTTTTTGCAATTTATGTTGTGGTGCTGTGGGCAAAGTTTGGGGAATATTTTTGTAGTTTATTTTACGAGTTATGTTGTGGTGGTGTTTGCAATGTTTTGGGAATGTTTTTGTTATTTATTTTAATTTCTTTTGGGATTTATGCTGTGAGCAAGGTTTTGGGAATGTTTTTGTAGGTTTTTTGAAGTTTTTTTTTCTCCCCAGACGTCCCTCGGAGCGCTCCCGGCCCGGCTCTTTAGCTCGGGAGTTTCCCATGGCTAGCGCCCAAGAAAGGTGTACAACGCCTCCCTTAGCGCTGCGCCCCCTGACTCCGGGCCCAGCTGCCCAACTTTACTTACGGAGGCACAAACTGTTCCCGGGCACAAACGTTACCGGCCCCTCCCCACCATTACCGCCCCAAAGCCAAAAATCCAGCCCTCTTCGAGTCCTAGTGGGCTGGTTTCAGTACATTAGAAGATCATCTGGAGCAAGCCACCCGTCCTCTTATAAAAACCGGAAATACTGGAAATTTAAGAGCAGCTCCCTCAGTATCTGAAACGGGGTAGCCACCAACCTTAGCAAATCTGGCAAGTTGTGGCAAGTTTACTGTGGTATTGCCGGCAGCTACGCAAAATGTGCATTGGTCCAGCACTGAGCACAATATAGGAGCAGCTGAAACTAAAGTGCAGTGATTTCCAACCAACAGCAATTCAAAAATACTGTGATTTACTATTCATTTCAAATCTGTTTATTATATGTAGAATTATACAGCACAGAAGGAAGCTATTCGGCCCATTGTGCCTGTGCTGGTTCTGTGAAACAGCTTTCCAATTCGACCCACTATCCTGCTCTTTCCCCGTAGCCAGGCAAATGTTTCCTTTTCAAGTTTTCATTGAGTTCCCTTTTGAAAGTTACCACTGAATATGATTCCACTACCCTGTCAGGCAGTGCATTCCAGATCAGAACAACTCCCTGCGTAAAAAAAATATCCTCATCCCATTGCAAATTTGAAGGTGATTTGTACTGAATTGTCACGTAGAGAGGCAGAGGCTGGGCCATTGACAGTCAATTTGTTTATACTGAGGCAAACATGGTCCACAGTTTGCGGTATTTTACTCTAACTCTGCAACATCATATTTGTAATTTAGCAAGGAGCTTTTAGAATTCTTTATTGTACACAAGGAATTACATTTAACCTTTCTTTTGTGTACCAATTAGCTTTCAGTCTTTCCTTAAATCGCGGAAAATAAAAGTTACTGAAGAGGCTGCGCGGAGGGGATCAAAAGCTGCACCAGCTCACTCAGCCTTCGATTCCCCAGCACACCTTGTGGGGAAGCACTTCCACCATTTCATGCCTGGAACCACACCGAACCATCCCCCAGCACCCCGCACTCCTCCCCCCCACACCCCTCCCCTCAACCCTCCCCCCACAACCCTTCCCCCTCCCATCCCGCCCCACACTCCTCTCTCCCACACACTCCTCTCCCCTCCCTCCACACTCCTCTCTCACCACACTTCTCTCCCCTCCCCACCACACCCCTCCCCTCAATCCTCCCCCCACAACCCTTCCCCCTCCTCCTCACTCCACACTCCTCTCTCCCCCCCACACTCCCCACCGCCCACACTCCTCTCCCCTCCCTGCCACACCCCTCCCCTCAACCCTCCCCCCTCAACCCTTCCCCTCTCCCCCTCCCTCCACACCCCTTCCCCTGTCCGCCCCTACACTCCTCAACCCTCCCCCTCACCCCACAACCCTTCCCCTCCCCTCTCTGCCCCTCACAATCCTTTCCCCTCCCTGCCACACCCCTCCCTCACAACCCTTCCCCCTCTCCCTTCCAGCCACACCCCTCCCCTCTCTCCCCCCCCCTCCACCCCTCCCCTTTCCACCCCCCACACTCCTCTAACCTCCCCGCCACAGGCCTCCCCTCAATCCTCCTCCCAACCCTCCCCCCCCACACCCATCACCACTCCCCCACACCAATCACCTCCCCCCCAACACTCCTCTCACCCCCACACTCCTCTCCCCTCCCCGCCACACACCTCCCGTCAACCCTCCCCCCAACCCGCTCACCCCACAACCCTTCCACCTCCCCCTCCCAGCCACATCCCTCCCCTCATCACCCCCCCCATCCCTCTCCTCTCCTCCAAGCAACAGGGCACCCCTCAACCCTCCCCCCACACCCATCACCCCTCCCCCACAACCCTCTGCCCTCCCCCCCCCACACTCCTCTCTTCCCCCCACACTTCTCTCTCTCTCCTCACACTCCTCTCCCTCAACCCTCCCCCACACCCCTCACCGCTCTCCCCACAACCCTTCCCCCTCCCCCCACAACCCATCCCCTCCCCCCACACTAATCCCCCCACACCCCTCCCCCTCCCTTCAACCCTCCCCCCTCCCCCTCACACCTCTCCCCCCACTGCAAGCCTCCCCTCAACCCTCCCACCACACCCCTCCACCCAATACCCCACCCCGCTATGCCATACCCCTCCCCTCCCCTCAACCCTCCCCCTACCGCCCACACCCCTCCCCCCGGCACAAGCCACCCTTCAACCCCCCCACCACACCCATCCCTCCCACACCCTCCCTCCCACACCCTCCCCCCACACCCCTCTCCCTCCCCACTACGGCACATCCCTCCTCTCGACCCTACCCCCTACACCCCTCCCTGTCACATGACCCCCCTCAACCCTCCCCCTACACCCATCATCCCTCCCCTCCTCCCCCCACACTCTTCTCTCCCCCCCCCCCACATTCCTCTCCCTCCCGCACACCTCTCCCCACTCTCCCCACAACCTTTCCCCCACCTCACCCCCACACTCCTCTCTCCCCCACACTCCTCTCACCTCCCTGCCACGCCACACCCCTCCCCTCAACCCTCCCCTCTGCCACCCACACCCCTCCCCCAACAGAGACAAAGACAGCCTAGCCTGGTGACCGGGTGCATTAGGTCAGAAATTGTGGATATGAACCTGCATCTTACACTAAATAGTGTATGAGTTAAACTCTGACCATCACTTTATAGATAGACAAGATTCAGGACACAACGTCACAAATACAAGGCCAGTGCTGATCGCTGCTCTTAATCCACCTGAACGGCCTTTTTGGCAGAAACAAATGAAGCATCCGTTTCATCCTCAATGCTGAAAGATGGAAATTGGGAACTGATCGAGCTCACAAATATTTCCACATGGTCGATTTGACTTGTCAATGTAAGAAAAGCTACCTTGGATGGCACTGATTTCTTTGCCCTTTCACATAAATACTCATCTCCATGGTAACCCTTCTGCCCCTTTATCTGTTCTTCACAATGAAGTACTGTTCAGAAAATCTATTGGATAATAGTTTAATGAGGTGTTTAACTAGGTGGCTACTGTTACTGAGGCACTATGAGACACTATCCCTTTTTGTTAAACAACTTGGATTGTTCTTAAAACTTCTCTCATGTTATCCAGATTTTTTCCCCCAACTAATTGTTTCAGCTCCACTGCCCATTTATTGTCCCTTATGTTGTATTTAGTCCCACATGTTGTATTTAGTTCAGTCCTCCACTCAGTACAGAAGGAGCCCAATTACCTTTTTTGGGACTCCTCGCCTTGACAGACAGATCCTAGGAAAGATAATGGTACAGTTATGTTATTGTGCAGCATTCCCACAGTATAATTATATCCACAGCTTTCCTTTACATCAGCGAGAGCTGAGTCAGCGTTTTGGCCCATTCCCAGTGTCAGCGTGGATCAGCCAAGAGGGTGGTCAGTCTATGAGAAGCAACTGTAGCCCAACTTTGCACAGCACAAGACAAAATAGTTCACAATGATGGTGAACACGCCTTGTCCCACTACTCAGCTCCTTCCACAAATCTATAAATGGGAATAGTGGATAAATCAGGCTCCTCCCGTACAAACGTAAGGGATCCACCCCAATTGGCCAATTTATGATAAGAAGACGACAGTTGACAGTGCCAAAAAAATCAATTTTTTTTTTATTTGCCACTTCCCCCTCCGGTTCTCATGGGGTTTCCCATCAAGTTTCAAGACAATTATTTAAAGGCTCTGTATGTGAGACACCACAGGCAGATATTTCACAAATTTTAGCCTACTAGTATCTAGGAGCATAGAAGGGCTTATGCCTCCCACCCACTCATTCACCCCCCGCCCCCCACCTATCCCAACCTCCATATTTTAGAACCATCTCAAATGTGCAATCCACTTTGTTAGTTACTGAAAAGCTGAAAAGTTATTGGGAGGACAGACGCACTAACCTTAGCGTCCTCGACCAAGCCAACATCCCCAGCATTGAAGCACTAACCACACTTGATCAGCTCCGCTGGGCAAGCCACATTATTCGCATGCCAGACACGAGACTCCAAAAGCAAGCGTTCTACTTTTAACCAATAAGGGAATTAAGGGTTACGGGGAGCGGGCGGGTAAGTGGAGCTGAGTCCACGGCCAGATCAGCCATGATCTTATTGAATGGCGGAGCAGGCTCGAGGGGCTAGATGGCCTACTCCTGTTCCTAATTCTTATGTTCTTATGTTCTTATGTACTCGGAACTCCTTCACGGCAAACGAGCCAAAGGTGGACAGAGAAAACGTTACAAGGACACCCTTGAAGACTCCCTGATAAAGTGCAACATCCTCATTGACACCTGGAAGTCTCTGGCCAAAGACTGCTCTAAGTGGAGGAAGTACATCCGGGAGGGTGCTGAGCACCTCGAGTTTCAACGCCGAGAGCGTGCAGAAGTCAAGCGCAGGCAGCGGAAAGAGCGTGCGGCAAACCAGTCCCACCCACCCCTTCCCTCAACGACTATCTGTCCCACCTGTGACAGGGACTGTGCTTCTCGTATTGGACTGTTCGGCCACCTAAGGACTCATTTTTAGAGTGGAAGCAAGTCTTCCTCGATTCCGAAGGACTGCCTATGATGATGATGATACTGAAAAGCTATAGATAGAATTATGCTCTGTGAATACTGCAGCACAGGACACAGTAACAATAACTGTACTGGAATCTGACGGTCAGGTCAAGAAGTGCTGATAAAGCGCCCCACCCAAAACATTAGCCTGTCTTTCTCGCTTTTTAATTTCAGACTAGGAAGGTCTCAGGTTTCATCCTGGGTGTCCACCAAGTTAGTTGATCTTGTCAAAGGTGCTGGTAGGTTGCCGATTGGTGTCCGTGCTCTTGGACTCTGGTAGGGACAGATCAGCCAGGGTTGCTGGTACTGATCTCTATTCAGTGGCTCTTGCTGGAGAAAGGGCATGTGTGGATGTTAGGTTAGGTTAGGATTGTGCTCAACCACAACAGCTCCTATGGCTTGCTCAACACTCACGGCCCAGGCTCGCACCTGAAGAACGACCATTAGGGCAAGAGGACTTCTGGCTCGTGTGGAATCATATGTATCTAAGGAAGGATATACTTGCCTTGGAGGCAGTACAACGGAGGTTCACTAGACTGACTCCAAGGATGAGAGGGATGTCTTATGGTGAGAGATTGTGTAGAATGGGTCTATACTCTCTGGAGTTTAGAAGAATGAGAGGTGATCTCATTGAAACATGCAAGGTTCTGAAAGAGATTGACAGATAGATGCCGAGAGATTGTTTCCCCTGGATGGAATGTCTAGAACTAGGGGGCACAGTCTCAGGATAAGGGGAAGGCCATTTAAGACCGGTATGAGGAGGAATTTCTGCACTCAGAGGATTTTGAATCTTTGGAATTCTCTATCCCAAACTGCTGTGGATGCTGAGACTCTGAATATATTCAAGGCTGAGATAGATAGATTTTTGGAGTCTAGGGGAATCAAGGGATATGGAGATCGGGCGGGAAAGTGGAGTTGAGGTCGATGATCAGCCATGATCTTATTGAATGGCGGAGCAGGCTTGACGGGTTGTATGGCCTACTCCTGATTCTTATGTTCTTATGTCCCATTGTCAGTCAAGCCCTTCAGGAACGGAGGGAATAAAACTAAAGGGTGGGGGAGGGAAGACACCGTGCCACATAATTATAAAATGTCAGTAATTAGAAAGTTCTCATGATGGCTTCCAGATATTGATCAAACAGTTGTGCATTTCTGGCATTTTCTGTTTTGGTTTCTGATTTCCAATCTTTTCTTTTTAATCTTCCTGGTCTCTACGGCACACTGGACCGTGCATTTAACCAGGAGATATTAAGGGGACTTATTAAGGGTTATGGGGAGCGGGCGGGTAAGTGGAGCTGAGTCCATGGCCAGATCAGCCATGATCTTATTGAATGGCGGAGCAGGCTCGAGGGGCTAGATGGCCTACTCCTGTTCCTAATTCTTATGTTCTTAGGTTCTTATGGACTGCCTTTCTTCAGTGTGCTTTTCACTCACAGAATGTCACACTGATGAACAAATACACTGGCTGAACAACTTGCATTCATACCGCACCATATAACATTTCAGAAGGCAAGTTTGTTGTTCCTACATCCAATGAAAGACTTTTTGAGGGGCAATCACTGCTGTTTTGCAGGCAAACACAGCAGCCAATTACAGCAAAGTTTCACAAACAATAAATGAGAAAAACGACTAGTTAATCTGATTGTGGGGAAACAATATTTTTTTTAATTTAAATGCAGGAAATCTGAAATGAAAACAAAGCTGCAGGAAAGACACAGCAGGTCAATCAGCATCTGCAAAGAGAACAGAGAGGTTATAATAAGGGAATTAAGGGTTATGGGAAGCGGGCAGGTAAGTGGAGCTGAGTCCACGGCCAGATCAGCCATGATCTTTTTGAATGGCGGAGCAGGCTCGAGGGGCTAGATGGCCTACTCCTGTTCCTAATTCTTATGTTCTTATGTTCTTATGTTATGATATTTCAGTTGTGTAACCCTTCATCAGACGGCGACATGAGGGAAAATATTTTTTACGCAGCGAGTTATCTGGAATGCGCTGCCTGAAAGGATGGTGGAAGCAGGTTCAATCATAACTGTCAAAGTGGAATTGGATATTGTAATGTATTTGCTTCATGGGTTCTTTGCTTAAGAATTCATAGCAACACATTGCTATTAAGAACTAGTTGGTTTATTCGAAAAATCACACTACACATTACCAGTTCATCCGCCAGGCTCACAACCACCTGCCTCATCGTGGATCCCCTGCACCCAACTGGCTGGGGTTTTATTGAGTCTTGCGAACATCACGTGACTGGCTAAGCCACTACAGCTCTACACACCTGTGAACATACTCACATGTGCATACATTACAGATATATACTTGAAATAGA
This sequence comes from Pristiophorus japonicus, assembly GCF_044704955.1. Classification (NCBI taxonomy): domain Eukaryota; kingdom Metazoa; phylum Chordata; class Chondrichthyes; family Pristiophoridae; genus Pristiophorus; species Pristiophorus japonicus. Next base: position 187,769,898 of record NC_091986.1, on the reverse strand, counting down.
AACATTTTCAGGACTATGGAGAAAGGGCAGAGGAGTGGAACTAATTCGTTAGCTTTTAAAGAGCAGGATGGGCCGAATATCCTCCTTCTGTGCTGTATGCTTCTTTGATTCTATGGGCCCCAAGTTTCAGGCCGCGCCTAAAATGGTGCAGCCCGGACCTGGACGCCCGTTTTTCGCACCAGAAAGTGCGCCTAAAAAAAACCTACCTATTCTCCGGCTCTCTGCAGGTCCTCTGGAGCTGGGCGCGGCGCAGCACGAGCTGTGGGGGGCGGAGCCAGGTCCCTGCGCTGAAAACAGTGCCGGGACCTCTGCACATGCGCGCTACAGTGGGCACGCATGTGCAGTAGCTCCAGGCGCCCAAAACTGTGGGAGGGGCCCGAAGCACGCAGTCCCTAGCCCTGGCCGAATGGCCTCACTGGGGCTGCGTGAATAAGGCTTCTCCTACCCGACCCGACCTGACCCGACCCCGGCTCTCTTCCCCCTGACCTCCGCGACTCTCTCCCCGCCCCCCCCGCGACTCTCCGCCCCCCCCCCCCCCGGACTTCCGCGACTCTCTCTCTCCCCCCCCCCGGACCTCCGCAACTCTCCTCCCCCCACCCGGACCTCCGCGATTCCTTCCCTCCATCCGGACCTCCGCGACTCTCTCTCTCCCCCCCCCGGATCGCCGCAACTCTCCTCCCCCCACCCGGACCTCCGCGACCCCCCCCTCCCTCCCTTCCCCCCCTCTCCTTCCCTCCTCTCCCTCCCTCCCTCTCTCTCTCTCCCTCCCTCCCCTCTCCTTCCCTCCCTCCCCTCCTTCCCTCCCTCCACTCTCCTTCCCTCCCTCTCTCCCTCCTCTCTCCTTCCCTCCCTCCCTCCTCTCTCCTTCCCTCCCTCCCTCCCCTCTCTCCTTCCCTCCCTGCCTCCTCTCTCCTTCCCTTCCTCCTCTCTCCTTCCCTCCCCTCTCCTTCCCTCCCTCCTCTCCCTCTTTCCTCTCTCCTTCCCTCCCTCCTTCCCTCCCTCCTCTCTCCTTCCCTCCTTCCTCTCTCCTTCCCTCCCTCCCTCCTTCCCTCCCTCCTTCCCTCCTTCCTCTCTTCTTCCCTCCCTCCCTCCTTTCCACCCTCCCTCTCTCCTTCCCTCCCTTCTCCCCCGTTCCCCCCCCCCTCACCTCCCCCTTCTGACAGAGACACACTGGGGGGGCCGTCCCAGCACGCTGTTGGAGGACTCCCGGTGCTGCAGTCGGTAAGTAGAAAATGTTTTATTTATTGATTTTTTTAAAAAATTTTAATTTTTAATTAATTTTTTTTGATTGATTTATTGGTTGATTTATTGATGTATTTATCATTTATTATTGATGATGGCTCTTTATTTGTAAAACTGAAGTGTTTAATGTTTGTAAACTTCCCTTTAAACCCCCCACCCCCCCCGCCATTCCCTACGCCTAATTTGTAACATACGCCTAATTTTCTAAAGTGTAGACAAGGTTTTTTCGAACGTACAAAAATCTTCACTTACTCCATTCTAAGTTAGTTTGGAGTAAGTTTTCACTGCCTAAACTTTGAAAACAGGCGTAAGTGGCCGGACACGCCCCCTTTTGAAAAAAAATTCTGTTCCAAAGTGAAACTGTTCTAACTGACTAGAACTGGAGCAAACTAAATGCTGAGAATTCAAATTTCTAAGATACTCCATTCTAAACCAGTTGCTCCAAAAAAACAGGAGCAACTCAGGCCGAAACTTGGCCCCTATGAGTGCAGAGCTGAAACATCAGAATCTGTCTTTTCTTTGTACATATGCTAATGGACCTGGTGTGCACTTCCAGAATTTGCTGATTTTAGTAGTGGTGGTTGAGGGAGGAACATTAGCCAGAACAGAGAGAGAACTTCATGCTCTTTATCAAATTGTGCCATAGGATCTTTTACATCAACCTTACCAGGTGGACTAGGCCTCAGTTTAATGCCCTCTGACGGTACAGCATCCCTCAGTATGGTGTTGAAATGTCAGTCTAGATTAGGAGCTCAAGTCCTGAAAGGGGCTTGAATCTACAGCCTTCTGACTCACAACCCGCTGACAGAGAAACTGGAACGGATCTTAACGCTGTCTACAGTTTATTCAAAACTAAACATAGACTTTTGCCTCTTCTGCTTCATTATCGGATATTAAAGCCTCTTCTTTCTGAGATTTGTTATTAGAAACATAGAAACATAGAAAATAGGTGCAGGAGTAGGCCATTCGGCCCTTCGAGCCTGCACCACCATTCAATAAGATCATGGCTGATCATTCACCTCAGGACCCCTTTCCTGCTTTCTCTCCATACCCCTTGATCCCTTTAGCCATAAGGGCCATATCTAGCTCCCTCTGGAATATATCCAATGAACTGCGGTAGAGAATTCCACAGGTTAACAACTCTCTGAGTGAAGAAGTTTCTCCTCATCTCAGTCCTAAATGGCTTACCCCTTATCCTTAGACTATGTGCCCTGGTTCTGGACTTTCCCAACATCGGGAACATTCTTCCTGCATCTAACCTGTCCAGTCCCGTCAAAATTTTATATGTTTCTATGAGATCGCCTCTCATTCTTCTAAACTCCAGTAAATAGAGGCCCAGTCGATCTAGTCTCTCCTCATATGTCAGTCCTGCCATCCCGGGAATTTGTCTGGTGAACCTTCACTACACTCCCTCAATAGCAAGAACGTCCTTCCTCAGATTAGGAGACCAAAACTGAACACAATATTCCAGGTGAGGCCTCACCAAGGTCCTGTACAACCATAGTAAGACCTCCCTGCTCCTATACTCAACTCCCCTAGCGATGAAGGCCAACATACCATTTGCCTTCTTTACAGCCTGCTGTACCTGCATGCCAACTTTCAATGACTGATGTACCATGACACCCAGGTCTCGTTGCACCTCCCCTTTTCCTAATCTGCTGCCATTCAGATAATATTCTGTCTTCGTGTTTTTGCCACCAAAGTGGATAACCTCACATTTATCCACATTATACTGCATCTGCCATGTGTTTGCCCACTCACCTAACCTGTCCAAGACATCCTGCAGCCTCTTAGCGTCCTCCTCACAGCTCACACCACCACCCAGCTTAGTGTCATCTGCAAACTTGGAGATATTACACTCAATTCCTTTGTCTAAATCATTAATGTATATTGTAAAGAGCTGGGGTCCCAGCACTGAGCCCTGCGGCACCCAACTAGTCACTGCCTGCCATTCTGAAAAGGACCCATTTATCCCGACTCTCTGCTTCCTGTCTGCCAACCAGTTCGCTATCCACGTCAGTACATTACCTCCAATACCATGTGCTCATATATCAGTGATGCTGGATGCAAGGTCGATTGTCCAAAACTTGAAATTCAAGCCGAGTGTTAACATGCGTCACTCAATGACAGACGGTGCTATAGTAGTTTGATCGATAGCGATGGAGGTGGCGAGGTTTACAAAATATTCGCCTTTCAATACAGGAAATATTCTGGCCATTCACAGTCAGCCACTTTGCATTTTAATGTAAGCAATGAACTTATTCCAGTCATTTAGGGTTGACTGATACAATGGTTATTGCCTCTCCCCTCACACATACACATAAATCCTTAATGAAAGCTGACACATTATATGGGTCCGGATTTATGGCTGCTGTGTAAATGAAAGCACTATCCGTGTACAAATTCGGTTTGTTCTGGACCATTAGCATTCAGAAATTGCATTCAAAATTGGAACTAGGCCATTCAGGGGTTATGCACTTCTTCACACAAAGGGTAGTAGAAGTCTGGGACTCCCACAAAAAACTGTTGAGACAGGCCTATTGAAAATTTCTAAACTGAGGTTGATTATTAGGCAAGGGTATTAAGGATTGGAGAAACCAGGCGGTATGATGGAGTTAAGATAGAGATCAGCCATGGTCTAGCTGAATGGTGGAACATGCTCAAGGGGCTGAATGGCCTACATCTGTTCCTATGTTTGAGAGGAAAGTCATGAGACAACCTCAGAGGGCAATTTGCTTAAAATAGTACACAGCCAAATAGTGTCACAAGGTCGTTGTATCTTGCGACTACCAGGATGGTAAAAGCCAAACTCGATGGACCTTAGTCTTTGTTCATCTAGCAATTCCTATGTTCCCATGATGTGTAATCAATGCATAAGTTACAAATGGTCTTGCAATGTCACGGCAGATTGTGGTGATGTCTGCACGGTCTTTAAATCAGAACGTTTTCACTTAGAACTTTGAACTGCTATTCTACCCTTTCTCACCAAGCTGTGTATTCTGGTTTTATCCGTTTCACCAGTTATAGACATTGCATTTTGTCAATGCTCTCAAAATATTTTCTTTACACTTTCCAAACTCCTGGTAGCAATGTATTATTAGAAGGCAAAGACACAAAAATAACTGCCGTTATTTAAAACTGCTGTCAAACTCCCAGACCAGCAGAGCAAGGTTATTAATAAGACCAAAAATGGAGGCATCTGCTGCGATTCTAAAACAGACAGAATTTTTGTAGTCGTCTTAAGAATAGCTGGTTATTTTGAGGAAAATTCCATCATCATATTCCTCAGCATTCTGCGAAATTACAACAGACTTGCTCTGTTTGCTATCATAATTGCTACACTTGTTCCATAAGCAGAAAATGACCTTAAATGAATAGGAACCCTAGGCTTGCAATGAAGAAACTGTTGTCAATGCGAGGGCTTCTACAGCTTCGAAGCATCCCTTTCTTTCCCCAGTACAACTATGTTTGTGTTCTCGGGCATAATGGAAGTGTAACAAGATGTGAGAAAGCAGTATGTTTATGCCATGGGTCATTTCTGAAACCAATTTCCAAATAGTTTTGTTTTCCTATGTAAATTCAACCCAATTGGAAGGCAGTGTAAACCGCACCCAGCCGCATTATACAGTGCATCTCTGTGGTAGCTAGGAATTCCTGTCCCCAAGGAATAAAGTAGAAATGTAATAATACTTACTCGGGAAATAGCACAGAATATTTTTACACTGGTCCAATGCTGCCCGATGAATCGTTGTATCTGTGCTTCTAAGCAGTTCTTGTATATGGTAGGTCAACATTATACATACATATATACATAATACGTTTTTTTTTTTCAAAATCAACCAGCGATTGCAGTATAATTAGGCTGTTAGAAGCTGAATTTCAACAACTGGCTAAAAAGTAAACAAACTGCTCACAGGCTGTTTTACTTAACTAAAAAAAAAAACAACAGTGGGTCACTATAAATATCTTCAAATTACACCATGTACCAGAATGGCTGAGTGAGCAGGTAAGCTGTGAGACTGCACAAAGTAGACTCGCATTAGAAACAAGAACAAGATAGAAAGAAAGACTTGCACTTATATAGCGCCTTTTGCGAGCACCAGACATCTCAAAGCCCTTTGCAGCCAATGAAGTATTTTTGGAGTGTAGGCACTGTTGTAATGTGGGAAATGCAGCAGTCAATTTGCAAGCTCCCACAAACAGCAATGTGATAATGACCAGATAATCTGTTTTTGTTATGTAGATTGAGGGATAAATATTGGTCAGAACACCAGGGATAACTCCCCTGCTCTTCTTTGAAAGATTAGTGACATGGGATCTTTTATATCCACCTGAGAGAGCAGACAGGGCCTCGGTTTAACATCTCAACTGAACAACAGCACAGCGATCCCTTAACACTGTACTGGAGTGTCAACCTAGATTTATGTGCTCAAGTTCCTAGAGTGGGACTTGAACCCACAACCTTCCAAATCAGAGGTGAGTGTGCTACCCACTGAGCCACAACTGAAGTGATCAATTCTGTTGGCTTCTCAACTTGCTACATCAATAAGGCATTATCTTTTCAATGTGGCACAACCTTGTAAGAAGGAATTGTTAAGCGCACAGAGATTTTATGCAGCAACTGGATTTCCTAAAGAACAAGAGTGCCCATGTCAAATAAAATTATGAATTTCCTTCAGCTTTAGCTTCATGTTTCAATCACTGGAATTGGAGGAGAACCTGCAGCAGTTTGCTCCGGCGAACGATATCTGGGCCTTGGCTACAATGTGGCACAGCTACTGATCAAAAAGGATTTATTGAAGCAATTAACTTTCTGCATGGTCTTCCTTTTGGATTTATATGGCATTGTTCACAAGCAATGCTTAGTAAATGTGATTTATTATATTTTTAATCTCATGTTATGTGAAATAACTACATATTATGAACATCAATGCAAAGTCAAAATAATATGGATAAATAGTTCCTATTGTGTATTTACTATAGGCAGCATTTTGTGGTTTTAGTTGTATCAAAGCTCACGAAAGCAAATATGAGAAATGAAGTGCTAAATGGTCTACTTTGTGTTTAAAGTGTATGCACCATATATGCACCATGCTATTTTGTCTCTCCTTGCAACCCTATGCCTCACTCATTTGACCCCAAGTCGAGGATTATGTGACCCTGCCCTTGAAGTAGCAGCTGAGAAAAGAGTGACATCAACAGATGGGTCATCAATATATAGACGCAGCAACTGCAGCACTAGTTGATGGTTGTGTATCAGGGCAAGGATGCCTTGGAACCAGCTACTTGCAGCTGGAGCAATTTGCTGTACAGAATTATCATCCCGCATTGATGCCCCAAACTTTGTTCGCTGAAGGGATGTAGTTGCTTGAGGCAATCAACCAACCAGCTAGTCTGCATTGATCCACAATCACAACTAACTTTACCTGATAAGATACATTCAATCACTCTCTGAAATGTGTAAGTTCTTTCTCTCAGGACTGCGTTATGCAGCCACACTGCAAGGGTCGCAATAAATTGCAAAGTGGCCACTATCATTTTTTTCCCCTTCACTTCCAATTTGTTCCTTTACCCTTTCTGTCCCGCAGGCAGCAATACACTATGTTATGGTCCCACAAGTGATGGTGCCCTGCCATTATTTCAGCCACATCACCATTCTGCATGAACAAGTGTGGACAGTAATGCCTGGATTGTCCAATCGGCTTTATATTTTTAATGCCGTTCAGGAAATCTGGGCTTACGTGTCGGGCGAGGTGCTACTATTCAACTCTAGAACCAATCACAGCATTCAACTGTAGGAAAAAGAGCCCAGCACCTTCCCCACTCAACATTTACACACATTTCCAGCAGAGGTCACTCAATAATGCTCAGATAATGACAACTCTGCTAATTTTCCTCTTTCTAAGCTGATGACACTGGAGCTAACTAGACTTGTACTGCTGGCTTTGCAGAATTCATCTAACTATAAGGTTCATGCTCCTGTCTTGGCGTAGACAACTACTTAGACAAACTGAAAAAAAAGAGAGAAACCAAATCTCCAACAAAAGCAGAACAAAGACAGAGGTTACTGTTACCTGCAGTTGGTTTACGATTGGAGGTTGGTTTCTGAACTGGTGAAAGGGTTAAGCTGTATTTCGAAGAAGAGCAGGGGAGTTATCCCCGGTGTCCTGGGCCAATATTTATCCCTCAATCATCACAAAAACAGATTATTAGGTCATTATTACATTGCTGTTCATGGGAGCTTGCTGTGCATAAGTGGGATGCCGCATTTCCCACATTACAGCAGTGTCTACACTCCAAAAAGTGCTTCATTGGCTATAAAGCTCTTTGGCATGGTCCGGTGGTTGTGAAAGGCGCTATATAAATGCAAGTCTTTCTTTCTTTCTCTCGCTCACTACCCTGTGAATCCTGGTCTCTGCAAACTTCTTCACTAAAATGTTGCGCTGAACTGGCCTGCTCTAATGTCACACTGTCACACGGCAGCATTCAATAACAACAACAACTTGTATTTATATAGTGCCTTTAAAGTAGTGAAACATCTCAAGGAGTATCATGAGCTAAAATAATTGACACCAAGCTGCATAAGGAGAAATTAGCACAGGTGACCAAAAGCTTGTTCAAAGAGATATGTTTTAAGGAGTGTCTTGAAGGAGGAAAGTGAGGTAGAGAGGCGGAGAAGTTTAGACAGGGAGTTCCAGAGCTTGGGGCCGGCAACATAAGGCACGGCCACCAATGGTTGAGCGATTAAAAACAGGGATGCTCAAGAGGGCAGAATTAGAGTAGCACAAACATCTCGGGGCGGGGGGGGGGGGGAGGGCTGGAGGAGATTACAGAGATAGGGAGGGGCGAGGCCATGGAGGGATTTGAAAATAAGGACGATAATTTTGAAATCGAGGCATTGCTTAACCGGAAGCCAATGTAGGTCAGCGAGCACAGGGGTGATGGGTGAGCGGGTCTTGGTGCGAGTTAGGACACGGGCAGCCGAGTTTTGGTTCACCTCTAGTTTACGTAGGGTAGAATGTGGGAAGCCAGCCAGGAGTGCGTTGGAATAGTCAAGTCTAGAGGTAACAAAGTACAAATTCCTGTACTTCCCATTCTGTGATTAAATTAAAAAGTAATGGTCAGTACAGTAACATGGTGATCCACCATTAAGGGGACGGCGGTGATGGATTGAATTTGAAGATGCAGATCTTTGTGGAAACCCAAAAGGGGAAAACGATAAACCTCTATGTTGAACCCTCAGATACTATTGCAAATTGAAAAGCTAAGATTTGGAACAAGGCCGGTATTCCCCGAGTAATGAACATTGACCTTTGCTGGCTAACAGTTAGAGATGGCCGTAATTTCCCTGACTACAACATCCAGAAGGAGTCAGCCCTGCACCTTGCACTGAGACTTTACATTGTTGACAAGAGGAAACAGACTTACACCACCCTAAGGGGAAGAAGGTCGAGCGTAAGAGGAAGGTCGAGCTTGCTGTCCTTAAATATTACAAGGGTTGATGAGTGTGGTCATGTCATTTCAACAGGCAAGCCATACTGCTTCAACAAGGCTGAAGATGCATAATTGTGTACAATTTAATTAACTATGATGGAAAATGAAAGAAAAAGAAAGTCACCCAGACTGCAGCATCATAGAATCATAGAAATTTACAGCACGGAAGGCCATTTCGGCCCAATGTGTCTGTGCCAGTCGACCAAGAGCTATCCAGCCTAATCCCACTTTCCAGCTCTTGGTCCATAGCCCTGTAGATTACGGCACTTTAAGCCGTAGTATTAGCATCCAAGTATTTTTTAAATGTGATAAGGCTTTTTGCCTCGACCACTCTTTCAGGTAGTGAGTTCCAGACCCTCACCACCCTCTGGGTGAAGACATTTCCCCATATATCTCCTCTATACCTCTCCCCAATTACTTTAAATCTATACCCCCTGGTTGTTAAACCCTCTGCCAAGGGAAACAGGTCCCTGCAATGTTCTGCGACACAAATTATCTGCCGGTTTCCCCTTCCCCATTAATGGCAACTCGTTTCCAGCCCACTACAATGGAGGGGGCAGGCAGCACTGATGGTGGGAGAAGGGTGGGGGGTGGGGGAAGAGAACCTACAGAACCTCAGGCTGGTGTTAAAGTAGCACACCCACCATACTGATGATAATGAATCAGAGGTTAGCCTCGGCCTTTTTTATTCAGTCAGCCCTGTCACCTTGGGAGGTATTGGCCCTTTTAACATAGGGTCAACCCATTTTCACGCCGTTCATTGCCCAGAATTCTGGCACTGAAGTTCATGGTCATTAACCAGGCAGTGACAACGTACTTGTGAAACCACACCAAATCTCACCCTCCCAAGGTTAGACAGCCGCCAGAGCATGGAAGAACATGGCCGGCCACATAAGCCTTTTCATTTCAGCTCAAGGTCACAACGTTTGCAAAATTTACACTACCTCCGCTCAGGAGGAATTCAAAAGGCAACCCGTTGTCCCCCATGACTCTTCAAAGAGGAACTAACTCGAGACTCGAGCCTCTTCCCAACTGAATCAAGAGTGTTAAAGAAAAAGCTGCAAACAACTGTAACCCAAAGTAAAATGGACCCATAAAAAGTGTTCAATCTTGCATGTGTCAAGCTATGATAAATGTACTGACGAGATCACATTCCAAAATTCCTTTAGGTAGAAAGCTTGTATCCTGTGTCTGCATCTCTGATATAAATCATTTCTGGGACAGAACAGTCAGGGTGAATCATTTTGTTTTTTTATATAAATGTAAAAGTACTGTAAATTCCTCACATATTTCTGTCCTATTTATAGAAATACCAGGATATGAAAAATATGTCAGCCTCAATCACATCTTTAGTTGTTATGTTTTTTTTCCCACTCAAGAGCAAGATGTTCATTATTGTGGTTAAAGGAAACACTATGGCTAGAAATCAGATCACGTCCGGAATCTACTGCACGCGCCCATTACCCTTGACTCAGGCAGCATGTAAACGAGTGAAGCTCCACAACATTCGAAAATTGAAAAGGGGACCTGCAAGAAGCGCACATCGATAATTTAAATGAAATGTACTCCTCTTTGAATAATCCAGACCTACGCCTACGACGACAGCACATCCACCTTTACCAATATGGCGTGTGGCACACCTACGGGCTGGAAACGTGTGCACGCTTCCTAGCCGCCATATTGGGACCTAAGTAGGCCAGATAGCCCCCGAAAAACGGGAGGTGCTTGGCTGAATTTCTAGGCCAGATCTTCCAAGTCTTGCTACAGCTATATAAGGTATTGGTGAGGCCACACCTGGAATACTGCGTGCAGTTTTGGTTTCCATATTTACGAACGGATATACTTGCTTTGGAGGCAGTTCAGAGGAGGTTCACTAGGTTGATTCCGGAGATGAGGGGGTTGACTTATGAGGAAAGGTTGAGTAGGTTGAGCCTCTATTCATTGGAATTCAGAAGAACGAGAGGTAATCTTATCGAAACGTTTAAGATTATGAGGGGGCTTGATAAGGTGGATGCTAAGAGGATGTTTCCACTGATGGGGGAGACTAGAACTAGAGGGCATGATCTTAGAATAAGGAGCTGCCCATTTAAAACAGAGATGAGGAGAAATGTCTTCTCTCAGAAGGTTGTAAATCTGTGGAATTTTCTGCCTCTGAGAGCTGGGACATTGAATAAATTTAAGACAGAAATAGACAGTTTCTTAAACGATAAGGGGATAAGGAGTTATGGGGAGCAGGCGGGGAAGTGGAGCTGAGTCCATGATCAGATCAGCCATGATCTTATTAAATGGCGGAGCAGGCTCGAGGGGCCGTATGGCCTACTCCTGTTATTTCTTATGTACTTATGTTTCATTTCTACTTGTGCACGTGGTCTGTTCGCAGACATTTCAGCAGAGGATGTACAGCAAAACGGAATACCAAGAACACTGAATGTTGGGCCTTAGATTTGTAGCTGATGTGACCACCATAACTGAAATGAGAAACTCTGGGTGAGGCATTCTGGGAAATTCTGCAAATCTTACACGCTCAGAATACAGAACTGTGGTTAAAAGTTCGTCCGATTGTTGTGAGGTGAAAATCTCCCCTCAAAGCTCAGGCTTTTGAGACAAGATGAGGCCTTGAAGTAAAGACTTTAATGAAGATATTAAAAGGCACAAAAGAGAAGGCAGCAGGCAAATTTAATGATGCTATTGTGAAATAGATAATTTTGAAATTTTAATTTGTTTAAAACTGGCTTTTGGACGTTAGAAATAAGAAATAGGAGCAGGAGTAGGCTATTTTACCCACTCGAGCCTGCTCCGTCATTCAGTAAGATCATGGCTGATCTGATCTTGGCCTCAACTCCACTTCCTTGCTCGCTCCCCATAACCCTTCATTCCCTTTTTGTTCAAAAATCTGTCTATCTCCACCTTAAATATACTCAATGACCCAGCCTCCACAGCTCTCTGGGGAAGAGAATTCCAAAGAATCACAACGCTCAGAGAAGTCCTCCTCTTTTCCATTTTAAATGGACGACCCCTTATTCTGAAACTATGCCCCCTAGTTCTAGATTCCCCCATGAGTGGAAACATCCTCTCTGCATCTGCACTGTCAATCTCAATCTGTTTCAATAAGATCCCCTATCATTTTTCTAAACTCCAATGAGTATAGGCCCAACCTGCTCAACCTTTCTTAAGACAACCCCTTCATCTCAGGAATCAACCTCATGAACCTTCTCTGAATTGCCTACAATGCAAGTATATAAGGAGACCAAAACTGTACACAGTACAGTTGTAGCAGGACTTCTCTGCTTTTATACTCCATCCCCCTTGCAATAAAGGCCAACATTCCATTCGTCTTCCTGATTACTTGCTGTACCTGCATACTAACCTTTTGTGTTTCATGCACAAGGACCCCCAGGTCCCTCTGTACTGCAGCACTTTGCAATTTTTCTCCATTTAAATTATAATTTGCTTGTCTATTTATTCTGCCAAAATGGATAACCTCACATTTTACCACATTATACTCCATCTGCCAAATTTTTGGCCACTCAATTAGCCTGTCTATATCCCTTTGCTTTCCCACCCATCTTTGTATCATCAGCAAACTTGGCTACATTATACTCGGTCCCTACATCCAAGTCATTAATATAGAGTGTAAATAGTTGAGGGCCCAGCACCGATCCCTGCGGCACCCCACTCGTCATTGCTTGCCAGCCGGAAAATGACCCATTTATCCCAACTCTGTTTTCTTTTAGTTAGCCAATCCTCTATCCATGCTAATATATTACCTCCAGCCTTTTATCTTATGCAGTAACCTTTTATGTGGCACCTTATCGAATGCCTTCTGGAAATACAAATACCGCCACATCCACTGGTTCCCCCTTATCCACCCCGCTCGTTACATCCTCAAAAAACTCCAGCAAATTTGTCAAACATGATTTCATAAAACCATGCTGACTCTGCTTGATTGAATTATGCTTTTCCAAATGTCCTGCTACTGCTTCCTTAATAATGGACTCCAGTATTTTCCCAACGACAGATGTTAGGCTAACTGGTCTATAGTTTCCTGCTTTTTGTCTGCCTCCTTTTGTAAATAGGGGCGTTACATTTGCAGTTTTCCAATCCGCTAGGACATCCCCAGAAAAAGGGAATTTTGGTAAATTACAACCGATGCATCCACTATCTGTGCAGCCACTTCTTTTAAGACCCTGGGATGTAAGCCATCAGGTCCAGGGAACTTGTCCGCCTTTAGTCCCATTATTTTACCGAGTACTACTTCGTTAGTGATCGTGATTGCATTAAGTTCCTCCCTCCCTATAGTCCCTTGATTATCCACTATTGGGATGTTTTTAGTGTCTTCTACCATGAAGATCGATACAAAATATTTGTTCAATGTCTCTGCCGTTTCCTTGGTGATGGTTATCTCTGCATTTAAACTTCTGTGCAAGAGGCAGAATCCCAGTTGTTCCCAGAGAATTCCACAGCGAGGAACATAATTTGTGAAGCTTCACCATTGGTATTCTATGTGGACCTTTTTGGATTGATAAAGAATGTTGAGGTGCAACTGCACCAACTCTCAAGTTCTTGGGATAAACATGATAATTTAGGTTGCGTGCTTTCAACTCCAGTCGTAGTCTTGCAGCAGATAAACAGCCCAGATACTGTGGAGAATGAACTCTAGCAGAGACAACTGCTTTTGCACCAGTCTGCACAGCTTTGGACTATAGTGAGACCAGGTCCAAGAGAAGTGTTTCCTCTGTGGACTAGAAACATAGAAACATAGAAAATAGGTGCAGGAGTAGGCCATTCGGCCCTTCTAGCCTGCACCGCCATTCAATGAGTTCATGGCTGAACATTCAACTTCAGTACCCCATTCCTGCTTTCTCGCCATACCCCTTGATCCCACTAGTAGTAAGGACCTCATCTAACTCCTTTTTGAATATATTTAGTGAGTTGGCCTCAACAACTTTCTGTGGTAGAGAATTCCACAGGTTCACCACTCTCTGGGTGAAGAAGTTCCTCCGCATCTCGGTCCTAAATGGCTTACTCCTTATCCTTAGACTGTGACCTCTGGTTCTGGACTTCCCCAACATTGGGAACATTCTTCCTGCATCTAACCTGTCTAACCCCGTCAGAATTTTAAATGTTTCTATGAGGTCCCCTCTCATTCTTCTGAACTCCAGTGAATACAAGCCCAGTTGATCCAGTCTTTCTTGATAGGTCAGTCCCGCCATCCCGGGAATCAGTCTGGTGAACCTTCGCTGCACTCCCTCAATAGCAAGAATGTCCTTCCTCAGGTTAGGAGACCAAAACTGTACACAATACTCCAGGTGTGGCCACACCAATGCCCTGTACAACTGTAGCAACACCTCCCTGCCCCTGTACTCAAATCCCCTTGCTATGAAGGCCAACATGCCATTTGCTTTCTTAACCGCCTGCTGCACCTGCATGCTAACCTTCAATGACTGATGTACCACGACACCCAGGTCTCTTTGCACCTCCCCTTTTCCTAATCTGTCACCATTCAGATAATAGTCTGTCTCTCTGTTTTTACCACCAAAGTGGATAACCTCACATTTATCCACATTATACTTCATCTGCCATGCATTTGCCCACTCACCTAACCTATCCAAGTCGCTCTGCAGCCTCACAGCATCCTCCTCGCAGCTCACACTGCCACCCAACTTAGTGTTATCCGCATCGATACAGCTGATTGCAATACACAGAACTCCCACATTGCTATAGCTGTTTATTTTCAAAAATAGAATAGCCATGTCTTTATTCAAACGAGAAATTTTATTTTAAAATTAGGCATTTCAATATATTCAGGTAAACACTTTCTATTTTCAGCTCATGTTATTGTGTGACTCACATAAACCAGCAAGTACTGTTCTTTCATAACCATTATGCATGTCACTGGTGAAGCCATATTTGGAATACTTTTTATGCAGTTCACTTTCAGAGGGTCAGTGCTATGTTGAAGAGAGTTCAGAGAAGGGCAATATGTATTATTCCAGGAAATATTATTTTAAGTTATGAAAAAAGTCTTACAGAATGTAACTTGTTTTCACTTTTCAGAATGGTAAGCAGTGACTAGTGGAGTGCCGCAGGGCTCAGTGCTGGGACCCCAGATCTTTACAATATACATTAACGATTTAGATGAAGGAATTCAGTGTAATATCTCCAAGTTTGCGGATGTCACTAAACTGGGTGGCGGTGTGAGCTGTGAGAAAGATGCTAAGAGGCTGCAGGGTGACTTGGACAGGTTAGGCGAATGGGCAAATGCATGGCAGATGCAGTATAATGTGGATAAATGTGATGTTATCCATTTTGGGGGCAAAAACACGAAGGCAGAATATTATCTGAATGGCGGCAGATTAGGAAAAGGGGAGGTGCAATGAGACCTGGGTGTCATGGTTCATCAGTCACTAAACGTGGGCATGCAGGTACAGCAGGCAGTGAAGAAGACAAATGGTATGTTGGCCTTCATAGCTAGGGGATTTGAGTATAGGAGCAGGGAGGTCTTACTGCAGTTGTACAGGGCCTTAGTGAGGCCTCACCTGGAATATTGTGTTCAGTTTTGGTCTCCTAATCTGAGGAAGGACGTTCTTGCTATTGAGGGAGTGCAGCGAAGGTTCACCAGACTGATTCCAGGGATGACTGGACTGTCATATGAGGAGAGACTGGATCAACTGGGCTTTTATTCACTGGATGTTTAGAAGGATGAGAGGGGATCTCATAGAAACGTATAAGATTCTGACGGGACTGGACAGGTTAGATGCAGGAAGAATGTTCCCGATGTTGGGGAAGTCCAGAACCAGGGGACATAGGCTTAGGATAATGGGTAAGCCATTTAGGACTGAGATGAGGAGAAACTTCTTCACTCAGAGAGTTGTTAACCTGTGGAATTCCCTGCTGCAGAGAGTTGTTGATGCCAGTTCATTGGATATATTCAAGAGGGAGTTAGATATGGCTCTTACGGCTAAGGGGATCAAGGGGTATGGAGAGAAAGCAGGAAAGGGGTACTGAGGGAATGATCAGCCATGATCTTATTGAATGGTGGTGCAGGCTCGAAAGGCCGAATGGCCTACTCCTGCACCTATTTTTTCTATGCAAAGAGAACCAACAAGAGCCAAAAATACATCCGTTTTAACATGCTGAAAGAAATGGCCGTGTGGATGCAAACAGGTTATTTAACTTCAAACACTTGAATCTCTCTTATGTTCTTCAGATGCAGAAAGATGTCTCAAATGCTTTACATTCATGAGGAAAATAAATGGACATAAAGCAGGAGGGTGGAAGGGGAAAATGAAGAAGGTTAAGATGGTGGTGCAACGGCATGGCTGGAAAGAAAACTTGGAGAGGGTTTTTGAAAACACGGAGATCAGTGACAAGATAGAGAGAGCTAGGCAGGGAGCTCCAGATGGTAGATGGTGAATGTGTGGCCGTAGCTGACACGGAAAAGCCCAGAGATAGATGAGTGGTCGACGAGAACCCCAGTGTGAGAGGAACAGAGGGAGCAAGGGACCTGGGTGTCCTTGTACACCAGTCATTGAAAGCAAACATGCAGGTGCAGCAAGCAGTTAGAAAGGCAAATGGTATGCTGGCCTGCATTGCAAGAGGATTTGAGTACAGGAGCAAGAAGGCCTTACTACAGTTATACAGGGCCTTGGTGAGACCGCACCTAGAGTATTGTGTGCAGTCTTCTAAGAAAGGATATACTTGCCATAGAGGGAGTGCAGCTGTCATGTATTTAACTGTCATTGTAACCCATGTATAAACTGACCTAAGTTGTACACCGTGAGAACATTGACCACTAGGTGGTGAACTTGTGGGAGACACTCCTACCCTGGACTTTCAGGTAGAAAAGGTGAAGCTCCACCCACCTTCATCACTTCAGTGCTGGCTAACAAAGGTTACTGGTCACAGAGTGACCTTCTCTCAAGTATGGGCCTCGTGTGCATTTATACTGTATAGCAAGGACATATTGTTGGCGACGAGAAACTGGGATTTAAACACACACAAGCATGGCCATTAGCAGCACAGACGAGAGGTATCGTGTTGGTGATGATTGGGACGATCTTATTGAGAGACTACAGCAAAGTTTCATCACTAAGGAATGGCTGGGACAGGATTCGGCCGACAAACGCAGGGCTCATCTCCTGATGGTTTGTGGATCCAGGACGTACTCCCTGATGAAGGACCTTCTAGCGCTGGAGAAGCCGGCGGACAAGACTTTTGAAGAGCTCAGTAAGTTGATCGGGGAACACTTTAAACCGGCGAACAGCATGCACATGGCGAGACATCGGTTTTACACGCACCGGCGGTGAGAAGGGCAAAGCGTTCCAGACTTCGTGGCAGACTTCCGGCGACTGGCGAATCCATGTAAGTTCCCAGATGCATGCAGAGCGGAGATGCTGTGAGACTTTTTTATTGAGGGCATCAGGCACGCTGGGGTTTTCAGGAAACTGATTGAGACCAAAGACTTGACCCTGGAAACGGCGGCTTTGATGGCCCAGACATTTATCTCAAGGGAGAAAGAGACCAGAATGATGTTTGACAAAAATCTTGGTTTAAATGCAGCAAATGGAAAGGGAGTCTACATTGTTAACACGGCACACAGTTCTCCTGGCAGACATGGGCAATCGGATATACCCGAGCATGTAGTCGAACCCAAAGGGGTAATTCAACAGAGAAAATGGCTAGCTGAACGGCGATTCATGCCATTGCAAGAGACAAGCGGCTAGTAATGGGGCCATCAACACCTGTCAATAGTGCACTTAAGGACAGTTACAGAGACAGTCAGAGACGATCGACTGGCAATGGACCTTATGTTTCCAATAACGGCTCATGTTGGAGGTGCGGAGGCAAACACACAGCCAGAGCTTGCGGGTATTAGCAATATACCTGCAGAAACTACAATGTCAGCAGTCACTTGGCGCATATGTGCAGGAAGCCTGCAACCAGGTTGATGTACGAAGAGGACGGGGACAATGTAAACCCTACGAGGCCAAATAAACACAGGGGGAAATCGCTGGAAGCTGAAGTTCAGCGAGTTCATGTGGAGCACCAGGACACCACCAATAATGATGAAAGTGCTCCTCAATGACATCCCAGTATTAATGGAGCTAGACATGGGGGCCAGCCAGTCCCTGATGAGTATCAAACAGTTCGACAAGTTGTGGGCGTCCAAGGTCAGGCGGCCAGAATTATTGCCAATTGACGCACAGCAACGGACATATAAAAAGGAGATCATTCCGGTGCTAGGCAGAGCCACGGTAGTCGTGACCCACAAAGATTCGGAGAACAGGTTGCCACTCTGGGTTGTCCCGGGGGACGGTCCCGCACTACTGGGGAGGAGTTGGCTTGCTGTCATGAACTGAAAATGGGGCGATGTCAATGCAATTTCTTCTGTGGAGCGAGTATCATGCTCACAGATCCTGGACAAATTTGATTCATTATTTCAACCCGGCATTGGCACTTTCATGGGGATCAAGGTAGTGATTCACATAAACCCGGACGCCAGACCAGTACACCACAAGGCCAGAGCGGTGCCATATGTGATGCGGGAAAAGATAGAAGGCGAATTGGACCGCCTGTTGAGGGAAGGCATCATCTCGCCAGTCGAATTCAGTGACTGGGCGAGCCCGATCGTGCCGGTGCTCAAGGCGGATGGGTCGGTCAGGATATGTGGCGTTTACAAGGCCACCATCAATCGTGTGTCACTCCAAGACCAATAGCCGTTACTGAGAGCGGAGGACCTCTTTGCGACGCTATCCGGTGACAAACTTTTTTCAAAATTGGACCTGACCTCAGCTTACATGACCCAAGAGCTGGCGAGTGAGTTGAAGAAGCTGACCACCATCATGACACACAAGGGGTTATTTGAGTACAACAGATTTCCGTTCGGGATTCGCTCGGCCGCCGCGGTCTTTCAAAGAAATACGGAAAGCCTCCTCAAGTCGATTCCAAGGACAGTGGTTTTTCGGACGACATCCTCATCATGGGTTGTGATACTGAAGAACTGCTC
Organism: Pristiophorus japonicus; assembly: GCF_044704955.1. Classification (NCBI taxonomy): domain Eukaryota; kingdom Metazoa; phylum Chordata; class Chondrichthyes; family Pristiophoridae; genus Pristiophorus; species Pristiophorus japonicus. The sequence goes on along the minus strand of NC_091986.1, from coordinate 187,751,153 downwards.
CGCAACCTAGAGTAGGTGCTACGCAGACTGGACCGGGTAGGTCTGCGACTGAAAAAGTCGAAGTGTGTCTTCCTAGCTCCAGAGGTAGAATTCCTGGGGAGGAGGGTAGCAGCAGACGGGATCAGACTGACTGCGTCCAAAGCAGGAGCGATCCAGAGAGCACCCAGACCCTGTAACACGACGGAGCTGCGTTCGTTCCTGGGGCTCCTGAACTATTTTGGTAACTTTCTTCCCAAATTGAGCACGCTGCTAGAGCCGCTACACGTGCTCCTACGCAAGGGTCGCGAATGGGTCTGGTGGGGCAGCCAGGAAAGGGCTTTTGATAAGAGCACGAAATTTGTTATGCTCCAACAATCTGTGAACGCTATATGACCCATGTAAGAAACTTGTTTTAACGTGCGACGCGCGTCCTATGGGGTCGGGTGTGTGTTGCAGCATGTTAATGCCAAGGGTCAGTTACAGCCAGTAGCTTATGCCTCCAGAAGTCTGTCCCAGGCAGAACGGGGTGATGGGATGGTAGAAAAGGAAGCGCTTGCATGTGTATATGCTGTAAAAAAAAATGCACCAGTACCTGTTTGGCAGGAAATTTGAGCTGGAGACAGATCATAAACCCCTAACGTCCCTTTTGGCCGACAACAAGGCCATGAATGCAAATGCATCGGCCCACATACAGAGGTGGGCACTCACATTAGCTGCCTATGACTATACAATTCGGCACAGGCCCCGGGGCACTGAAAACTGTGCCGATGCACTTATCAGGCTCCCACTAGCCACCACCGAGGGGGCAACCGAGCATGATGCTGAGATGGTCATGGCTGTTGAAGCTTTCGAAAGCGAAGGCTCACCAGTGACAGCCCTTCAGATTAAAGACTGGACAAATAAAGACCCGCTACTGTCTTTAGTCAAGAAATGTGTCCTGAATGAGGCCGATTACCTCCTATGGGGAAACCGAGTAATTATGCCCCAGGTGGACAGAGAGATATTCATCAGAGAATTCCACAATGGGCACCCGGGCATTGTCATGATGAAGGCAATTGCCAGGTCACATGATTGGTGGCCAGGGATAGATGCAGACCTGGAACTTTGTGTTCGCAGGTGCAACACATGTGCCCAGCTGGGCAATGTGCCCAGGGAAGCCCCCCCTTAGCCCCTTGACCTGGCCCGCCAAACCATGGTCACGCAATAATATGGACTACGCAGGTCCTTTCATGGGAAAAATGTTTTTGGTTGTAGTAGACACCTACTCCAAATGGATCGAGTGTGACATTCTCATTCCAAGCACATCCTCTGCCACGGTAGAAAGTCTACGGGCAATGTTCGCTGCCCATGGTCTACCGGACGTCTTGGTCAGCGACAATGGCCCGTGCTTCACAAATATTGAATTCCAGGACTTCATGGCAGGAAATGGTATCAACCATGTCAGAACGGCACCGTTCAAGCCGGCCTCAAACGGCCAGGCGGAACAAGCAGTACAGATAATCAAACAGGGGATGCTCAGAATCCAAGGGGGTTCCCTACAAAGCCACTTATCACGCCTCCTGTTGGCCAATAGAGCCCCACCACATTCGCTCACAGGGGTTCCACCCACAGAACTGCTAATGAAAAGGATGCTCAAAACCAGGTTATCCCTTATATACCCGATCACGAAAGAAATTGTTGAGAGCAGGCGCCAGTCACAATGTGACTACCATGACGGGAATGCAAGGGCGCGATGTATTGATGTCCTTGTCCTCAACTACGCTGCAGGGCCCAAATGGCTCGCAGGCACTGTGATTGCCAAAGAGGGGAATAGGATTCTGGTAGTTAAACTTACCAATGGACAAATCTGCCGCAAACACGTGGATCAAACAAAAAGGAGGTTCAGCAACCCCATAGAAGAAGCAGAGGAAGAACACGATGTAGAGTTCACTCCTCCACAGGTGACCGAACACCGGAACCAAGAGGAGGAGAGCCCAGTCACTGTGGGCAGTCCGGACAGGCCTGAGGCACCGCAAACAGCAGACACTCAGGCCAGCGCCCAACAACCCCAACTCAGGCGCTCTACAAGGGAGCGTAAACCACCAGAGAGACTTAACCTGTGATCCCAATAAGACTTTGGGGGGGAGGTGATGTCATGTATTTGACTGACATTGTAATCCATGTATAAACTGACCTAAGTTGTACACCGTGAGAACATTGACCACTAGGTGGTGAACTTGTGGGAGATACTCCTAACCTGGACTTTCAGGTGTAAAAGAGGAAGCTCCACCCACCTTCATCACTTCAGTGCTGGCTAATAAAGGTTACTGATCACAGAGTGACCTTCTTTCAAGTATGGGCCTTGTGTGCATTTATACTGTATAGTAAGGATGTATTAGCAGCGAAGGTTCACTAGACTGATTTCTGGGATGGCAGGACTGTCGTGTGAGGAGAGATTGGGTCGACTAGGCCCGTATTCACTAGAGTTTAGAAGAATGAGAGGGGATCTCACTGAAACGTATAAAATTCTGACTTGGTTGGATAGACTGGGTGCGGGGAGGATGTTTCCCCTGGCTGGGAAGTCGAGAACAAGGGGCCACAGTCTCAGGATACAGTGTAGGAAATTTAGGATCAAGATGAGGTGAAATTTATTCACTCAGAGGGTGGTGAACCTGTGGAATTCTCTACCACAGAAGGCTGTGGAGGCCAATATTGAATATATTTAAGAGGGAGATAGATAGATTTCTAGAAACAAAAGGCATCAAGGGGTATGGGGAAAAAGCCAGAATATGGTGTTGAGATGGTGGATCAGCCACGATCATATTGAATGGTGGTGCAGACTCGAAGGGCCGATTAGCCTACTACTGCTCCTATTTTCTACGTTTCTATGACAAGGAGAAACCCACTGTTGGAGGAGCAGAGGGTGCTTGTCCAAGGCAGGAGGAAATCACTACGGTAATATGGGGCAGAGACACGGTGAGGTCAAGATCTTAAAAGTCAGCTCACTGAGGCATGGGGAGCTAGTGGAGCTTGGACAAGATAGGGTGATGGAAATGCAGGACTTAGTATGGATGAGGATCGAGACTGCAATTTTTTGGATAAACTGAAGCTGGTGGAAGCGTGAGGGAAAGAGGTTGGCTAGGTAAGCATTAGAAATATTGAACCTTGATGTGATGAAGGCATGAATTAGAGTTTGGGTGGAACAAGCTGGTGATGGAAATGGGCAATCTTGCATAGAGGAAGGAAAGACAGTCTCAGTAACAGAGCGGTTGTAGGGAGGAAAGTGATTGTTTTTATATTCGTTCACGGGATGTGGGCATCGCTGGCAAGGCTTGCATTTATTGCCTATCCCCAATTGCCCTTGAATAACTGACTGATTTGCTCGGCTATTTCAGAGGCCAGTTAACAGTCAACCACATTGCTGTGGGTCTGGAGTCACATATGGGACAGATCAGGTAAGGACGGAAGATTTCCTTGCCTTGTGTCTTCACAGTGGAAGACACAAAAACCATGCCAAAAATTGCTGGTCACGGGAATGTGGGAAGGGAGGACCTTGAGACAATCACTATCACTAGGGGGGTAGTCCTGGACAGGCTAATGGGACTCAAGGTAGACAAGTCCTCTGGTCTTGATGAAATGCATCCCAGGGTATTAAAAGAGATGGCGGAGGTTATAGCAGATGCATTCGTTATAATCTACCAAAATTCTCTGGACTCTGGGGAGGTACCAGCAGATTGGAAAGCAGCTATTGTAATGCCTCTGTTTAAAAAAGGGGGCAGACAAAAGGCAGGTAACTATAGGCCGGTTAGTTTAACATCTGTAGTGGGGAAAATGCTTGAAGCGACCATTAAGGAAGAAATACCCGGACATCCAGATAGGAATAGTGCAATCAAACAGACACATGGATTCATGAAGGGGAAATCATGTTTAACTAATTTACTGGAATTCTTTGAGGATATAACGAGCATGGTGGATAGAGGTGTACCGATGGATGTGGTGTATTTAGATTTCCAAAAGGCATTCAATAAGGTGCCACACAAAAGGTTACTTCAGAAGATAAAGGTACGCGGAGTCAGAGGAAATGTATTAGCATGGATCGAGAATTGGCTGGCTAACAGAAAGCAGAGAGTCGGGATAAATGGGTCCTTTTCGGGTTGGAAATCGGTGGTTAGCGGTGTGCCACAGGGATCGGTGCTGGGACAACAACTGTTTACAATATACATAGATGACCTGGAAGAGGGGACAGAGTGTAGTGTAACAAAATTTGCAGATGACACAAAGATTAGTGGGAAAGCGGGTTGTGTAGAGGACACAGAGAGGCTGCAAAGAGATTTAGATAGGTTAAGCGAATGGGCTAAGGTTTGGCAGATGGAATACAATGTCGGAAAATGTGAGGTCATCCACCTTGGAAAAAAAAACAGTAAAAGGGAATATTATTTGAATGGGGAGAAATTACAACACGGTGTGGTGCAGAGGGACCTGGGGGTCCTTGTGCATGAATCCCAAAAAGTTAGTTTGCAGGTGCAGCAGGTAATCAGGAAGGCGAATGGAATGTTGGCCTTCATTGTGAGAGGGATCGAGTACAAAAGCAGGGAGGTCCTGCTGCAACTGTACAGGGTATTGGTGAGGCCGCACCTGGAGTGCTGCGTGCAGTTTTGGTCACCTTACTTAAGGAAGGATATACTAGCTTTGGAGGGGGTACAGAGACGATTCACTAGGCTGATTCCGGAGATGAGGGGGTTACCTTATGATGATAAATTGAGTAGACTGGGTCTTTACTCATTGGAGTTCAGAAGGATGAAGGGTGATCTTATAGAAACATTTAAAATAATGAAAGGGATAGACAAGATAGAGACAGAGAGGTTGTTTCCACTGGTCGGGGAGACTAGAACTAGGGGGCACAGCCTCAAAATACGGGGGAGCCAATTTAAAACCGAGTTGAAAAGGAATTTCTTCTCCCAGAGGGTTGTGAATCTGTGGAATTCTCTGCCCAAGGAAGCAGTTGAGGCTAGCTCATTGAATGTATTCAAATCACAGATAGATAGATTTTTAACCAATAAGGGAATTAAGGGTTATGGGGAGCGGGCGGGTAAGTGGAGCTGAGTCCACGGCCAGATCAGCCAAGATCTTTTTGAATGGTGGAGCAGGCTCGAGGGGCTAGATGGCCTACTCCTGTTTCTAATTCTTATGTTCTTATGTAAAGGTCATTAGTGAACCAGATGGGTCTTTACGACAATCCGGTGGTTTCATGGTCACCATTACTGATACTAGTTTTTTTTATTCAATTAAGTGAATTCAAATTCCACAGTTGCCGTGGTGGGATTTGAACTCACATCTCCAGATCACTAGTCCAGGCCTCTAGATTACTGGTCCAGTGACATAACTGCTATGTCCTTACTATACAGTATAGATGCACACGAGGCCCATACTTGAGAGAAGGTCACCCTGTGACCAGTTACCTTTATTACCATGACCTCAAGTGATGAAGGTGGGTGGAGCTTCCCCTTTTATATCTGAAAGTCCAGGTTAGGAGTGTCTCCCACAAGTTCATCCCTAGTGGTCAATGTTCTCAAAGTGTACAACTTAGGTCAGCTTATACATGGGTTACAATGATAGTTGAATACATGGCATCACCTTCCCCCCAAAGTCTTATTGGGATCACAGGTTAAGTCTCTCTGGTGGTTTATGCTCCCTTGTAGAGCGCCTGAGTTGGGGCTCCGGTTGTTGGGCGCTGGCCTGAGTGTCTGCTGTTTGCGGTGCCTCAGGCCTGTCCGGACTGCCCACAGTGACTGGGCTCTCCTCCACCTGGTTCCGGTGTTCGGTCACCTGTGATGGAGTAAATTCTACATCGTGTTCTTCCTCTGCTTCTTCTATGGGGTTGCTGAACCTCCTTTTAGTTTGATCCACGTGTTTGCGGCAGATTTGTCCATTGGTAAGTTGAACTACCAAAACCCTATCCCCCTCTTTGGCAATCACAGTGCCTGCGAGCCATTTGGGCCCTGCAGTGTAATTAAGGATAAAAACAGGGTCATTGACATCAATACATCACGCCCTCGCATTCCTGTCATGGTAGTCACATTGTGACTGACTCCTGCTCTCAACAATTTCTTTCATAGTAGGGTGTATAAGGGATAACCTGGTTTTGAGCGTCCTTTTCATTCGCAGCTCTGCGGGTGGAACCTCTGTGAGCGAGTGTGGTTGGAATCTATTGGCCAACAGGAGGCGTGATAAGCGGCTTTGTAGGGAACCCCCTTAGATTCTGAGCATCCCCTGTTTGATTACCTGCACTGCTCGTTCCGCCTGGCCGTTTGAGGCCGGCTTGAACAGTGCCGTTCTGACATGGTTGATTCCATTGCCTGCCATGAAGTCCTGGAATTCAGTGCTTGTGAAGCACGGGACATTGTCGCTGACCAAGACATCTGGTAGACCATGGGCGGTGAACATTGCCCGTAGACTTTCTACCGTGGCAGAGGATGTGCTTGAATTTAAAATGGCACACTCAATCCATTTGGAGTAAGTGTCTACTACAACCAAAAACATTTTTCCCATGAAAGGACCTGTGTAGACCACATGGATGCGTGACCATGCCTTGACGGGCCAGGACCAGAGGCTAAGGGGGGCTTCCCTGGGTGCGTTGCCCAGCTGAGCATACGTGTTGCACCTGCGAACACAAAGTTCCAGGTCTGTATCTATCCCTGGCCACCAAACGTGTAACCTGGCAATTGACTTCATCATGACAATGCCCGGGTGCGCATTGTGAAGTTCTCTGATAAACAGCTCCCTGCCCATCTGGGGCATGACTACTCGGTTTCTCCACTGTAGGCAATCGGCCTGAATCGAGGGTTCATCCTTGCGCCTATGAAACGGTTTAAATTTTTCAGGGCATGCCCCGTACGTGGCTGCCCAGTCCCCATTCAGGACACATTTCTTAACTAAAGATAGTAGCGGGTCTTTATTTGTCCAGACTTTAATCTGACGGGCTGTCACAGGTGAGCCTTCGCTTTCGAAAGCTTCAACAGCCATGACCATCTCAGCATCATGCTCAGTTGCCCCCTCAGTGGTGACTAGTGGGAGCCTGCTGAGTACATCGACGCAGTTTTCAGTGCCCCGGGGCCTGTGCCGAATTGTGTAGTCATAGGCAGCTAACGTGAGTGCCCACCTCTGTATGGGGCCGATGCATTCACACTTATGGCCTTGTTGTCGGCCAAAAGTGATGTTAGGGGTTTGTGATCTGTCTCCAGCTCAAATTTCCTGCCAAGCAGGTACTGGTGCATTTTTTTTTTACTGCATATACACATGCGAGCGCTTCCTTTTCTACCATCCTGTAGCACCTTTCTGCCTGGGACAGACTTCTGGAGGCATAAGCTACCGACTGTAACTGATCATTGGCATTCAACACACACCCGGCCCTATAGGACGACGCATCGCACGTTAAAACAAGTTTCTTACACGGGTCATATAGCGCTAACAGATTGTTGGAACATAACAAATTGCGTGCTCTATCAAAAGCCTTTTCCTGGCTGTCCCCCCAGACCCAATTGCGACCTTTGCGTAGGAGCACGTGTAGCGGCTCTAACGGCGTGCTCAATTTGGGAAGAAAGTTACCAAAATAGTTCAGGAGCCTCAGGAACGAATGCAGCTCCATCGTGTTACAGGGTCTGGGTGCTCTCTGGATCGCTTCCGTCTTGGACGCAGTAGGTCTGATCCCATCTGCTGCTACCCTCCTCCCCAGGAATTCTACCACTGGAGCTAAGAAGACGCACTTCGACTTTTTCAGTCGCAGCCCTACCCGGTCCAGTCTGCGTAGTACCTCCTCCAGGTTGTGGAGGTGTTCTTCAGTATCGTGACCCGTGATGAGGCTGTCATCTTGAAAAACCACTGTCCTTGGAATCGACTTGAGGAGGCTTTCCGTATTTTGTTGGAAGATTGCAGCGGCCGAACGAATCCCGAACTGACATCTGTTACATTCAAACAACCTCTTGTGTGTCGTGATGGTGGTCAGCTTCTTTGACTCACTCGCCAGCTCTTGGGTCATGTAAGCTGAGGTCAGGTCCAATTTTGAAAAAAGTTTGCTACTGGATAGCGTTGCAAAGAGGTCCTCCGCTCTCGGTAGCGGGTACTGGTCTTGGAGTGACACCCGATTGATGGTGGCCTTGTAATCACCACATTTCCTGACCGACCCATCCGCCTTGAGCACCGGCACAATCGGGCTCGCTCAGTCACTGAATTCGACTGGCGAGATGATGCCTTCCCTCAGCAGGCGGTCCAATTCGCCTTCTATCTTTTCCCGCATCACGTACGGCACCGCTCTGGCCTTGTGGTGTACTGGCCTGGCGTCCGGGTTGATGTGAATCACTACCTTGGCCCCCATGAAAGTGCCAATGCCGGGTTGAAATAATGAGTCAAATTTGTCCAGGACCTGTGAGCATGATACTCGCTCCACAGAAGAAATTGCATTGACATCGCCCCATTCCCAGTTCATGACAGCAAGCCAACTCCTCCCCAGTCGTGCGGGACCGTCACCCGGGACAATCCAGAGTGGCAGTCTGTTCTCCAAATCTTTGTGGGTCACGACTACCGTGGCGCTGCCTAGCACCGGAATGATCTCCTTTGTATATGTCCGTAGCTGTGCGTCAATCGGCGATAATTTTGGCCTCCTAGCCTTGGACACCCACAACCTTTCAAACTGTTTGATTCTCATCAGGGACTGGCTGGCCCCCTTGTCTAGCTCCATTAATACTGGGATGCCATTGAGGAGCACTCTCATCATTATCGGTGGTGTCCTGGTATATGAACTGTATATGTGCTCCACATGAACTCGCTGAACTTCAACTTCCAGCGATTTCCCCCAGTATTCATTTGGCCTCGTAGGGCTTACATCGGGCCCGTCCTCCTCGTACATCAACTTGGCTGCAGGCTTCCTGCACATACGCGCCAACTGATCGCTGACGTTGCAGTTTCTGCAGGTATATTGCTGATACCTGCAAGCTCTGGCTGGGTGTTTGCCTCCACACCTCCAGCATGAGCTGGAGGCCCCATTGTTGGAAACAAAAGGTCCATTACCAGTCGATCGTCTCTGACTGTCTCTCTAACTGTCCTTAAGCGCACCATTAACAGGTGTTGATGGCCCCATTACTGGCCGCGTTGTCCATTGCGATGGCATGAATCGCCGTTCAGCTAGCCGTTGCCTCTGTTGAATTCCCCCTTTGGGTTCAACTACATGCTGGGGCATGTCCGATTGCCCTTGTCTGCCTAGAGAACTGTGTGCCGCGTTAACAATGTTGACTCCCTGATCATTTGCCGCATTTGAGCCAAGCTTTTTGTCATACATCATTCTGGTCTCTTCCTTCCCCGAGATAAATGTCTGGGCTATCAGAGACGCCGCTTCCAAGGTCAAGTCTTTGGTCTCAATCAGTTTCCTGAAAACCCCAGCTTGCCCGATGCCCTCAATAAAAAAGTCTCGCAGCATCTCCGCTCTGCATGCATCTGGGTACTTACATAGGCTCGCCAGTCGCCGGAGATCTGCCACGAAGTCTGAAACGCTTTGCCCTTCTCGCCGCCGGTGCGTATAAAACCGGTGTCTCGCCATGTGCATGCTGCTCGCCAGTTTATGGTGTTGCCCGATCAACTTACTGAGCTCTTCGAACGTCTTGTCTGCTGGTTTCTCTGGCGCTAGAAGGTCCTTCATCAGGGAGTACGTTCTGGATCCACAAACTGTCAGGAGATGAGCCCTGCGTTTGTCAGCTGAATCCTGTCCCAGCCATTCTTTAGTGACAAAACTTTGCTGTGGTCTCTCAATAAAGTCGTCCCAATCATCACCAACACAGTACCTCTCTTTTGTTCTGCTCGTTGCCATGCTCGCGTGATTTAGATCCCAGTTTCTCGTCGCCAGTGATATGTCCTTACTATACAGTATAAATGCGCACGAGGCCCATACTTGAGAGAAGGTCACTCTGTGACCAGTTACCTTTATTACCAAGGCCTCAAGTGATGAAGGTGGGTGGAGCTTCCCCTTTTCTACCTGAAAGTCCAGGTTAGGAGTGTCTCCTACAAGTTCACCCCTAGTGGTCAATGTTCTCAAGGTGTACAACTTAGGTCAGCTTATACATGGGTTACAATAATAGTTGAATATATGACAATAACCTTTACACTAGCGTTTCCTTGTTTTTGGACCCGAAAACAGTTTGGCACCGGCACCGTTATTACAGTACATATTGGGGCCGAAATCCATCACGGAGTTTGGGCGGCCAATCGATCGCCCGCCATGGTCGTGTACCTTTCCCTCCCCGAGCCATATTCAGCTCGGGGGTTTGAACGGTGCGCACTTCTGCCGCTGTAAAGGTAAGTTTCCAGCATTGAGGTGTGCAGCGTGTGGGCCGCTGGAAAGCGGCCAGGACAAGGATTTTCAGCACCAAAAAGGTAGGAGTTTTTCAGACAGTGCCCCCGCGAGGTATTCGAGTCGATGCTCGAACGTAACAGCGCTGGAGGGTTGTCGCAATCAGGGCCCTTTGGTGGGGAAATAGTTTTATTCATGATATTTTTTTTAATGTCAGATTGCATCATCCGCAGTATTTATGTTTTCATAGAGTTTTATTAATTATTAGTGTTTTTATGTCAGATTCCATTATCAGCAGTATTTATGTTTTCAGAGTTTTATTAATTATTAGTGTTTTTATGTCAGATTCCATCATCTGCAGTATTTTGCTTTTTAAATAGTTTTATTAATTGTTTTGGCTCCATTCAACCTGCTGAGTGCTGCTCAGAGGTTTGTACATACTATTGTACAACTTTCAGGTCTGACTCTTTCGTGGAGTCCTGTGGGCTGCAGAGACCTGCTTGGCAGGGTTCACCCTGAGGATGGGAGTAGTGTTGGGAGGGGTGACACCTGGTACACCTGGTCAGAAGCTGGGCAGCACGCAGGAGAAGGTGTCGCCATCAGTACCGTGCAGAGAGGCAGCGGGCAAGGGAGGCAACAGCCATGATTCGTTCATTCTGTGCCAGACCAGTGTGCCCGCCGTCTTCACCGGCCCGAATCAGGATTGCGGTTGGCTGCTTGGGGACAAGGGATATTCCCTGTGGCTGCTCACACCACTGTGGAACCCCAGGACAGCGCCAGAGCATGCATACAATGACGCTCATTGTGCCACCAGGTGCATCATCGAGCAGTGCATAGACATCCTTAAGCAGAGGTTCCGGTGCAGTACTCTCCTCAATGGGTCTCCATAATCATCGTGGTCTGCTGCATGCTGCACAACCTGCCCATCATGAGGGGACAGCCGCTGCAGGTCTAGCCAGCAGAATCACCTGAGGAGGAGGAGGAGGAGGCACAGGAGGGGGAGGATCCCCATCGCCCCAGAGCTAGGAGACGTCGACCCATCGCCACCCTGGAAGGGCTGGGTGCAGACTGGCCAGCATCCTCCTGGGAGGGTGCATCCTCACATATATGGAGGTGCCTGACACTCCCCTGCAATCTCCCTCCATGCATTATGTACGGGCGGTCTGCCAGGTCTCCACATGACAGGAAACAGTATTCTTCTTCTGTCCTGCACACCGTCCATCAGTGACTCCAGCTCCATATCAGTGAACCTGTTGGCTCTCCGTGCATCTCTTACACCAGCCATTCTTCCAAACTCCTTCCCCCCTCAGGGCCTTGCTGCAAACCCCGGCCTTTAAAAAGGCCAGGGAGCAGCTGGCTCGGTAGAAACCCTTACCTGCATGCTGAATTTCTCAGTGGTGATAACACTCAAATTAAGACAGCCACACCGCTGAAAAATCCATTTTGGAAGGGTTCATTAGCTGGAACCCATTTGTTTACTTTTGGAGCTGAATATGGGGTGGCCCAGCCATGAAAAATTTCAGCGCTAATGGCCACAAAAAGTGGGGGAGCACTAGTTTTCCACTGGTACTGAATTTTGGGCCCATTATGTTAGCCAAGAAAATAAAATCTTCTTGTTCTAGGCAAAAGTACTGGCTGGAACTTTCAATTTTGGCACGGGTACTAAACAGGCAGCAGTGGATCGGCCCGATTATTCTGTCAAATTTAGTTAGTGGAGAGGAAAATTGGGCAGGGTGTATAAAAACGGCCAATCCACTATTGTCCATTTTACGCACCCACCACTGTTTGTTAGAAAGAGAGGAATGCACACATGAATCTCCGAAAGTTTGGGAACCTCTGCTTTAAATAACATTTCCTATTTTAGTCCCAATATGTCATACTTTACTGCTCTCTGTGTTTTTTTTTCCTTCCATTTTCATTTCTTTTGTCTTCCCCCGCTCCTGAAGGCAGTGACTAAGTCTGGGAAACAGTTCCACAGGCACACACAGCTCTTTGGTATTTCCCCATGGGATGCCTCACAGCGAAGTCTGGCCCTGCCTACACCTTACAGTGTCGTGCATTATTTTCTTCTGGGACACTGGAAGAACGTTCTGCTTTCTTACACCCAGACCACCAATTTTAACACTGCACCACCACCCAACTACAAATCAGGAATTGAATCTGGGGTTAACCTGGTGTAATGTAGGCACTGGTGAGTATGCTCACAGGTTGGTAGAGTTGTTGCATTGTGAATGGCTTGGCCAGTCATGTGATGTTCACAAGACTCATTAAAAGCCCAGTCAGTTGGGTCTAGGTCATCCACTTCTCAATGTTAAATGACCTACCTCATTCAGGAGAACGACCAGCTGGTAAATATCAGCAGACCACTTTGAACAATATTCATCTTCTTGAAATAGTCACTTTTCCAAAATAATCTGCAGATATTCCACTCGCAATAGTTTCATCAAGGTCATTAGTAAATATGTGCAGTGAGGGCTTTAGGACAGATCACTGGGAGATTCCGGCTGCCTTGTTAGCATTTGCTACCTTCTAACCAATTAGTAATCCAATTTGCATCTTCAATTATCTAAAACTTTCACTTTAAATAAAAGTCCCTCTCATAGGATACCATTAAAACTTCCAAAAACTCAAAGGAGAAGATTTCCGATGCGCACTTTGTGTAGCAGAATCATAAATGCCTTCTTTATAAGTGCCTTTACAATTTCAATCCACTCAGCAAGCAAAGGAAATTTATCTCCACCATTTTCCAATATCCACTTCACCCTTATATGCAAGACATTAACGCTGCACCCCTTCTGCAAGGGCAACCAAAAAGAGGGTCCCCAGATACAAGATTAAATGCAAGACATTTGGAACAGAGGGCAGGAGAAACCTCTTCACATAGAGATTTGTGAGGCTGTTGAATTCACTTCCAGGGTCAGTGGTTGGGGCAGATCAACATTCAAGATTAGATAGGCTAGGTGGATGAAGGAAAAGGGGTCGAAGGGATATGGAAATGGACGGGTGAGTTAAATATTTGTGCCAATGTTCCCTGAAAAAGGTCCCACGCAGGCCATTCAAAAACGGCATCTCCATTGTAAGCACCGCACATGCACGGAAATTTAAAGGGGCCGCACACCAAAAGAAACAGGGCACACAGAACAAAGCGCAGCTTCCAGGGAACATTGGGTGATTTGCGCGTGTGGAGGGGAAACGCTGACACGATCCTGTTAGACTGAACGGTCGGTTTCTGTTTTACAACTTCGATATATTTCTATGAATGAGATAACAGCAAAGCCCCACCATCAGGCAATGTTAAGCACAGAGAATACAGCAGATTAAGACCCAGGAGGGTTTACTCTGCAGAGATATCTTTTTTCAAGTTCCTTTGGCAGGGATATCAATATAACACAAGTCTGAGAGCACAGTTTGTACAGAGTGCTGTAGTTTATACGGGCATGGTGAAAATATCAACCCCCATATCCAGCATCAAACTTGCAATGTCATAGCAACCTTGACGATGCTGTTTTTATAATGGCACTTGCTTAGGGCGGATTTTAGGAGACCCGGTTTTTAACTTGTTAAATCCAGCTCGCTTAATCCAACAGTAGACCGTTAGACGCTGGTCTCCGAGAATCCCATCTAACAAGTACCAGTACAAAAAGTGTTTGTAAACAGTAGACTTACTGTCATGGAAATGAGCTAAAAGTGCAACAAGAAGTGAAGGTGGGAGTCTTTAGTCCAAACTGTAAATGGAGTAAATATAATAAAAATCCTAAAACACATTAACAATATGAATTTTAAATATCTTAATCTACAGAATTTGCGTGATAACTTTTGAGCATCATACTAAAATTAGACCCAGTTCTTCTGGTGACTCAGGCCAATGAACCTGGTTCCCTAGTGGTCTATATGGTTTAGTTTCACACTGGGCAGTCAATTGTTTCATGGAGCTTGCTGATCTCAGCCAGGGTCTTTGTAAACGGTGCTAGATTGACCTCAGCAGTGATGAATATGTCAAGCAGTCTCCTGCCAAAAACAGTTAATGCTGTGTCAATGGGTTCCATCCAGAAGAGGAGGAGGTGGCTGAAATTGAAAGAAAGACTTACATTTATATAGCGCCTTTCATGACCACTGGATGTCGCAAAGCACTTTACAGCCAATGAAGTACTTTTGGAGTGTTGTCACTGTTGTAATGTTGGAAACACAGCAGCCAATTTGTGCACAGCAAGCTCCCAGCAACAGCAATGTGATAATGACCAGATAATCTGTTTTTGTTATGTTGATTGAGGGATAAATATTGGCCAGGGATAACTCCCCTGCTCTTCTTCGAAATAGTGCCATGGGATCTTTTACATCTGAGAGACCAGACAGGACCTCGGTTTAACATCTCATCTGAAAGACAACGCCTCCAACAGTGCGGCACTCCGTCAGTGCTGCACTGGAGTGTCAGCCTAGATTTATATGCTCAAGTCTCTGGAGTGGGACTTGAACCCACAACCTTCTAACTCAGAGGTGAGGGTGCTACCCACTGAGCCACAGCTGACACATGGTTGAATTGATAAGTATACACAAATAGTTAAATACACCGTAAAACACAGTGCTCCTGTATTGCTGTGCAAACCAAGCAGCCAAGTGTTGATATTCATTGAGAAATTTTGCAGAGCTGTTCCTCAGCGATGTATTAAGTGGGATAGATTCCACGACAGGTACAAAAAATAATCAAAAACGCTCATGGAATGCTGGCCTTTACATCTAGAGAGCTAGAATACAAGGGGTTAGAAGTTATGCTGCAGCTATACAAAATCATGACCACACCTGGAGTACTATGAGCAGTTCTGGGCACCACACCATAGGAAGGATATACAGGTATTGGCCTTGGAGGGAGGGTAGCCTGGGTTTACCAGAGTGATATCCGGACTCCAAGGGTTAAGTTAAGAGGAGAGATTACCCAAATTAGGGTTGTCTTCCCTGGACTTTGAAGGTGAAGGGGTAATCTGATCGAAGTTTTCAAGATATTAAGGGGAACAGATAGTGTAGATAGAGAGAAACTATTTCCGCTGGTTGGGGATTCTAGGACTAGGGGGTATAGTCTAAAAATTAAAGCCAGACCTTTCAGGAGTGAAATTAGGAAACATTTCTACACACAAAGTATGGTAGAAGTGTATCCTAATTTGGAACTCTCTTACGCAAACGGCAATTGACGCTAAATCAATTGTTAATTTAAAATCTGAGATTGATAGCTTTTTGTTAACCAAAGATATTTAGGGATATGGGGCAAAGGTGGGTATATGGAGTTAGGTCGCAGATCAGCCACAATCTCATTGAATGGCAGAACAGGCTCGAGGGGCTCAATGGCCTACTCCTGTTCCTATGAGATTGTACCTGAGTCAGTAGAAGGAGTGGGCTTGATAGGCCAAATGACCCCATTTCAACCCACATTTTCTTTCTATTGTGTATGCAAGCACTCTGTAGTAATGACTCCACAAGGTAAGAGTGTGTGTAGTGCTTGAACTGTATTGACCTTAGTCCTTTATTGCAGCTCCTAGAGTGAGGACACCAAGAGGTGAGCTCCCTTTAATACTTGGTTACCTGCAGTGTACAGGTGACCCTTAGGTCTCCAGCAGCAGCACCCTCTGGAGTACAGGTATTGTATCTACAGGGTGAAGGTACATTCAGTGGTCTAGTGTTACAGTACATATATTAACATGCACACATAACACTTTCCGAATACAATCGTTTCTGTTGATTGTTTCATGTCTCAGCAAAGACTGGAGACATTATCCTGAATCCAAATGCTCAAATATCTTTCATTTATTGGAGCCAGGGGATGAATTTTCATTTTCACTGCTTGGGCAGCGGTCTGGTGAGGTGGACCATCCGCCAATGTAGAACCCAGCCAGTTTCAGGCGGGTTTCACAACGAGCAGCTGATTGCTGCACCAGCTTCACGCCCTGGTGGCGGAGACATAAACTGACCAAGTGCTCTGATGAAGGGCCACACATCTGAAACATGAACCGACCTTTTGCTTGCAGATGCTGACCTGCTGACCATGCTACAGAACATTTCTGGTATGTTCTGTTGCAATTTGTTAAATCAGAGAGCTGTGGAGGCTGGGTCATTGAATATATTTAAGGCGGAGATAGACAGATTTTTGAGCGTTAAGGGAGTAAAGGGTTATGGGGAGCTGGCAGGGAAATGGAACTGAGTCCATGATCAGATCAGCCATGATCTTATTAAATGGCGGAGCAGGCTCAAGGGACCAAATGACCTACTCCTGCTCCTATTTCTTATGTTCTTATGTTCTTAAGTACGCCAACAATTGAAAAACAGGCTGGGGTTAATCCAGATTGTAATGATTTACTGTGTAACTCACTGAACAGACACGTAATGATAGCCTGTACCACTTTTACGAGGCTTTAGATACCCAAATATTTAACTGCCTGTGTTAACAATGGACAGAATACGTCATATCTAAATTAAGCAGCTGAATCATTCCAAGTATTCTCGGTTACTTTGAGTTTTAAATCCGAGTCTATGAAAGATGTTTATTTGGTTTCTGAGATGGTGATGAGCTTTTCTTTCATTGGCTTTGCTATTCCATAGCAGACAGAAAACATTTCAAAGAGGCTTCCCAATCATATGGTGCGTGAATGCAACGAGCACAGCAGGCGGGCTGGTTACTGGAGGGCAGTGTATCTCCGCTATTCTCACACATCTCCCACATTCCCTCTGGCAAAGGTCTGGGAAGAGGTTGCCTGTCCGCTCTCAGGCAGGGAATGGTTAAGTGACTCAAGAGGTCCCATATAGATTGACATCCCATCCACCATCTTAAACATTCACTCCCTCCACCGCCGGCGCACCGTGGCTGCAGTGTGTACCATCTACAAGATGCACTGCAGCAACTTGCCACGGCTTCTTCAGCCCCACCTCTCAAACACACGGGCTCTACCACCTAGAAGGACAAGGGCAGCAGGCGCATGGGAGCACCATCACCTACAAGTTCCCCTCCAAGTTACACACCATCCGGACTAGGAAATATATCGCCGTCTCTTCATCGTTGCTGGGTCAAAATCCTAGAATTCCCCCCCCTACAGCACTATGGGAGTACCTTCACCACAAGGACTGCAGCAGATCAAGAAGGCGGGTCACCACCACCTTCTCAAGGAAAATTAGGGATGGGCAATAAATGCTGGCCTTGTCAGCGATGTCCACACCCCGGAACGAATAATTTAAAAAAATAACTAATAATCATCAAGAATATAAAGCATACGGTAAGGTAACGCACCGATGGCTCAACTGCTAAAAAACATTTACTGCTGTGGAACAGACCCATATGCACAAAGCAAGGGCCAGGTCCACTCCCTGAGTTAGCTCAGTTTAGGTTGGTTGATGGTAAGGAGATAAAATTGCCCCCAGCACGCAATATAGCGAGGAGGAAACCAAATTAGTCTGGTTCACGCTCTTCAGTGATTCCTGCTAGAAGGTGCACATTCGTAGACATTGGGGCAGGACAAGATCAGGCTCATTTGTGATGCCCCTCTCGAAGAATGACGACTTAGCCACTACACTGGTGTGCTGTCCGCACCTGTGAGACTGTACCCAATGATGAACCAGCACCTTCAGAAAAGGAAAAGTGAGAAAATCAGAGGGGGGAAAAATCACAGTAACAAGTCAGGAAAAAGTAAACAACTTTAAATCACTGGTTCAGTTCATTGGGTACTGACCTGTGCTTGCCAGAATTGAAATGTAGTTCTTCGCGCATTGCAAGGGCCAAATTGACAGCTTGCTTTCAAGCTCTTTGACGCAATACCAGCTCCGATTAAGCAGCGATGTCCGACATGTGGAAGCAGCCAGACATAATCCTGCCTGTGCTGTATTTCAGAGCCGCATTACGAAGTGCCTGATAGAAGCCGTGCTCCAACTACTGGTGCGTCTAATGGGGATTACATGGTATATAATTCATTCTGGTCTGTCAGACTAAAAGATTTAAATCAGACACCATACACATTTGTAATTTACTTCTGATGGTTACAATTACAAAACTCTGAAGGTGGGGTTGTGGGGGGGCGGGGCGGGGGGGGGAGGTCGAAGGGGTCCAAATGAGCTTCACGTTTTGTTCATTGTTGCTGACTACGTGCAAGAATGTATAAAATATAGAAGCTGCACCTAATGTTGTCTACTGTCAGTAATGAGAAACAATGGGCCTTGTACTCAATAGGAAAGCACCATTTAACCACAAGCATCAGTATTCAAAGATTGCTTGTTTTTGCGTATATTAAAGAAAGACTTGAATTTATAGAGCACCATTCATGAACACTGGTGCTTTACAGCCAATAAAGTACTTTCGGAGTGTAGTCATTGATGTAATATGGGAAACGCGGCAGCCAATTTGCGCACAGCAAACTCCCACAAACAGCAATGTGATAATGACCAGATAATTTGTTTTTGTCATGTTGGTTAAGGGATAAATATTGGCCAAGACATCAGGGATAACTCCCCTGCTCTTCTTCGAAATAGTGCCATGGGATCTTTTACGTCCACCTGAGAGAGCAGACGGGGGCCTCGGTTTAACGTCTCATCCAAAAGATGGCACCTCCGACAGTGCAGCGCTCCCTCAGCACTGCACTGGAGTGTCAGTTTAGAGTTATGTGTTCAAGTTCTTGGAGTGCGACTTGAACCCACAACCTTCTGACTCAGAAGTGAGGGTGCTACCCACTGAGCCACAGCTGACACGGCATGATTCGTAAGAAGGTGCCACCAACGGATTCTTTGGGGTATCTCGCACCCTTTGTCTTTTGGCAGATATTGCTCGGTATCTGCTTCAGGAGCTGGGAAGTGCAGCCTTCCTCTCCATTGCCCTGGTGCTCCTCGGCATTTGTGGCCCAGTGGTTGTATGCTCGCCACTGAGTCGGAAGCTTGTGGCTTCGAGTCCAGTGCGATCCTGAGGGAGTGCTGCACTGTCGGAGGCGTCGTCTTTCGAGTGAGATGGTAAACCGAGGCCCTGTCTGCCCTCTCAGGTGGACACGTCCCACGGCACTATTTCGAAGAAGAGCAGGGGGAGTCCTCCCCCAGTGTTCTGAACAATATTTATCCTTTAACCAAAACAGATTATTTGGTCATTATCACAGTGATGTTTGTGGGACCTGGCTGTGCGTTTCCGAACTTACAGCAGTGCCTACACTTCGAAAGTGTACCTCAGTTTCTCTTCGTCTTCAAGCTAAGTTTCTTTTCCTTCTGGGAAACTAAAAAAGCAGCGCTGATAAAGAAGGTCGGGGAAAATTCCGCGCCCACACTCCCTACTGCAGATAAATTTAAAAAATCAAGACAAGGTCGGAGAAGAAAGGATAAAATAGGCCAAAAAAAAAATGACTATCAAAGCACGGTAACAACTGTTCCAGAACCTTCTCCCTCTGAAGCCTACTTCGAAGCCCTCTAAGTTTATGGGAGTGATTTATGCGCCAAGCTGATTTATAGAATATATTTTAAAACAGTTTAAAAACAGTCATCCTCTAGTTTTTACAACATTGCTCAAGCCAACATATCTTTCTACGCACTCCACATGCAAACACCGCACATCAACATTAAGCAGTGAGGATGAACGCCCAGGCACTAAATCGGCATGCCAAAAATATCTAGACACATCTGGCACGCTGTTAACAGTATGATGTGCTACAGGGTGTGTGCGCTTTGTACATATGGACAGTTATGGATTGAGGAAATTCGCTTTTGTTGCCTCACTAAATGATGCCCTGAAACAAACCGTAGTAAAATACGTTTAGATAGCCAGTAAAAAATTTGGATTCATATAGCGCCGTTCCTGTCTCAAAGCGCTTTACATTCAATGAAGTACTTTTGGAGTGTAGTCACTGTTGTAATGTGGGAAACGCGGCAGCCAATTTGTGCACAGCAAGCTCCCACACACAGCAATGTAATAACAAAAAAACAGATTATCCGGTCATTATGTTGATTGAGGGATAAATATTGGCCAGGACACCGGGGACAATTCCCCTACTCTTCTTCAAAATAGGGCCATGGGATCTTTTACGTCCACCTGAGAGAGCAGACGGGGCCTCGGTTTAACATCTCATCTGAAAGACGTAAAGTCAACACATAACAACGACAACTTGTATTTATATAGCGCCTTTAACATAGTGAAACATCCCAAGGCGCTTCACAGGAGTATTCGGAGAAAAAATTTGACACTGAGCCGCATAGGTAGAAATTAGCGCAGGCAACCAAAAGCTTGGTCAAAGAGGTAGGTTTTAAGGAGCATCTTGAAGGAGGAAAGAGAGGTAAAGAGGTGGAGAGGTTTAAGCAGGGTATGTGAAAACATGCAGGGTCAGTTAAGTAGTGTTTGACTCTTTTTCTGTAAATCTATACATCCAATTTTGAAAGGAAGTAGGATTAAGACCATTTAAGATATGCGTTGCCCTTTCCTTGATGGTTCAGTGGGTAAATGTACCATGTGGAGTGGTGAAGCCATACAGGACAGGAAGGGGCCGTCATCAATAGGTCTCGGCATGAAGAGAAAGAGGAAAAACATACACGCTCCAATTTCTGAATGCTATCCGGGGACATCTGCTGCAAATGTTGAGGGAAGCACAGGATCAGACTGGGATTCCCCTTCCCTCAGCCCAGGTCAAATATCCGACTGATGTTCACTTTCTAGGCACAGACAGGAATAACTGATGAGGCACACAAGAGCTAATCAGCACTTGTGGAGCTCAATCCCACCGTCTTCAGGAGAGGAAGGGCAAGGGGGGGAAATAACATTGGGTGGAAATTTGGAGAAAGTAAAAGAAAAATAACATGTTGCTTGTTATTGCAACACTTGCATTTAGTGCCGTCAGCCAGTCTTGCCTCAGGATATAACCAGGCAAGTTATTTATAGCACAGGGAGAAGGCTGCACTGAGACACCCATTGGTATCACAAACAAACCAGGCACCTGCTGCAAGGAGCCACATGGAAAAGTCTGGGACAGAGCGCTCCTCGTCCGTTTTCCTTTTCCTGTATTTCAGTAATGGCAATATTAGCTTTTGAAATTTGATGGTTAAGCTCGCATGGTAACATTTGAGAACACATTATTCTAACTTTGTGGGTTCAAGTCCCACTCCAGGGACTAGAACACATAAATCTAGGCTGACACATCAGTGCAGCGCTGAGGGAGTGCTGCACTGTCAGAGGTGCCGTCTTTCGGATGAGACATTAAACCGGGGCCCCGTCTGCTCTCTCAGACGTAAAAGATCCCATGGCACTATTTCGAAGAAGAGCAGAGGAGTTATCCCCGGTGTCCTGGCCAATATTTGTCCCTCAATCAACATAACAAAAAACAGATTATCTGGTCATTATCAGACAGCTGTTTGTGGGAGCTTGCTGTGCGCAAATTGTCTGCTGCGTTTCCCACAGTAAAACAGTGACTACACTTCAAAAGTACTTCATTGGCTGTAAAGCGCTTTGAGAGGTCTGGTGGTCGTGAAAGGCGCTATATAAATGCAAGTCTTTCTTTTAGAAAGTAATTTTACACTTAAGAAAAAATCCAACCTCTAACAGCAATCTGGCTTTCACATCAGATTGGCAAGGGTGTGGGCGGGGGTGGGTTTGTGGGGTGGGGGGAGCTTGAACAACTTTTGTTTGAATGATGTGAATACATCGCAATCTGTACTCTCTGTTTCCCTGACCCGGATTACTGCTTGTCCTTCACCCTCTCATCTCTCCCATCGGAGGTTAATCTTTCAGCCATCACGTGCCTGCTCGCTAAAACTTTCTTCCGATACCATGTCGCTGCAATATCAGTCTCCCTGCTTCCTTCAAGTGTCTCCTTAAAAACAAAACTAGCTTTTGCCAGTGCCATCAGTTTTTCTGCTAAATCTCCCTACTTCCTGCTTGACATCCATCTCTCTCTCCCCTTTGTAAAGCTTTGACATAAGAATCGATAAACGATTTCAAGTTTTTGAAAGACTCCACAGAACAAAAAATAGATAAAGAAAAAAAAGAGCAAAATAGCGAGAAGGAAAGTTGAATTCATAATTGGTATTGTTTTTGAACACAGAGAGAGGAAGATTAGTCACTGGAGTCTGGCCATGTATTCGGACACAAAAGCATCATGGCCTTAAAGGCCCTGGCTCATGGAGCTGTCTATCATTCATTCAGAAAACAGTCACTGAAACGCTGCTTAAGTCATCCTCCAGATGGAAATGCCACACATGCTGTTAACAGGATTTCTGTCTTGTCATGTTAGTATTGCCTGCCTTGTGTGCAGACCACATGAAAGACATCTGCCTCTTCATAGAATATCAAAGAGTCACAGAACAAGCAGAAATACTCTGCGCCATCAAGATTTCCTACAAATCATTGCAAGAACTGCATAACCCGTACCTTCTTTTGAACTTACTTTGAACCAAATGCACAGGATCTTTTTGCACTTTATTGGTAATCGAAGGGCACACTCTGAATGCCACAGATTTTGCCGCAGCAGGGCATCGAACAGTGCGTGCCATGAGTTAGACTTGCCTCTGCACCCTTCAGCTCAAAAGATTTTTGCCCACTTCGTTGCTAAAAGTGTGAGCCAATAATGGCGCAGCGAGGGAAACAGGGCATCTGGGACCTGAGTGAACAGGACAAGCAACAGGGTATCTCCTTAACCAATGAGATTTAGTGCTCGGAAGATAAACCGTGGAAGCAGGGAGAAGGAAGTGTAAATTAGAGTGGGTAAATTCAATGCCAAATCCGGTACAGAAAGAGAAATAAAGAGAGGGAACGAAAGATTGCATTAAGAGACAAAGGGAAAAAAAGAGACAGAAAGGAAAAGTAATTTAAAATTTGACATCTTTAAAATCTCCTCAAAAAATTCAAAAGCTGATGGAATGAGACTACACACTTGTAAGAGTTAATTTTCCGTGCTAGAGAGGTCGATTGGCAGTAATTACCACATTGTTAAAAGGTGCTGCGCTACTAGTTAATAACCCTAAATATCGTCAGTGAGTTTAGTTCCACGTAAATCCAGCAACTTTATGACATTTGTTGCATGCGAGTGGCAAGGCAGACAGCGAGACGCCGTTTATGTGGAGCTGGCAGTGGGGCCGCGCAACTCAGACAGCAATGTTTGGATTTCTGTGTTTAAGCTCGCATCGGTACCTCGCCTGAAGTTGCTGTACCATTTCTGCATAAATAACGGCAAGCACCATTAGTCTCACCATTATTGTGACCGCAAGTTCTGGCCCTCATATTGAAACATGAAAGATATATATATTTTTTTTTTTTACAAGTGCAAGTCACAGAGTGGTCGGGAGTTTAGTTATCTTCTGTTTTACACCCCTCCTCTCCTGAATCATAGAATCATTAAAATTTGCAGCACGGAAGGAGGCCATTTCGGTCCATTGTGTCCGCGCTGACCGACAAAGAGCTACCCAGCCTAATCCCACTTTCCAGCTCTTGGTCCTTAGCCCTGTAGATTATGGCACTTCAAGTGCACATCCAAGTACTTTTTTTAATTTGGTGAGGTTTTCTGCCTCTACCACCCTTCCAGGCAGTGAGTTCCAGATCCCCACCGCCCTCTGAGTGAAAATATTTCCCCTCAAATCCCCTACCAATTACTTTAAATCTGGCTGTTGCCCCCTCTGCCAAGAGAAAGAGGTCCTTCCTAACCACTCTATCTAGGCCCCTCATAATTTTATACACCTCAATAAGGTCTCCCCTCAGCCTCCTCTGTTCCAAAGAAAACAACCCCAGCTTCCCCCAGCTTTCTGCATAGCTAAAATTCTCCAGTCCAGGCAACATCCTTGTAAATCTCCTTTGTACTCTCTCTAGTGCAATCACATCTTTCCTGTAATGTGGTGACCAGAATTGCACGCAGTACTCTAGCTGTGGCCTAACTAGTGTTTTATACAGTGCTGTTGTATTCTATGCCTTGGCTAATAAAGGCAAGTATTCCGTATGCCTTCTTAACCACCTTATCAACCTGGGAGTGACTCATTGCAGGGTATGTTGTCCTTACCACCTGCAGACTTCCCAATCAACCATTTTAAACAGTGAGTATCAGTAAACAAATCCACTATGGGAAGCATGACAATTCAGCCTAATCCTGCCCTCACACCATGCCTACATACGTAGACTTTTCAGCACGGTTCATGGCAGGTGCGTGGTATTCAATGTACGGTAGGTTGATTTTCTGTGTTTCATGGATAGAATTAAACGTTGACATACTATACTAGCTTTTTCACACTAATTTCATGATCTTGTACCATCTCAGCATGACTACATGCTTCTATCATCCACTTTGACCTTCCCTCCCCTGTTTACTCGTGGGCAACAAGTCTGAGTAATACCGCTGTGTAACATCTTATCTCTGTACCCTGTAACTTTTTATTACTGTTTCAAGATCCGCCCCTTTCCAATCATTCATTCCAGCAATTGTGCCTCCTCCCACTCAGTCCCCAAACCAACTTATCCACAGGGTCCTTTCCTTCTCTGCATCAAGAAAAGAAAGACGCATATGTAAAGCACCTTTCAGGACCACCAGACATCCCAAAGCGCTTTATAGTCAATTGAGTACTTTTTGAAGTGTAGTCACTGTTGTAATGTAGTTTGGTGAAGGTGGATATGTTGGCAATGTGGATTGGCTCCCTCCATCCCTTTAGCCCAATTTCTTGTTCAGATCTCCACTGGACCCTTTAAGTTAACCCAATCCGATAATGTGACTGGATAGGTCCAAAGTTTGAATTCAGAGCATCACGAACCCAAGGACTCAGATTCATGTCCCCATCTTCTGTTCCTTCCCTTCCAGACACCCAGTAAATGGTTAGGAGTTTGACAAGTAGAAACAAATTATCCACTAGATGCCATGGATGGATGTCTATTATGCGGTTAAGAAAGCAAATGGCATGTTGGCCTTCATAGCGAGGGGATTTGAGTACAGGGGCAGGGAGGTGTTGCTACAGTTGTACAGGGCCTTGGCGAGGCCACACCTGGATTATTGTGTACAGTATTGGTCTCCTAACTTGAGGAAGGACATTCTTGCTATTGAGGGAGTGCAGCGAAGGTTCACCAGACTGATTCCCGGGATGGCGGGACTGACATATCAAGAAAGACTGGATCAACTGGGCTTGTATACACTGGAGTTCAGAATAATGAGAGGGGATCTCATAGAAACGTTTAAAATTCTAACGGGTTTAGACAGTTTAGATGCAGGAAAGTTCCCAAATGGCCTACTCCTGCACCTATTTTCTATGTTTCTATGTATAAATGTATAGGCAACATTCCCTTTCGCTGTCACCACAAAACTACCAGGAATGGCAAGAATATATTTTCCACTGTGTATAACTAGAGCCAGATAAGAGTGCCTTCCCCCAACCCCACTAAACTGACACCTGTGGTTGTGGCTCCAGTCAAAATGTGAGAAAAGGTTCACCAGCTAGTCCAAAAACACCACTGTGGTCAGAGAAAGGTCATTACTCCCAACACGCATGACTGCAGCCATTTTATTTAAAGGAACAAGTTCGTGGAACATCTCATTTGGATCACATCAATTATTTTGGGATGATTCCCAGGCTTACTGAGTTGGATTCATACACTCCAGATTCAATGATCTCCTCAACTTTCTGACTGGACATTCTCAGGTACGTTAACTCGCTTGCTCCGGACAACAGTCAATTGGTTTTCCGTCATACTCAGGTAGGATAGAAGTAATAAAGAACAGGTCTATATTATCCATTGTAAACACCAAACACTGCTCAAAGTAGCAATGCCAAGAAAAGATTTTGGTAACCCCCCCTTTCATTCGTTTGTCTAACCACGATGCAGTGACAAAGTACACAAACCGATAGCTTAAGTTGTGCGTTGCCATAAAACAAATGACACGTGGCACTTCTGCCTCCCCAGTAATGCAAAAAACTTCCCTTTGAAGGCAGCGAACCCAAGAACCAAACTGGGCAAAGTGAAGTGGAGTGGCATGGAATGTAATGGGACTTTGGGAACAGCAACTAGAGGAACTTTGAAAAACACTGAAGTACAATGTCCATTATCCTAAATGGCTACAGAATATCGCAAACTTACTCACTTAAAACCTACTACTGCCCAACGGCGCAGAAATCATGGCATCTCACCTCAGCAGAGACACACACACAGAGCTATACTACATGGCTGGAGCAGCTTGCACCTCTACGTCCCATTTCAAGCGTACTTGGCATCTAACCCGTGCTTTTGTTAAGATGGTGAGCTGCATTTTGTGCATGACCAGTGCTCTGTCCTCACAGGGACAGTACTCATTAACCAGAGCCCATTTTCATAACTGAGCACTGCGTGTTATCTACTGGATTTCTCTTTATCACAGCAACATATATCATCTGTGGAAACCTTACATGTTTTCTCTTCTAGTGAATCCAGAGTCAACATCACTCCAGCAAGAAGAGAAAAAAACGACAACGTTTAATATTCGGTCTCCCAAAGTATTCAGTTCTGTTAGGAAACGGTCTTCTGCAATGTGATATAACTTGAATTGAGTTTTGAGCCCCAGGTTTTTTTTTTAAATGCGTTCCGGGATGTGGGCGTCGCTGGCAAGGCCAGCATTTATTGCCCATCTCTAAGTGCCCTTGAGAAGGTGGTGGTGAGCCGCCTTCTTAAACCGCTTCAGTTCGTGTGGTGAAGGAACTTCTGCAATGACGTTAGGTAGGGAGTTCCAGAATTTTGACCCAGTGACGATGAAGGAACAGCGATATATTCCCTCGTCAGGATGATATGTAACTTGGAGAGGAACTTGCAGGTGATGGTGTTCACATGCGCCTGCTGCCCTTGCCATTCTAGGTGGTAAAGGCCGTGAGTTTGGGAGGTGCTGCCAAAGGAGCCTTGGTGAGTTGTTACAGTGCATCTTATAAATGGTACCCACTGCAGCCAAGGTGACCAGTCTGTGGGACAGATCTCCCAATGTCTGTGGGACAGATCTCACAAGTGCCCAGATGTTAGTGAGGAGGACTTTGCAGGGTCGACTGAGCTGGGTGTGCCATGGTCATGTCTGAAGCCGGTGCCTAGGTCGATGCCGGGTCGCCCATCCAGTTTTATTCTTATTTTTGTTTCTCGTAGCAACTGAGTGGCTTGCTAGGCCATTTCAGAGGGCAGTTAAGAGTCAACCACATTGCTGTGGGTCTGGAGTCACATATAGGCCAGACCGGGTAAGGACGGCAGATTTTCTTCCCTAAAGGGTGGTAGAAAAATATGGATTTTGAACTGATACATGGGCAGTCACTGAAGTGATCTTGTGTAATGCAGGTGTGTAAAGACAAGTGGCCTACAGCTTCAACGTAGATTCTGAGCACTGATAGCCGAAAATAGACCCAACCCTCTCCCCACAACACTGGACAACTGCTGTTTCCTCTCCCTCCAACAAAAATACTGAGAGCCATGACAAAGGATATGTACACCCCTTCCCCGCCATTGCGTGGTTGAGCACTGGAAATAGAAAACTACAGCGGTCTCAGGGCTGCCGGTAGATGTCATAGACAAGAACAGCAGCTTTTATTAATGGTGGCAAAAATGTTTTATAGAGGAAGAGGATGTGAAAAATATCCACGTTGACTCCCGAATGACGTTGTGGGCAAATACACCATGTGTTGTGATACTGAGCATTACCAACCAGAAAGGCTCCAAGTTCGGATATGTTCTGAGGTAGCCAATCTCAGCCAGGCCAGCAATGGAGGCACTATACTTGTACTCCATGTTCTTGGGTTAGGGTTAGACCTCCATATCCTGTGGCCCCCCCCACCCCACCGGAAAGTGCGAATCTGTGGATGACTGGTAAGCACAGGATCAGGCTCGTCTGTGACACCTTTCATGGTGGAACACCCAACCGACACTCATTGTCCAAGCTCGTACGCGAAGGACTGACTGAGATACGAGAGGACTGATGGTGACTGTGGTACAGTATCTCTGCAAAAGCGAACGCGTCTGGGAGGAGAGGAGCGGAGCAGAGCAGAGAAACGTACATTGGAGGGTCAATTTTCCAAGAACACGTTGCCAGCAGGGCACCTCATCCATTGGCCAGACATATCGGGACATAGCCAGTGATTTCCCATCAATTGATTCTAATGGATGAGATTTATTGGCGGAGTACCCTCAGTGCCCTGACATACACAGGCCAATGGGTGAGGCCTTCTGCCATCAGTACGCCCTTAGAAAATCAATCCTTAGGTGTCAATCGTAGGATTGTGTGTAGAAATCCTATCCTACTGTTACTCAAATAATTACGACATATGCCCCAAATCCCACACTTAACTCCACTCTTTAGAACAATTTAACAGGAATGCCTAACATTCTTTTTAAGTTTTCCATGAAATGGGCATTCATGCCATAACATTTTGCCTGTCTTCCTTGTGAATGACTTTGACTAATGGAGACCCCCAACAAGTTAAATATTTGCTTACGTATTGTCTGCGCTACTCAACCTCATGAATCAAGCAGGCTGAAAAAGAGACAGTCTGCAAGGTTCCTACAGCGACACACTGTCTGAAAAGAGGGAGAAAAAACCCCACCTAAAACACTGAAACACTCTCCGTGTTGTAGTTTGACTCAAAAGCAATGAACAGGGCCAGACTTTTAAATGAACTTCATTACTGCAAAATAGAAGCAAGGTTCAAGGTTCAGTACTACTTTTTCACCAACTCCCACATTCCACAGAGTTTCTGCCCAACACTGCTACCTTCTCCTCACTTTCTCGAAGACAAATTGAAGTTATTGGTAGTCAGGTTGCTAGGAGATCCCAGTTGCTATGGTAACAGTCTTCATGGAATTCGATCCTAGCACAGCCAAGCAAAAATGAGCTGTACTTGAACTTTTCTTTCTCTGCTTTTAAGAAAAGGTGTGCTGAGCGAGTGATCTGCAGCCAGCTTAAAGGGGGATCATATCGGTTTTTGTTGATCAGCTTGCAGTCTGGCATGCCCAAATAAAATCAAACACAAATTATATCTATAATATAGCACAGTTTCTTTTTATTAGTAACTATAGCATTTAGCTAGGAAAACTCAACATCAGGAACGTGCATGTGAGGAACCTATTCCACAGGGCAGGACCCTGGCACACCAATGGGACATTCCATCAGGCCATATCACCATTTTGAACTGTAGGGGAGTCGAGGGTTATGGGAAACAGGCAGGAAAGTGGAGTTGAGGCCAAGGTCAGATCAGCCATGGCGGAGCAGGCTTGAGGGGCCTTATGGCCGACTCCTGCTCCTATTTCTTGTGTTCTTATGTTAGAAAGGTTAGATAGGTGCTTGAAGGAGGGGAGGGGGAGGAATAAGGAAAGGCAGTGGTGTTTGCCTACCTTACAACACTGACTACAAGCTAAAAGCATATCTCACTGGCTGTGAAGAGCTATGGGATGTCCTAAGGATGTGAAAGGCGCTATATAAATATAAGTCTATTTTTCTTTTTGAAAGGCACTATACAAATACAAGTTCTTTCTTCAAAGGGAGATGGGAACAGGGCATGCACATGAATTAGGACTACAGTTTGTGTGAAGGATAAACACCAACATGGACTGGTAGGGCTGACCAGCCTGTGTTGTGTATCTGTAAAGCATGCACTCCCGTATTCCGTCACCAGGGAGCGCATTCCCTGAAGTCCCAAGGGATCCCAGCATCCTTTGGGAGCACTGTATATAAGCCGGCCCCTAAGGCCTGTTCCTCACTCTCGAATGTCTTAATAAAGACTGAGGTCACTGTTACTTTAACCTCCCTGTGTTAGGAATACAATAACTGTCGACGAGTATACGAATACAACGCAAAGATGCAGCAAATTGTGGGCATCCTGAAGAAGTTCTCGGGGGGTGAGGACTGGGAAGTCTATGTCGACCGGCTAGACCAGTACTTTGTCGTCAATGAGCTGGACGGAGAAGGAAGCACTGCAAAAAGTAGAGCGGTCCTCCTCACGGGCTGCGGGGCACCGACCTACAGCCTCATGAAGAATCTTCTGGCTCCAGTGAAACCTACAGATAAGTCATGTGAGGAGCTCTGTACACTGGTTCGGGAGGATCTTAACCCGAGGGAGAGCATGCTGGTGGCGAGCTACGTCACCGAGCTAAGGCGACTTGCAGGACAATGTGAGTTTGATGGCTACCTAGAGCAGATGCTCAGAGACTTTTTGTACTGGGCATTGGCCACGAGACTATCCTACGAAAACTTTTGACTGTAGAGACACCGACCCTCAATAAGGCCATTGCGATAGCACAGGCATTTATGTCCACCAGTGATAACATCAAACAAATCTCTTAGCACACAAGTGCTAGCAATGTTCATAAAATAACTGGAACTGTGTTTGCGAGCAGAAATGTACAGGGCAGAAACCACGAGTCTGCAATTGCCAGCAGGCCTCAGGTGATCCAGATGACTCAGAATCCGCAACAAAGGATGAATGCAAGGCAATTCACACCTTGTTGGCGTTGTGGAGGTTTCCATTCAGCCTATTCATGCCGCTTCAACGGGTATGTTTGCAAGAGCTATGGAACAATGGGGCACCTCCAACAAGTTTGCAGATGAGCTGCAAGCTCTGCAAAACCTGCTAACCACCACGTGGCAGAGGAAGATCAGTCCATGGTGGATCAAAGCAATTTTGAGCCTGAGAGAGAGGAGGCAGATGCTGAAGTACATGGGGTGCACACATTTTCAACGAAATGTCCACCTATAATGCTAAATGTAAAATTGAATGGCTTACCCGTAGCCATGGAACTAGACACTGGCGCTAGCCAATCCATCCTGAGTAAAAAGATGTTTGAGAGACTGTGCTGCAACAAGGCACTCAGACCTGCCCTGAGGCCCATCCACAGGAAACTCTGAACGTACATCAAAGAGCTTATCACTGTCCTGGGCAGTGCCATGGTCAAGGTCACCTACGAGGGCACTATGCACGAATTGCCATTCTGAATTGTCCTGGGCGATGGCCCCACACTGCTTGGAAGGAGCTGGCTGAGCAAAATCCGCTGGAACTGGGATGACATCCGAGCGCTATCACATGTCGTTGAGGCCTCATATACCCAGGTTCTTAACAAATTTCCTTCCCTTTCTGAGCCAGGCATTGGAAACTTTTCCAGGGCAAAGGTGCGGATCCACTTGGTCCCAGAGGCATGATCCATTCACCACAAGGCGCGAGCGGTACCTCACATGATGAGAGAGTGGAAATCGAACTGGACAGGCTGCAACGTGAGGGCATCATCTCCCCAGTGGAATTCAGCGAGTGGGCCAGCCCAATTGTTCCAGTACTCAAAAGTGATGGCACGGTCAGGATTTGCGGCGATTATAAAGTAACTATTAATCATTTCTCGCTACAGGACCAATACCCGCTACCTAAGGCAGACGACCTATTTGCGACGCTGGCAGGAGGCAAGACGTTCACCAAGCTCGAGCTGACTTCGGCCTACATGACGCAGGAGCCGGAGAAGTCTGCGAAGGGCCTCACCTGCATCAACACGCACAAGGGACTGTTCATCTACAACAGATGCCCGTTTGCAATTCGGTCAGCTGCAGCAATCTTCCAGAGAAACATGGAGAGCCTACTCAAGTCGGTACCACGCACGGTGGTTTTTCAGGACAACATATTGGTCACGGGTCGGGACACCGTCGAGCACCTACAAAACCTGGAGGAAGTCCTCCAGCGATTGGATCGCTGGAGGGCTGCGGATGAAGAGGTCGAAATGCGTTTTCATGGCAACAGAAGTGGAGTTTTTGAGGAGAAAGATTGCGGCGGATGGCATTCGGCCCACAGACGCCAAGATAGAGGTTATCAGGAACGTGCCCAGGCCACAGAACGTCACAGAGCTGCGGTCGTTCCTGGGACTCAACTATTTTGCTAACTTCCTACCGGGGTTAAGCACCCTCTTAGAGCCCCTACATGTGTTATTGCGTAAATGTGAGAACTGGGTGTGGGAAAAAAACTAAGTAATTGCTTTTGAGAAAGCCAGAAACATTTTATGCTCCAACAAGCTGCTTGTATTGTATAACCCCCGTGTAAAAGACTTGCGTTAGCATGTGATGCGTCGTCGTACGGAGTCGGGTGTGTATTACAACAAGCTAACATTGCGGGGAAGTTGCAACCTGTCGCCTATGCCTCCTGGAGCTTGTCTAAGGCCAAGAGGGCCTACAGCATGATTGAGAAAGAGGCATTAGCGTGTGTGTGTTCGGGGTAAAGAAAATGCATCAGTACCTGTTTGGCCTCAAATTTGAGCTGGAAACCGATCACAAGCTCCTCATATCCCTGTTTGCTGAAAACAAGGGGATAAATACTAATGCCTCAACCTACAAACAAAGGTGGGCACTCAGGCTATCAGCGTATAACTATACCATCTGCCACAGGCCAGGCACTGAGAACTGTGAGGATGCTCTCAGTCAGCTACCATCGCCCATCACGGGGGTGGAAATAGCGCAGCCTGCAAACTTGTTGATGGTGGCGCAGCCCGCAGACTTGTTGATGGTCATGGAAGCATTTGAAAATGATAAATCACCTGTCATGGCCCGCCAGATTAGGACTTGGACCAGCCAAGATCCTCTGCTATCCCTAGTAAAAAACTGTGTACTGCATGGGAGCTGGGCCAGCAAATCCGTTGAAATGCAAGAGCTAATCAAGCAATTCCAGCGGCGAAAGGATGAGCTGTCCATTCAGGCAAACTGCCTGTTGTGGGGTAACCGCATAGTGCTATCCAAAAAGGGCAGGGAGATGTTCATCTCGGATCTCCACAGCACACACCCAGGGTATAGTAATGATGAAAGCGATAGCCAGATCGCACGTGTGGTGGCCCGGTTTCGACTCTGAGTTAGAGTCCTGTGTACGGCAATGCAGCGTATGTGCTCAGTTGATCAATGCGCCCAGAGAGGCACCACTAAGTTTGTGGTCCTGGCCCTCCAGACCATGGTCGAGGATCCATGTCGACTATGCGGGCTTGTTTCTCGGTGAAATGTTCTTGGTAGTGGTGGATGCTTTTTCAAAATGGATTGAATGTGAAATAATGTCGGGAAGCACCGCCACCACCACCATTGAAAGCCTGAGGGCCATGTTTGCCACCCACTTCCTACCGGGGTTAAGCACTCTGGAGTGTCTTAATAAAGACTGAGGTCACTGTTACTTTAACCTCCCTGTGTGCAGTCTCATCTGTGTTAGGAACACAATAGCCTGTGTTTGAGTTGTAATTTCTATGTAATATAATTCAGACCATCCTATTCATAATTGTTTTAGAAATATGAAAATCATATACAAACAGGTCTTTTTCCTGAATAACAGTGGTATTCCCAAGTGCATTACACATCGATAAGGTGAGGTTTCTCCTGTTGCTCATCAGATTGTCAGATTCGCTCGCTTGCTAGCACTCTTGCCTTGGATTCAAAAGGTTATGGGTCTAAGTCCCATTCCTAGCATTGAGCACATAATCTTGTGGGAGTGCTGCAGTGGTTGGAGATTCTGTCGTTCTGATGAGATAGTAAACCAAAGACCCACTTATCTCTTCAGGCAGATGTTAGTACAGTAATTCCATGGCCAATATTCCTCCCTCAACCAAAGTCAGATTAACTGGTCATTAATTGTGAGAACTTGCTGTGTGCAAATTGGCTAGCAATATCAACGGTACTTCAAACTAAGTCACTGTGTGTGAAGCACTTTGATCATGATGAGGAAGTTTTACTTTTTTCAGTTTTGAAGTCAGCATCCCGGTGAGCGTCATCACCCTAGAGAATCACTAAGTAAATGATAAACTGACCTGCAATTATTTAATACCATTATCCAAAAATCATCCAATTTTATTTTTTTAATTTATCAATTCGATTCAATTTAGCCTGTGGTGCTCTATTAGGCCTTTGTTTATCTCTACTTTTGATCGCAACTGCATAACCCCGACAATGCCTTGCATGTAGTGTTTTACTGTGGCTCAGTGGGCAGCACACTTGCCTCTGAGTCAGAAGGTTGTGTCCAGGGACTTGAGCACCTAATCTAGGCTGATACTCCAGTGCATTGCTGAGGGAATGCTGCACTGTCGGAGGTGCTGTCTTTTGGATGAGATGTTAAACTGAGACGTCTGCTCTTTCAAGTGGACGTAACAGATCCCTTTTTGAAGAAGAGCAGGGGAGTTATCCCCGTGTCCTGGCCAATATATATCCCTCAATCAACATCACTAAAACAGATTATCTGGTCATTATCACATTGCTGCTTGTGGGAGCTTGCTGTGCACAACAGTGACTATACTTCAAAAGTATTTCATTGGCTATAAAGCACTTTGAGGCGTACGGTGATTATGAAAGGTGTTATATAAATGTAAGTCTTTTTTTTTCAATTACTTTGTCAATTTCATGGAAATGAAAAAGCAAATTATAAATTTTTAAATCATCCAAAATTGAACATGGAATTAAATTTAGTTGAAGTGGTACAAAAACAGAAAATGCTGGAGGAGTGGTCATCG
This sequence comes from Pristiophorus japonicus, assembly GCF_044704955.1. Lineage (NCBI taxonomy): Eukaryota > Metazoa > Chordata > Chondrichthyes > Pristiophoridae > Pristiophorus > Pristiophorus japonicus. The sequence continues at coordinate 187,716,459 of NC_091986.1, read as the reverse complement.
ACCGGACACATTAACTCTGTTTCTCTCTCCACACATGCTGCCTGACCTGCTGAGCATTTCCAGCATTTTCTGTTTATATTTCAGAGTTTCAGCATCCACAGTATTTTGCTTGTGTTTTAGCTGAAATGCAGCTTTGCACAGCAACTGCTGATAGCCTATCAATGACTTGCTCTCGATCTTTCACAATCCGTCAGGTTGTGCGCTCATTCTGTCCGCAACCACGATTGTGGATAAGAGCACTAAAATACCGCAGCATATCGATTACAGAATGCAACGCATCATCCAGAGCTACCTTCACTTCAACCTTAAAAGCATTCAAGAAACACATGGGGGCTGAATGGCCTTGGTCATTCTGCAGATGTCCCACCATAACCTTACTTGGGAGTCCCCATGTCCCCAGCCCTAAGGGTTTTGGTGTAACAATGTCACATCCAATCAGATGAGGCATACCAGCTTCCAGAAGTGTGGAAGTGGGCCCTTGACCTTCAAAAATGGGTAACTGTAAAAAATATATATATTTAGGAGGCCGTATGGAGTCTTGGAGGGGTGACTCCTGGGCATTCTCCCTTGGGTGACGGCCAGATACTGGAGTTACTGGTATCATAGAGAAAGCGGGTAACTGAGATGCTCCAGGATAAGAACAGCAGGCGCATGGGAACGCCATCAACTTCACATTCCCCTCCAAGTCACACACCACCCTGACTTGGAAATATATCGCTGTTCCTTCATTGTCACTGGGTCAAAATCCTGGAACTCCCTCCCTAACAGCACTGTGGGAGCACCTTCACCACACGGACTGCAGCGGTTCAAGGCAGCAGCTCATCACCAGCTTCTCAAGGGCAATTAAGGATGGGCAATAAATGCTGGCCTTACAACGAATAATTTTTTTAAATGGGTGCCCGCTTGCCCCAGATAATTAGATTCTCTCCCACTGACCCCACAAACTCTGGCCAGGTCAGCACTGGAGAGCACAATCCTAGCGTTACAACAACAACAACTTGCATTTTTAGAACACCGTTAATGTTCTGAAACATCCTAAGGCACTTCACAGGAGCGTTATCAAATACAATTCAACACCGAGGCACATAAGTAGATATTAGGACAGGTGAGGTAGGTTTCAAGGAGCATCTCTAAAAAGAAAAAAAGAGAGAGGTGGAGAGGTTTAAGGAGAGAATTCCAGATCTTAGGGCCAATTACCTGCAGAAATTGTGACCCACTCATTTTCAAGGCCATGAACATTATCCTGTGTGAGCGTGAAGCATTCGGGAAGATCACGCCAAAGACCCTCAAGCAGCCTGAATAGGAAGAGGTGTTGCTTCCTATGATACTCTGGTTTCTATAGCTGAAGGATCTCCCTTAAACAGTGGAATTGCTGAACTACCTCTTCCTGCTGCAGCAGGAGAGCCTGCAACAGGTTATGTAGCAGGAACAGTGCACACCAGCATGCATAGGCACACTACCAATGGTACAAGGAACACCTGTACCATGTATGATAGGACCTACTATTATGCAGGTGCCCATGGGTTCACAAGCAGCCATGCCTTCTGGACTAGGGACATTAATGGGAATGCCACTACCATTGAGATTCCACCACTGAAAAGGCCAGGTCCTTCATTTCATGCCATGCATTCATGAAGACGGCAAAAAATAAAACTAGCAAGACACCTGTGCAGGGTAAGTGCACAAAACTATATTGGAACTTTCAGCCATGGTGATGGGGTTATGTCCCAAACAGTGACTTTCCAAATCGTGCTGCTGCAATGGCTGATGGATGTACTAGAATCACTGGAAAAGTTGTGGGACTTTCATCAGTAGATTTGCATTACTGTATGATTCCGTGCTGTATGAATCCAAGGTGGATTAATTGGGCAGTCTTCACAAGAAGGGTCAGGAGATCTGAGAGAGAGTCACCTCAGGCCTTTACTGTTTATTCCCAGCAGCTGATTCGGGATTGGCATTGGCCGAGGCCTGGGGCTGGTCACCTGTTTTCCCTCCCGGCCAAGAAATACTTCCCGAAGAGAAACTCTCATACCTAGTTTGATGGACAGTAATTAGGAGTCAAGATCCTGCTGCACTACCAATAAAGCTTTGGAATGGACTGAAGCAGAGTTACATTAGCACACAGGACTCTGGATCAGCATATTAATAAGGCAAAAGCATTTAAAAGTCAAAACATGGATTCAGCTTGTCCTCCCGAACAATATTTAATCCTGAGAATGTTTCAGAATTCTGTAATCTATCTTTGTTATCGTTCACATTCTAGTTGCCTGGGAACAAGTCACAATTTCAATGACTAGGTTGCCTAAACATAAATTTCCAGATAGGATGGACTTCAGGATAGTAATGAACACGGCATTTTGTTTCTACCTTTGGATATTATGGCATGGATCCTGCGATCAGCAGCGAGGAATGGCGCTCGCCGTTCACAACGCTGACGGATGCCCACAAAGTTTTTGCGAGCTTTTTGCTGTCATCCGGCATCTGATTCAGCGCGGCGCCCTCTACAGGGGATCTGCGGCATGTGAGAGCAGGACAAGCAACAGCGAGGCTCTTCAACCAATCAGATTGCAGAATCCTCACTGAGCCATGCAGTCTAAACCAGGAAGTATAAATTAGTATTAAATTAGATTTAAATCATGTACAGAAAGCAAAATAAAGATTGGGAACAACAGATGGGATTGAGAGAGATAAGAGACAGACACAATTTAAAAAAAATCTCCAACATTAATTAAATTCTGAAGGAATGAGACTCCATACTTGTATACTTACATTTTCAGGGCCAGAGAGGCTGTTTGGCAGTAAATAAGACTGATCACGTCATTAAAAATTCACTTACACCTGAATGCACAGCGCTAACATTTTCTGGTGTGTTTAGTGGGTAACTAGTGGGTAAGTGCTGCAACTTCACGCCCTTACATTAAGAACATAGGAACATAAGAAATAGGAGCAGGAGTAGTCCATACCCCCTTAAGCCTGCTCCACCATTCAATACGATCATGGCTGTTCATCGACCTCAACTCCACTTTCACTTGATTCCCCTAGACTCCAATAATCTGTCTATCTCAGCCTTGAATATATTCAGAGACTCAGCATCCACAGTCCCCTGGGGCAGAGAATTCCAAAGATTCACAACCCTCTGAGTGGCGAAATTCTTCCTCATCTCTGTCTTAAATGGCTTACCCCTTATCCTGAGACTGTGTCCCCTAGTTCTAGACACTCCAGCCAGGGAAAACAACCTCTCAGCATCTACCCTGTCAATCCCCTTCAGAATCTTGTATGTTTCAATGAGATCAACTCTCATTCTTCGAAACTCCAGAGAGTATAGGCCCATTCTACACAATCTCTCACTATAAGACAGCCCTCTCATCCCTGGAATGAATACATTGATTTCAATGCTGAGTCTATCGGCGAAGTACTGTTATAGCGCAGCCTGTAGAGGAGCAGGGTAAGTCGGACCCGACCGCAACTTCTGATTTCCGCATTTAACTGCGCATTTGCATACTCCGGATGTTGCTGTCCAATTTACTCCATAATAACAGTAAGTGCGGTTAGCCTCAGCGTTTCCCAATGCAAAATCCGGGCCAATGCTTCCCAAGTAAAATCATTCAATCCTTATTTCCTTTTGTCCTAGTCTATGAATTGTTAACCAAACCATTAACACAAGCCACTAAAGGTCTTGTTTTACCTGCTTTCTGGAACAAGTGATGGAGCTCGGCTTTTGATATCTCAGACAGTGGGATTCTGTTTATCCCAGCAACCACGGATAGAAATTTTGATTCTGTAACTAGGGTCAAAGCGATCCAAAAAGGTACAAGATTTTCCATTAAGCGTTTGACACAGACAACGTGCACTCACATTGCTTTACAAAGAAGGGAGGAAGGAAGCATGCTGGTGTTTAGTGCCGCCATCAAAACAGTAGCCATCAAAACCATGAGATAGGAATTAAAAACATCGCAGGTTTGCTCAATACCAGCATTGCTGAGTAACAAGAAGAACACAGATTTTAATCGTTACCCACTTTCATTTCTTAGTCTGCAGGTACAGCGTCCATGGGGAGGAGTGTGATTGTGCAATTGAAGTAAGCTCATAAGTAGCATTTTTCCATGGAATTGTGGGATTTGGATTAACCACTCACAATTCTTGACATGGCAAGTTCCCAATCCTGGCCACAATATCAGGATAAGTGCTAGCTGGAGACTTCCCCAGTGGTTCTAGCTGCTGTTGTACATCCCTATTGGACAGCTGCAGAACTACATCAGCCAATGCGAGAGACCTAACTCATCTTCTCACTTAAATAATGATGCAGGCCCTAGACACAGAAAAGAGAGTTAACTATTAATATCAATCAAAAATAGAAACGTAAGCAAATCAGAATAGACAGGTTAAATCACACTGTTACTCTCACATGTGAAAAAAATGCTGAAATTTGGCTTTGTCCTTGACTGGTTTAAAGTGAGAATTTTGGAACATGGGTATGCTACATCCAAAGCCTCTGGTTTTTTGCTCCTCCAATTGAGTATTTTCCAGAATTGCTAAGAGCTGACAGTTTGGTTGTCTGATTATCCGGTTGTCTTTGGTAAAGAGATATTTGATAAAAAGGAAAATGCCAGTATTTTTATCAAATATCTTATCTGACAGACCAACACTCATTTACCAGCATTACAATTTTTATTAAGACAAAAGAGTTTTGCTATTTATCTCTTGAGAAAACAGATATTTTTGTAATATATAATGCGCTCTCAGCAGGCTGACAAGATAAATATAGATGAGAAAGGCGGTTTGATCCATCTTAGGCCAGCCACCTGGAAAACCATATAGCTCCTCATTCTGTCATCCAATTGTTTCTTATATGATTCCAGGGTTTTCGTGACTATTACTTCACCTAGAAGCCCATTGCATGTGTTGAGCACTTCTGTTGAGCAGAATCTCCTGCTATCAGTCTTAAATTTGCCTTTAACTAGTGAACTTTTGTCATCTTGCCCTACTCTCACCCTTTGGTTTGCATAGGATCTACAGCCCAGAAACAGGCCATTCAACCCAACGTTAGCCATGCCAGCATTTATGCTCCACTCGAGCCTACTCCTGTCTTACCTCATCTAACTCTATCAGCGTAACCCTCTATTCCCTTCTCCCTCATAGGCTTATCTGGCCTCCCTTTAAATGCTTCTATACTATCCACTTCAACCACTCCCTGTGGCAGCGAGTTCCACTTTCTCATCACTCTCTAGTTAAAGAAGTTTCTTGAATTACAATGTTACAACAGTACTTCATTGGCTAGAAAGGGCTCAGAGACATCCGGTGGTCGTGAAAGGCGCTATATAAATGCAAGTCTTTCTTGTTTCTTTTGATTTCTCTATTTGATTTCTTTGTGACTATCTTATATTGATGGCCACTAGTTTTGTACTTCCCCAAAAGTGGACTTTGTGTCGACTTTATCAAAACCTTTCATAATTTTAAAGACCTCTATTAGGTCACCCCTCAGTCTTCTCTTTTCAAGAGAAAAGAGACCCAGCCTGTTCATTCTTTCCTGATAGGTATACTCTCACATTTCTGGTATCATCCTTGTAAATCTCTGCAACCCTCTCCAGTGCCTCTATATCCTTTTTATAATATAGCGACCAGAATTGCACGCCGTGCTCTAAGTGTGATCTAACCAAGGTTCGATACAAGTTTCGCATAACTTCTCTACTTTTCAGTTCTATCCCTCTAGAAAGAACCGTTTTGAAGTTTGAAGTAATATTCCAGATGTACTTTTTCCATAATGTTTATTATCTTACATAATACATATGTGAAGTCACCTCTGAGTCACTTCCTTTGAAGGCTGAAAAGCCCAAGTTTCTCCAGATTGTCCTCATAACTCTGATGCTGGGCATCACTTTGATGGCTCTTCTCTAAACCATCTATGGAGTTTGAATGTCTACCCTTGATGACTTGAACTGGAGACAACACTCAAGATAAGGTCTAACTAGAGCACTTGAGTTTGAGCATGACTTCTTTTGACTTGCACTCTGCTATTCTGGCTATATAGTGCAGCAATCTGTAGGACTTATTTATTGCTGCGTCACAGTGATTAAAGTCCCCCACCCATTCTAAACCTAATCAAGGTTTTCAAGATGATGAGAGGGTTTGATGGAGTAGACAGAGAAATATTATTCCCTCTGGCGAGTGGGTCACTAACCAGAGGTCATAGATTTAAAATCATTGGCAAAAGTTCTAGAGGGGCGATGTGGGGATTTTTTTTCACTCAGAGTTGATTGGATCTGGAATGCTCTATCTGAAAAAGATGGTAGTAACTGATTACATCAACAATTTTAACTTGAGGATAAGGAACTTACAGGGTTATGGACAAAAAACGGGGATGTGGAACTAAGCACGACTGCTCTTTCAAAGAGCCAGTACAAGCTTGACGGGGACCAATGGTCTCCTTGTGCCGTAAGTTTCGAGCTTCTACGAGAAGTGAAGTATTGAGTTCACAAATCCCTAGATCTCTTTTAACTTCACCCGTGACTATTTCAGCATTATTGATGGAAGACTTATGTCCCCTATCTCCTTTCACCCCCGCCCCCCCAACCCCCGCTCCCCGCCCCCCCCCTCCGGCCCCCCATCCCCCAAGTGCTGTTCTTTGCAACTGTCCATATTAAATTGCCATTGTTCTATCCACTTACACATTTAGTAATGTGAAATTCCCGGCTTGCTATTGTTTTTAAGCACGTACAGAGTTGGAGAGAAGTGAAAGAAAGGTTTTCTGAAACAGCATTAGGGAAGACAAGGTCTTATTTGATTGAACCTAATGATGTGATTCATTGATGAAATTAAAATACTTGTAAAATGGCTACTGCGAGGTTGCTAAAGGTTAACTTTTGTAGCTAAAGCGGTGGTTGGCCTCCAGTTTACACTCAAGAGCAACAAAGCATTACAAATAAGCTTTGGTAATATGTCCCACACCACTGCACCCCTCCCCCCCAAAAAAATCTCCCTAAATGTGAAGTCCTGCGATGACCATGATGTGGAAAAGGGATGGTACCTTAACATGAATTCAATGCCTTGGGTCATGGTTATCATTTTATGATGGCCGGTGTACCATACCCAGCTCCTATAGTTATCAGATTTTCTTTTTTAAAGTGGACTTGATTCTGTGAGGAAACACTGAGAAAAGCCCAAGGCAATGCTTCCTAAAATGAAAACACATGAGTTGGCATTCCTGCAGAGTAGTATTGCTATTTATCTCCGAGACAACAGATTCTTTTAGCATATTTTATGTAACTTTCTATTCATGTAACAAGAAACATTCAACAAGACCTGAGGCCATGTGGATCGTTTATAAACTTTTCAAAAGACCACTGAACCTGTTTCCATGGTTACAATACATTAAACATTAGTCTTTGCAAATGAATGTCTCATTTTTTAAAAATAGAATAGAGATAAAATCATTTCTGCTAGCAGACTACTGCCTGTAGTACAACATCAGTAACTCCAGAACTCAGATTTTCTGTCTCGTCTGTCCCTCGACAAGAATCTGTAGTTGTCACTGACCAAATTATCTCAATGTGTCAAACTGACAGATGCAGTTATAAGGCCAGGATTGTGTTAACCCTTGGCACCCAGAGCAGAAGACCAACCATTATCTATATCTACTGGATCACTGTGTTGAAGAGATGGATCTTGAGCCTTTTGGGTGTGGTAGCATACTGGTTATGTTACTGGACTAATCTTTCCGCGACAGGAGTTCAAATCGCACTATGGCAGCTGGGTAATTTCAATTTAGTTAATTCAATAAATCTGGAGTTAAAAATCAGGAATGGTCACCATGAAACTACCATATTGTTGTAAAAACCCATCTGGTCCTTTAGGGAAGGAAATCTTCCAACCTTACCTGGTTTGGCCTACATGCGACCCCAGACCCAGAACAATGTGACTCTTAACTGCCCTCGGCTCAGTCACCAAACGGACAGCAGCAGTTGAACAAGGTGGCTCACCACCACCAAGGACAATTAGGGATAGGCAATAAGTGCCAGCCTTGCCAGCAACGCCCTCATCCCAGGAACGAATAAAAAAAAAAGAATGAGAAAAAGTGAACAGGTAGGAACGAGGCACGTAAAGGGATGGTGGGGGCAATTCCTTCTGATTTTGAATTCCATTAATGTACCTTTCGGGAAGCTGTTCCTTCATCATCACTGGGGCAATATCCTAGAATTCCATGCCTTAAAACCATTGTGGGAACTCCATCCCTGGAAGAAATGCCACAGTTCGAAAAGGCAGCCCATCCTCACCTTCACAGGGTTGAGATTTGCAAAGCAGTACCATCGACTGTGTGAGATACACTTATGGGAATTGACCACAGTAATGTAAAAATGCTCCGAGAAAACTCTTAAAATGCAACCTATACTATACTGTATCTGTGATTTTTGTGTTACGCAAGTCTGCCCACCTGGAATTCTGGCTAGCTGTTTTGGCTTGGGCTCCATGAATTCACCTGAACAAAAGCAATCGGGTTAAACTGACTGCCATACTGGTGTGTGTGTGTGCGCGCTCACTTTCAAAAATGAGAGAAAGGCCTTGGTGATGCAGTAAAATTAAAGGGATGCTGAATCACGATGCAACGTGCTCACGCTCCCACTGTGCGTTGCGAAAGTGAAAGTCTTGCTTTCTCCCTTCCCCCTCCCCACGATACTGGCATGGAAGGAGTTAACCCTTTCAAAAAGCAAACGAAAGTGAAGTGTAAACACGGCTTCAAACAGCCCTTTAAAAGGAATGCTTTGTGCATTTGGCTTTGATTTTTTTTTTCTCTTTTAAACAAATACAGCCCCTGGATATGCTTTCTTCCCTTGCTGATTAAGGGTGCCGCTGTGTGTGAACTCACATTTCACTTACATTTCCTCTCTCAATAATGGGCTTGTTTCTAAAAGAAAGCCAATTGTTAGCCTAAACACTGATCACATACAAAGATGGTGCAGGTCATACAAGCTGTATAATTGTACAGGGTCAAGAAAGTTCAAACTCTCAACTTTCACCCACATTCAGAGATTCACCATACACAGGCAGTGAGAGTTGCACCTCAAGCAGTGGGACTGCGCACACTGCCAGGGTATGACGGGGAGTTAGTAATGGAGACTTTACCCTTAAAGTACCAGCTATGTATGGTATGTGTTCCAACTGTTCCAGTTCATTCAACACGACAAGGATTAATCTGCAGGCTGGAATCATCTGAACAACACTCGATAACACAATGGGGACAGGTTGGAGAGCACTATTAAAGTTTTACTACACCATAGAAGCTTCTTAGACTGTTATATATTCTAAGCACTACTACAGCAAGTAATGCACATATGAACAATGACGAATGGGTAAAGACATCTGGTCCATTGAGCCTGTCCCACACAATTGCAATACCTTGTGTATCACAACATACACTTCATCCCACCCTAAACCATGTGATCGCCTGGGAGAGGCAAAACAAGATAGAAAATCCAGGCTAATGTGGGGGGAAAAATTTGGGAAATTCCCTTCCGGTCCATCTAGGCGATCGAATGTGCGAGCTAGTGATGTCTCTGAGCAGTTTCTGTACACTGAAGGTCATCAAAACCCCAGTTTTCGTTGTACACAGAACATCAACAACAACTTGCATTTATATAGCGCCTTTAACGTAGTGAAACATCCCAAGGCACTTCACAGGAGTATTATGAGATTTATGAAATTAACACCGAACCGCATAAGTAGAAATTAGCGCAGGTGACCAAACACTTGGTCACATCCCAGAAAGATGAAGCAGTTTTTCACCGACTGCAAGTTAACAACCTACTTATTATTGAAACTACTAAACAAATATCCCAATGAATAAAATCATAACAAACCCTTTGACACCTCCATTAAAATATACCCCAGCTCTGCCAGGATGCATCTCGCAGCCAATCCATCTGTTGACTGCGCAGGTAAACATATTTGTGTGCATTTCATGACTGCAGTAATGGCAATCGCCTTCTGTGCAACAGGAGCTAAGCAGCCATTGTGCGTCCAGTACTGACGAGTGATAATAATGACTGCCTTGTTGGTAAGCCAAGTCATCAATGATTTTGATGTTTGCAATGAACACTTTTGTGACATATTAACCATTGCAGTGTAGGCTGCGGAATACTGAAAAACACTGGCTAAGAAATTGCTATGCGTGGCGCTGGTTTATTTCTGGATGTGAAACGGGAACAAAGCATACCAATTTAACAGTGGGAAGGCCTGTGCTCAATTTGCCCAGGCCTTGGGCCCAGTGAAAAATTTAACAGGCCCATTTTTTAGGCGCCCCAGGCAGCCACCTTAAACAGGAGGTAGGTCCCCTTTAAATATGTTAATTAGTTAGCAATGAGCAGCAGAGGCATCGGGCCTACCCCACTCAGGATTCTTCAGCAGCCCATGCGGTTGCCAACTAAAAGTTTTTTTGAAACCTTCCTGTGGAGCCAGGAAAAGCAGGAGTGCTCCCGCCCCGAATCCCACAGTCCTCGTGTTAACCACCCATGTTACCCATTACAACCCCCACCCCCACCCTTTCCTGGAACTTACCCGAGGGCCATCGTCAGGCAGCCCGACAGTGATTTTTCTCACGGGGAGAGCTGCCTGAGGAGATACAACCAGTGCTGGCAGCTTGCCCCAAATATTTAGATGAAGCCCGTGGACTAATTCCTGCCGATCCTCGGGCCTCCTGGTTCGGTCGTCCGTAATGCCGAGTCTGGATGGAAAAAGCGGGCCGAGACTCATTTCCACCCCATCAAGTACATTAAAACTATTGGAGCTTTATGGTACTGCTGGAAAATGAATACAAATAATGGAGAACTGGCTGGCTAGAGCCTGATAGTGTGGTAGGTCTAATATAATGCTGCATTATTAGGCCACAGTATTATTTAGTCCAGCGTATTTACAAAATGGCATGCTTATATATGGGTTTGGTATGAAGGTTGTCACGTCCCCGTCCCTCTCCATTATTAAATATGTTTTTTCTCCCCCATGCTCCATCATTCCCCACGAGGTAGATCTAGCTTTTAGCCTTGCCAATGCTGCTGTGTAACCAGCTGTTGGGAGATGCATGAGCCAAATGCAGGGTGCCAGGCTCTCCCTTGCCCGCAGCACTTCTCCTAGAAGCCGCCGTGTGGAGAATGACAGCAGCGACTGGCGCACTAGCAAACTGGCAGCAGGCCGCCGGTTTCAAAGAAAACTTTAATTGTTCCTTCGAAGGCAGATATTTGTTTGACCCCCCTCAGCTGAACGCACATGTTTGGGTGACCACTAATTTCATTATTGGGATTACAGCAAAGTAGAATGGTGGTTTTGTGAATCATTTATATTACATCCACTTGAATTATGAATTTTTAAAAAAAACAGCAGCACAATGATAGTTTTGTCCTTCCGAATTTGGGCAGTTTCTAGGAAAAGCATTTTGAGCTTTGTAACACTAAGTTGAACACTGGTGGTTACAGGACTATCGCTGGTGGTGGTAACGGAGGGAGACATTTCAGCTGATGAATCACAAATTCCTTGCACGATGTTGAAGCGTGGCAGCTTAAATACAATTATTACTTTGGGTGCATTGGTAACATTGTGCAAAGTAAGCCCTGTGGCTACAGCAACACCGTCTTACGACACTGTTTAGAGCATACGCTGCCTGAAAGGGTGGTGGAGGCAGACTCAATCATTGTTTTCAAAAGGGAGTTGCATAAGTATCTGAAAGAAAATAATTTACAGGGCTATGGGGCATAGGAGTGGGACTAGCTGAGGTGCTCTTGTAGAGAGCCAACATGGGCTCGACAGGCCGAATGGCCTCCTTCCGTGCAGTAACCATTCTATGATTCCATTCTATGATTCGTGCAATCAGGAAGTAGCTGAAGTCACTTCACTTTGTAAAAAGAGTCACACTCTGGAAGGATCAATCTTCTGTGGAAAAGTCTAAGCACGGGAATCCAAACAGGACAAAGACACAGGGGTTGGTTTTCCTCTGCTTTGAGCGCTGGGAACATTTACACCCCTGGAGCGAAGCAGAGGTTAAAATAAAGTGTACCCATAATACACCTCCTCCCCCCTTTTGCGTTTCCCAGGGAACTCGGTGGGTACTCCTGGAGTGGGGTGCGGTGTGCTTGCAAGCATACTAATCCCAGGATAATAAAGCAGCGGTGACATCGCAACACCTCAGCGGACACTCAACAGAACTGTAGCTTTAGACAGTAGGTCTTACCGCTTGCACCCAGTGAATCAGGAACTGAGGAGGGGCTAGGAACAAGTTCATGAAGGCCCAAAGCAGACAGTCTTCTTCTTTCTTACAGGTGTAGTAAAGGATTTTTGGAGAGGTTCTAGCTCCTGTGTTTGGACAGCAGGCACGAGGCCCCACAGTTGACGACCATCGCTGCTGCTGCTGCAAATCCCTCAGGCCTGCAGAAAGGGTTGGCTTTTCTCCGCACTTCTGGGCACAAGCCCCTGCCATGGGGCCGACCTATAATGAAGTCATGTCAGGCCTAGTGTAATGGCCAGCAAAACAGTTGGGGTCAGGTGGACAGGAAAACTGGCCCTATAATTTTCAATCAGCCTGACTCAGTCTCACCTCTGAGTCAGAAGGTTGTGGGTTCAAGACCCACTCCGGAGACTTGAACACACAAATCTAGTAAGAACATAAGAAATAGGAGCAGGAGTAGGCCATTTGGTCCCTCGAGCCTGCTCCGCCATTCAATAAGATCATGACTGATCTGATCATGGACTCAGCTCCACTTCCCTGCCCGTTCCCCATAACCCTTTACTACCTTATCGCTCAAAAATCTATCTATCTCCGCCTTAAATATATTCAATGATCCAGCCTCCACAGCTCTCTGGGGCAGAGAATTCCATCGATTTACAACCCTGAGAGAAGAAATTTCTCCTCATCTCAGTTTTAAATGGGCGGCCCCTTATTCTAAGTGACACACCAGTGTAATATTGAGGGACTGCTGCATTTTCTGTCAAAATATAGTCCCATCTACCTATCCCACTGCTTCAGATAGATGTTAATGATCCTATAACAGTTTTCAAAGCAGCGAACTCTCCTAGTATCCTGAACCAGCACGAAAAGCAAATTCTGATGAAAGGTCATCGACCTGAAACGTTAACTCTGTTTCTCACTCCACAGATGCTGCCTGACCTGCTGAATATTTCCAGCATTTTCTGGCTTTATTTTAGATTTTTAACATCTGCAGTATTTTGATCTTGTTCTAAAAAATAGATTAACGGGTCAATTATCTCATAGTGGTTATGTTACTGGACGAGTAATCCAGAGAGCTGGACTAATAATCCGGAGACGTGAGTTCAAATCCCACCACAGCAGCTGGGACAATTTAAATTCAGTAAATTAACTAAATCTGGAATTTTAAAAAAAACTAGTCTCAGTAACGGTGACCATGGGCTGGGACTTGCAATGGCTTGCCGCCTGGTTTCTGGGCGGTATTGGTCATTGTGGGCGGTAATCAGGTAAGTGAGAAATGTCCTTGCCCGAGTTACGCCGGTGGTTTCGAGGTACCGCTGGGGAGCGGACCGCCAGCGCACCGTCCTGAGATCGCCCTGCCGCGATATTTGGCTCAGCGGTGACCCGTAGCTGAGTTTGAAAAAAACTGCCCACGAGGATCAGCGGAGCTGGGCAGTAGGTGAGTAGCTCTCCAAGAAAAAGGTTAGTGATTGTTTTTTTACTAATTATTTAAAAAAATCTGTGGTGGTTATTTAGTTTTAAAGTGTCTCGGGAATGTTTTTTTGATTTTATTAGGTGATGTTTTTTGAAAAAATATTTTTGTTTTTCTGTCTCGGGTAAAATTTATCGCCCATTTTGCTCAGGAAACGCCCAATCGACCCTAAATTGCACTTTTTCAGCCAGAATGGGGATGCAAGGCCCATGTTTTTCGCTCAGCGATTGTTTAATTTTTTTTGGGGGGGGAGGGGGAAGTTTTCACCGACGATAAGCTTCCCAGTCTTAGCGGGCTTTCGGGTGGCGATCGGGTGCTGGCAGGCTGATGGGAAATTCTAGCCCCATGAAACTATCGGATTGTTAAAAACCCATCTGGTTCACTAATGTCCTTCAGGGAAGGAAACCTGCCGCCCTTACCCAGTCTGGCCTATATGTGACTCCAGACCCACAGCAATGTGGTTGACTCTTAACTGCCCTCTGAAATGGCCTAGCAAGCCACTCGGTTGTACCAAACTGCTACAACAAAGTCAGCACTTTGAGTACCTTCACCACAAGGACTCCAGCGGTTCAAGAAGGTGGCTTACCACCATCTTCTTGAAGGCAATTAGGGATGGGCAATAAATGCTGGCCTTGCCAGCAATGCCCACATCCCATGATCAAATAAATTAAAAAAAACACCAGCATTGACTGCACTCAGCAAACCAACCAGAACAGGTGCATTCAGATTGGTTAACTATGTTTCCCCTTACAGAAAGGATAGAGAGCGCTGCGGAAGGGAATAGATCCAACAATGAAGCCTGTATGTTTAGAGAATTGAGAGAACAAACACACTTAAGAGGCCTGGCAAGATCACACCAAAAGCTCTGTTCAGAAATGATTAAGACTTTTTTTTTCTTCCCTCCCCCTCAGGTGTCACTCTGTCAAAGGGGTTTTGATTAATGCTAACTTTTCATTGGTTGGAAAGTGCTCCTGGTCTTTGATGAAGGGGCCTATTAGTGGGGCTTTGGCAACATCACAGCCAAATGGCTGCAGCTCTCGTGGAGCAGCTTAAAGTGGCCCCTTTTCAATACATCAATGTCTTTGAAAACAAACAGAGAACATTGGTCCAACAGCTATCACAGCTCAATATAAAGCACATTGGCGCTTACTTACAACCAGTTCCAACTGAGACAAAGACAGCAACACAATGCATTAGCAGTTAATGCTTAAATTAAAAGTACGTAATTGAATAATAATGACTTACTTTGGCCCATTTAACTCTTGCCAATGGATGTCAGGAGCATTTCAAACCAATTTGATGAAAAGAAGTTTGAACCTTTTACTGAATGGTTTTCTTACAAGGCTTTGCTCCATCTTTTGACCAGGTTCCACATTAGCTGCATTCCCACCCCTGGGGACCAAACAATACTGAATTTGACCGTATAATTAAAAAAAAAAATGGAAATCTGTAACAAGAATAGAAAATGATGTCAGCTGGTCAGATTTGATTCATCTGACTGGCAAATGCACAGATCCAGTTCATGCTAGAATCAGCTTAAGTGAAACTAAGCTCCAGTTATCTCTGGTAAAATAGAGTGAGGTACTTTACAGGAACTGTTCCAAACAGCTATAGATCTGCCCAGGCACAAATTTCAATCAAGCAAACATGCATTCAACATAAGCAAGGCTTGGATGGCAGCTACGTTTGCTAACATGCACCAGTGACAAACTGGATTTGCCTATTTAATGGACTATTCATCTGGAACAAAGTTGGGACCAATTTTTTATTAATGGCTCGAGTGCAGTTCATTATGTTGTCATCTTTTTGATGTTAATCCTCCAGCCACAGGCAGTTATCCAAGAAACACACTGCTGTACAGCATAGTGGAATATTTTCCTCTGTACTTGAATGATGAAGCTTTATTGTCCAAATATAGACTGAATGACATGCATTAAAAGAACACAAGACAGAAAGCTCACAAAATTCAGATGAAATGTGTTGATGGAGAGGGCAGTGTATTCTTGAAATCGCATTTTATTTAAATAGAACTCTGGATGCAATACAGAAACTGGGGCCTTGGTGTTCAGCATTTCCACATCATCCTTGACAACCCCAGTACCCAGAAAATGTGGGGAAACTAAAATGGCAGCATCAGTCCAAATGCATATGCAAGGTTCGTGAGCAAATGTCAAAGTCAGTTAAGTATAAGTAATGCAACAGGTTTTATTTCTGTTATGCAATACATAATTGTATCCTTGTATGTACCTTTGCACTGATGTCGTATAACAGTTGATATGTTTTTAGTCTGTTATGATGATGATGATAGGTGACTAGTGTGGTACTAAGCCATACCAGGAAGGTCCCAGGTATAATATATGGGGTACGTTAGCATAGTGGTTATGTTACTGGACTAGTAATCCAGAGGCTTGAACTAATGATCTAGAGATGTGAGTTCAAATCCCACCATGGCAGCTGGGGAATTTAAATTCAGTTAATTAAATAAATCTGGGATTAAAAAGCTAGTATCAGTAAAAGAAACCTACTGGATGTTTGTTAAAAACCCATCTGGTTCACTTTAGGGAAGGAAATCTGCTGCCCTTACCCGGTCTGGCCTATATGTGACTCCAGATCCACAGTAATGTGGTTGACTCTTAACTGCCCTCTATGGTTCAAGAAGGCAGTTCACCACCACCTTCTCAAAGGCAATTAGGGATGGGTAATAAATGCTGGCCTTGCCAGTAATGCTCACATCCCATGAATGAATTTAAATAAAATAGGTACATGTACTCACTGAGCCACCAGCAGAGTGTCTGATCTAATTTCTCTCAGGAAGATATAAAAATGATTTAAGTCTCACAGATTTACAAAAGAAACTCTAGTTTTCCGAGAGTTCTCTGAGGAGTATTTATTTAACTATTGTGTTAGCAACAAATACTGTTCGAGATGGAACGCGCACTAATGTGTCATACCTAAAGTAAGAGAAATTAAGTTTGTGGGACTTGCTGAAAGTATCTGCTACATGCAAGATCTTTACTATAGAAACATAGAAATTTACAGCACAGAAGGAGGCCATTTTGGCCCATTGTGTCCACGCCGTTATATTATAGATTTTATATATTTTAGTCTTGCATCTATTACACAGCTCCAGTAAGTGCCATACTGACTTCCTTTAACACTTTCCCCCATCACACCTTGATAACATCTTATTTTTATAAAGCAGCGTATCTATCAAATCACTGTAAGCAATGCCAGGGGAGATCTGCTAATTTTACATAGACTGACCCATCCTGTATGAGTAAGGTAACTAACTAGGAAAAGTCCCCTGATTCAAGTCATCCTTGGGGGGAAAAGCTTTGCGAAGTATAGCCAGTGGGGGCTAAGAGAGCTTGCAGCAGCAATGTTGTTTTGGACCCCAGATATTGCACCTCGTTTAGCATAGAGAGCTTGCTTTAGAAGGGGTAGAAGAGACAGGATCCTCTGTTAATTTACATTAGTCCCTGGTTTGGGTTCAACTCTATTTTTAAATCCATGTAATTGAGAGGTGTAAAAATACAAAATTAACCACATTCCAAATTCCCTTTAGTTCTGCCCCCTGCCACGACCATTTTTTTAAACTTCAAAAACGAAAGCTTCAATGTTTAAAAAAAAACACACAGCAGATACTTTTGGCCAATAATGAACATAAGTGGAAACTCGCTGGATCCTCCTGAATATTTCAGGAAGCTTGGAGGTTATATGCTTCACTCAAATATGTATGGGAGGATATCAAACGCCAATATAGCTATTAAACTCTGCTCTAGTACTGGCAATGGGAGCCATCCACAATGTAAATTGAGTGAGTGAGCGACTGGCTGGCAGAGAATGGAGGGGGTCAGGGAAATGCCAGCCCAATTGAGCATTGACTAGCAGTAGTTATGTATAGAAGTGGAATCGTATTATTATAGTTACTATACTCATGTAGCATTGTGACTCTGGGGGGGTGCGTGAGACATTGTGCATTTAAATCCTAATCCAATTTCAGCACATAATCCAGACTGACAATCCAATCCAAAAGCTGCAATCTTTCAGATAAAACATTAAACTGAAGCCTTGTCTGCTTGCTCAGGCGGATGTAAAAGATCCTATTCGAAGAAGGGTGAGGAGTTCTCCTTGTGTCCTGACCAACATTCCTCCCTCAAATATCACCACCAAAAAAACAGATTATGCAGTCGTCCATTCATCTGCTGTTTGTGGCATGTTACACAAACTGGCGTGGCAGCCTAGCCCAGCAGTCTGTGTGGCCCCTGGCCTGTGAGTGCCGTCGGAGCAGGCCGGGGAGCGGAAGGAGCAGCGTAGCAGCGTGCCACTCCAGGGAGCAGCACGCGCTGGAGCAGGAGAACGATGGCAGTGAAAAGAGATGTCACCAAGGTACAGGTCAAAGATTGGAGCGTGGGCAGGTACAGCAGGAGCGGCGAGGTCGGGGAGAAGGAGCGGCGAGAGATTGTAGAGGGACGTGATCGGGGCCCAGGAGAGGCGCGAGTTCGGGGCCCAGGGGCAGCACAGGCCAGCCCACACTGCGATATGTGTGCGCACTAGGTCCGTGCAGCAGAGCAGGTCTCCAGTTGTCTTGGTTAATCCTTGCCACTGGACCAAGACCGAGCTCTGTCAAGCCCGTGTGGTGGTTGGTGTGCAACGGTCACCACACGTTAAAAAAATCCAAGCACTGGCATCTTCCACCCTTCAAGATTTAGTTTGAACCCGGAATTTTAGGTCCATCATTGAAACACCTGTGAACTTTTTGACGTGGAAGCAAGTCATCCTCAGTTTTGAAGGACTGCCTATGATGATGATGACACAAATTGGCCGCCAGGTGTGCTTACCTAGCAACAGTGACTGCATTTAGAATCACACAGAAGGAGACCATTTGGCTCATCATGCCTGTGTTGGCACTCTGAAAGAGCTATCCACTTAATTCCATTCCTCTTCCCTTTCCCCATACCCTTTTAAATTTTGTTTCCAAATATTTATCCACTTCCTTTTTAAAAGCTATTATGGATTCTGCTCCCACCATTCCAATCCTCTGAGTAATAATAAACATTCTCCTAACTTCTCGCTTTGTTATGATAACCTTAAAATTTATGCCCTCTAGTTATTGATTCACTGACCGGTGGAAATAGTTTTTCCCTCCCATTTTACTTGATTCAAAACCTCTCATCATTTTGAACATTTCTACTGGATCTACTCCACCTTTTTTGATCTAAACAACAGAGCCCCAGTTTCTCCTCATAACTAAAGCCTTTCCTTGTACCCTCGTGGTGAATCTCTTCAGCACTCCCTCGTGGGCTTGACCTAAAGCAAGGTGCCAAAAACGGTGTGCAACTTTACAACTGTGGGCCCTCCGATGGGTTCTGGAGGTTTAGCATTAAAAGATCCCGCAGCACAGCAGGGAGTTTCCTGGTGATAATCCTGCCTCAATTAACACCAGTTCAAAAACGCTTTGTGACAGATGAAGACACTGTACACATGCAGTTTTTTTCTTTTACTAATTTTAAACCACAAGGAGTTCTTCAAACCTTTGAGACAAGGTCCTGATACTATATCCTGCTTTTATTTCTCAAAAAATACAATATTTAAACCAGGGCAATGCAGTTTTCCTCCTCCTCTCCCATCCAATGGCTCATGAGGTCAATGTACCACATGGCGTGTTGCTGAGCCACAGGGCCAGAAAGAAAGAACAAAAAACTGAAATACAACCTCAGGACGTCCAAAAGCAGTATACAGCCAATGAACTACTTTTGAAGTGTAATCACTGTTGTTATGTAAGAACAGCAGCCAATTTGCGCACAACAAGCTCCCACAAACAGCAATGAGATAATGACCAAATAATCTGATTTAGGAGATTCAGGATACCGTCTGATCTGTGACCTAACTCCATATACCCGCCTTTGGCCCATATCCCTTAATACCTTTGGTTAACAAAAGTCTATCAATCCCAGATTTAAAATTAATAATTGATCTAGCGTCAATTGCCTTTAGTGGAAGCGAGTTCCGAACTTCTACCACCCTTTGCGTGTAGAAGTGTTTCCTAATTTCACTCCTGAAAGGTCTGGCTATAATTTTTAAGTCCCTATTCCTAGAATCCCCAACCAGCAGAAATAGTTTCTCTCTATCTACCCTATCTGTTCCCCTTAATATCTTGAAAACTTCGATCAAATCACCCCTCAACCGTCTAAATTCCAGGGAATACAACTCTAATTTGTGTAATCTCTCCTCGTAATTTAACTCCTGGAGTCCGGGTATCATTCTAGTAAAACCCAGGCTGCACTCCCTCCAAGGCCAATATATCCTTCCTAAGGTGTGGTGCCCAGAACTGCTCACAGTGCTCCAGGTGTGGTCTAACCAGGGCTTTGTATAGCGGTAGCATACCGTCTATCCCCTTGTATTCAAGTCCTCTAGATATAAAGGCTAGCATCCATTAGCCTTTTTGATTATTTTCTGTACCTGTTCATGACATTTTGATGATCTATGTACACGGACCCCCAAGTCTCTTTGGACCGCCACTGTTTTTAGCTTTTCACCATTTGGAAAGTACCCTGGTCTTTCCTTTTTAGGTCCAAAGTGGATGATCTCATATTTGCCTACATTGAAATCCATTTGCCACAGTTTTGACCATTCACTTATTCTATCAATATCTCTTTGTAATTTTATGTTTTCATCTACAATGCCGCCTATCTTTGTGTCATCGGTGAATTTGGTTATGTGGCTTTCTATCCCATCATCTAAGTCATTAATAAATATGGTGAAGAGTTGCGGCCCCAACACTGATCCCTGCGGGACACCACTAGTCACATCCTACCAATTAGAGTACCTGCCCATTCTCCCTACTCTCTGTCTCCTGCCGTTCAGCCAATTTTCTAACCAGGTCAATAAATTCCCTTCAATTCCATGGGTTTCAATCTTAGTTAAGAGCCTCTTATGTGGGACTTTATCAAATGCCTTCTGGAAGTCCATATAAATAACATCCATAGACATTCCCCTGCCCACTACTTTAGTCATTTCTTCAAAAAAATCTATCAGGTCTGTCAGGCATGACTTACCTTTTACAAATCCATGCTGGCTCTCTCTGATTGGCTGAAAATTTTAAGGCGTTCAGTCACCCTATCCTTAATTATAGACTCTAGTAATTTCCCGACAACAAGATGTTGGACTAACTGGTCTACAATTCCCTGTTTTCCCTCTCTCATCATTCTTAACTCCCCTACTCTTTTCCGAACAGTGCTATGGGATATTTTACATCCACCTGAGAGGGCAGATGGGACCTCAGTTTAACATCTCATCCAAAAGACGGCACCTTTGATTGTGCAGCACTGCACTGAAGTGTCAGCCTCAATTTTGTGCTCAAGTCAGTTAAGTTGGACTTGAACCCACAACCTTCTGACTCAGAGGTGACAGTGTTACAGCTCATCAATGCAAAGTGAACATGTCAACTAGGATAGTGTTAGGTCCTGTTTTGATTCCTTAAAAAATACAGTATTTAGAAGGTCATCGGCCTGAAATGTTAACTCTGCTTCTCTCTTCACAGATGCTGTCTGACCTGCTGAATATTTCCAGCATTTTCTATTTTTATTTCAATTTCCAGCATTTGCACTGTTTTCCTGTTGTATTAGGTATGCTTCGTTGTTTTCAGTCTTCAAGGGAGATATTATTTGGCCAGAATGATCACTCCTCATCACAATAAATGACCTTTTGTGCAAATATGCAGCTACGCATCGGACTGGGCTCAGCGGTTTAGAATTGAACGTGAAGAATGGTTACTTGAGCATGGTACCAAATGGCTACTTGGTACCAAATGACTGCCAACAGCCATGAAACTGTCATCACCTATGGAAGAAAAGGGGGAAAATTGGAGGGAAACAAGTAATGTAATAGATAGCTTTTTGCCCTTCTTCCTTCAAAACAGGCCTTTACAAAAGATGGCAAAAGCAGCACACACTGCGCTGAACCCTAATATGTCATCATCATTTTCAGAAAAGAATTGGAGGAAAATAGATGTGCGATGTTACTTCCACATGGTATCAAGAATATATGCAGCACTTTCAATGGAGCATGCCCCAAGGCATTTCAAAGATGTGGAACAGGGGACAATTAGTTAGGAAGGCATGGTTGAAGAGTTAGGTTTTGAGAGGGCTACTGATGGTGAGAAGCATAACAAGGTATAGAGAAAGAGTTGACAGATTGTGGGGGCAAGTGACCAAAGTGTGGTGGCATGCACTGGCACATGGGGCGAGGGGAGATTGCTGAGGTAGCGCAGAGATTTGTAAAGGAGAATTTTGAATTCAATGTTTAGGTGAGCAGGAAGCTAATAGAGGTTGGTAAGACAGGCAGCAGGACTTGATGCATGAAGCGGAGTTTGACAAGGTGGAGTTTCTGTAGGTGGTGTACAGGTGGTTGGAGATGAAAGAACTGGAGAAGATAAAATATGGAGGCGCAAATCCAATTTTTCAGCAGCAGATGAGGCAACGGCAGGGGTTCGTGTTGTAGAGTTGGAAATAGGTCGTCTTAATGATGTGCTTAAAGCTCAGCTCGAAGGTAACCAGGACAGGTTGAGCCTGAATGGGCAATCAGGGAGAAGGTTGGGGTTGGAGGCTAGGTTGCAACAGTACTTTGACTAACACTTGAAGGTCAAGGAAGTAATGGAACCCTATATGCTGGAGCAGGCTCGAGGGGCCAAATGGCCTACTCCCGCTTCTATTTCTTATGTTCCTCTTCTTTCTATGGGACATTCATAAAAGATGACAGCAAAGATGGCAAAAGTAGCCAGCCAAGTTCATGCACAATTCTTACATGGGCTTCACATACTCCTATGTAAACTTCAACTTGTCCATGTCCTCAGAACTATATTGAAATACCACTTTTTTCTGACTCAGTGCAAGTTGCTGTATTTGCATAATCCTTTTTACTAGCGTCAAGCACCACTAAAATCCCAGCTTCTGCATGTTTAAAAATAAAATAAAATCTTTATCAGAAAATAAAATCAAGAAAAGTAAATGATAATGAATAGCACTAAATAGGTTAGGAAACATCTGCCTACATACCAGTCCTAATTGCTTCAAAAATAATTAGCGTACTTGATGCTCTGGGTCAATGTTGACAGACTGAAATACATTTGGCATCCAAAGTGATCCCATGGTTGTTTTTGCATCAAGAAAAGTTTCATTCCAGAAATGTTTTTACCCTCCACATGGAAGATCACTTTGACTAAAAACTTATCTGATTCTGCAGGAGACTCCAAATGTCAGCTAGTGACTCAGGAATGAAACAGAATTCCTTTTAGACCAGACTTTCCAATGCCTATCTTTTCATAACAATCTCTCGATTTTCACGTGACCACTTTCATCAGGCGGGCAGTGGGGGCGGAGCAATCACTATTACCCAACAGGAAATCTGTAGATGCCTCCCGGACCCAAGCGGCAGTTGCGATTTAAAAATGGGGGCAGGTGGAAGAGGAGAGGGGGAGGGATGGGAAATGGGGAGTGGGAGACGAAGGCTGCAGAAAGTCCAACAGCAGGCGAGACTATATTTTGTGGATACGCAGGAATGCTCTTCCCAAAAAGTCTTACAAGCAGGTACCTGTGGTAGTTTAAGAGCAGCCTCAAGCCGGCCCTTTAAGGATCACTGGTTTGGCTGCTTTAAAACAAAGACTTCAGTAAACAAAAATTGCTTGTTTTTGCTTATATTAAAAAAGACTTGCATTTATAGAGCACCCTTCACGACCACCTCAATGTCTCAATGCACTTTACAGCCAATTATGTACTTTTAGAGTGTAGTCACTGTTGCAATGTAGGAAACGCGGCAGCCAATTTGCGCACAGCAAGCTCCCACAACAGCAATGTGATCATGACCAGATATTCTGTTTTTTTGTTGTTTTGATTGAGGGATAAATATTGGCCAGAACAGCGGGGATAACTCCCCTGCTCTTCTTCACAATAATGCCATGGGATCTTTTACATCCACTTGAGAGGAAAGACAGGATCTCGGTTTAACGTCTAATCCGAAAGACAGCACCGCTGCCAGTGCAGCACTCCCTCAGCACTGCACCGGAGTGTCAGCCTAGATTTATTTTATGCTCAAGTCCCTGGAGTGGGACTTGAACCCACAACCTCAGAGGCGAGTGTGCTACCCACTGAGCCACAGCTGACACGATGTACAAGTTCCAGTGGATGGAGCAGGTGCAGCGCATCCACAATTGAAAAATAGACTGGGATCCTATGTATATCATAGGACCCCAATTGGCGTACATTCATTTGCCTGGTTCCAGTGAGAACCCTGGACATCTATTTCCTGGCCTGCTCCAAGATTATGGTGAGCCAGACATTGGCGAGAATGGAGCACTAAGTGCCTCGCTTTGACTTTGGTTTCCCTATTGGCAAAAATGGGGCGGTAGAGAGTGCAAAATCAGCCCCTTGGTCCTTTAATATAATCTCTTTCAGCCAGCCTCCAGTCATATTTTAATATGGATTGGTGTCGACCAGAGACCTTTTCATGGGGGCCATCACTGACAAAAGGTGCACTTTGTAAGGGTTATCCCCCAAGAGAGGTTGACTTGCCATCTGGAGGACTCTTTTGAGTGGCCTGGCCAAAAATACTGCTGGCACTGGATGAAACCGGGGAAATATGTTTCATTCACTGACACTTGCGTCCCTCACTTTGTTGATCACAAAAAACAAGCACAATTAATTCATAACTGATCAGCAGTTGCACAAATTAACAAAACAATTCTTCTAACTGTGCCCCACTGACAAATTCATGGGGAAAAGGGAGGAAGAATGAGGTGAAAGAAGCAAAAGCCTTGATTGTATAGCAATTGCAGAGTCAGTCGAGAATGCATTGATCTCGATTGGTTCCAGCTGCTAAGCATACGGTACCATTTACAAACACACAGGAGTCAGTAAGAGTGAGAACAGCATCAACAGTTCAAATAACACAGCTCGCTCATGCGCACAGTGCAGACGTTACATCATCCACATGCATCATGACCTTAAGAAAAAAATCATTATAAAAAATATATCAAGGCTTTTTCTCGCCTCCCCCCCCAAAATTTCTACCGCTGGGAAGACGCAGATTCATGATTGGGTTTGATTCCCAAGGCAACGACCCTTGACCCAAACCTAGACCTAAAAGGTCATCCACGTGTGAGCCTGGCGAGGAATATTGGCAACTATTTGGCAACGGGAGCATCGCAACTTTGCCTGATCCTGTCACAACCCAAAATCCACACAGGATTAGATATCTCGGACAATTCTTACCTTCACCAGCTCAGGAGCGCAGTGGCCAATTGTAACGCCTGTATAGATAACACAGCTGAGATCCCTACACTAGCACAGATCTGGGACCACTGTGGCATGTTTGGCTTAGTTCCACACTAAGTGTATTTATCAACTGAACAGTTGAACAGCCCATATATTTGAGGGTCGACTTTAACCCTAGCAGGGACGGGGCAGGTGGATGGTTAAAATGGTGGACAGGTCCTTCCTGCTGCATTCCCAACACAGTCGCGCCCATGTTTAACAATGCTGATTGTGGTGTTGAGCATTAATGTGTAAAACGCTAATAGGATCCTGACACAATTTTAACCTTAGGTCTTGCAAGTTGGATCCGCTAGTTAAGAGCAGTAGCATGGTCAGAAGAGACCCGGTAAGTTTGAATTTTTACCTTTGCCATTCCTTGCCCCTTTCCGGCTTTCCTCCCTTGACTGCGAACATTTCTGGAACATCCTCCCCCCCCCACCCCCCCACCACTTACCTCGGTGCTGTGTACTGGTCCCTCAGAATCCCGGCAGTGGCCTCCTGCCCATCAGCCAGGTAGTGATTCCTGAGTGATACCCGCCATGTTTGGACGGGAGTTGCTCCTCGAGCATGGTAATGTGGCCCAGGCGTTAAAATGGCCCAGGGCTTACGTTGGCACCATCGTGAGGTTTTTCCGCCCACCCTGACCCCTGCATGCTGCACTCACACCTAGAGTTAAAACTGGGGTTATAATTTATTTGTTTGACTAAGAACACCATGTGAAAGACATGAGTTTATGGGAAGTAGATAAGGAGGGTCGCTTTAGGTTTAAGTTTAGGTTTAATATACTCTCTGTAAACATCAGCTCGTTCAAAACTCTGCTGCCCATATCATATCACACAAGTCCCACTCACCCATCGCTACTGATCTCACCCAATACCTCAAATTTTAAATGCTCATCCTGGTTTTTATTTTGCTCCTTGGCTTCGCCCCTCCCTATCTCTCTAACCTCCTCCATCCCTGCAATCCATTCCCTCCTACTCTCTCCTTTGGCTTCTTCTGCATTGTCCACAGCCATTTAGACCCTAGGCTCTTGAATTCCCTGCCTAAATCCCTCTGCTTTTCCATCTGCCGTTTCTCCTTTTTAGACCCTCCTTAAAACCCACGTATTTGACCAGGGTTTTGGTCACTCCTCCTAATATCTCCTTCTTTGCCTCAGCATCTATTTATTCCTTATTCCTCTAGGAAGTGACTTGGGATGCTTTTCTATGTTAAAGATGCTGTATAAAAGCACATTGCTGCTTTTAATAAACTGGACACTGACCCTCTAATAATATGTCTAGAAGGATATGATCACATTTTGTAAACAAGGGGCAGTGACGAGGCCACTAATTTTAATACATAAAGTTAAGATGGACATAAAACTAAAATAAAATGCATTGCGAAAGTCCATGCTGCAGCAGATGGCCAAACTAACATCACTTGCATGGAGTTTTCAAAGCATACTGTTCATGGTTCTTGGCCAAGACCATGGTGAATGGGCATCTTAAAGGGAGAAAGATTGCAAAGTGCTGCAGTACAGCGGGACCTGGGGGTACTTGTGCATGAAACACAAAAGGATAGCATGCAGGTACAACAAGTGATCAGAAAGGCCAATGGTATCTTGGCCTTTATTGCAAAGGGGATGGCGTATAAAAGCAGGGATGTTTTTCTACAGCTATATAAGGTATTGGTGAGGCCACACCTTATATAGCTGTAGCACCTGGAATATTGCGTGCAGTTTTGGTTTCCATATTTACGAAAGGATATACTTGTTTTGGAGGCAGTTCAGAGAAGGTTCACTAGGTTGATTCCAGAGATGAGGGGATTGACTTCTGAGGAAAGGTTGAGTAGGTTGGGCCTCTACTCATTGGAATTCAGAAGAATGAGAGGTGATCGTATCGAAATGTATAAGATTATGAGGGGGCTTGACAATGTGGATGCAGAGAGGATGTTTCCACTGATGGGGCAGACTAGACTAGAGGGCATGATATTTAAAACCGAGATGAGGAGAAATTTCTTCTCTCAGTGGGTTGTAAATCTGTGGAATTTGCTGCCTCAGAGAGCTGTGGAAGCTGGGACATTGAATAAATTTAAGACAGAAATAGACAGTTTCTTAAACGATAAGGGGATAAGGGGTTATGGGGAGCGGGTGGGGAAGTGGAGCTGAGTCCATGATCAGATCAGCCATGATCTTATTGAATGGCGGAGCAGGCTCGAGGAGCCGTATGGCCTACTCCTGCTCCTATTTCTTATGTTCTTATGTTCTCTCTGTCTGATGTCGCCTCACCTTAACGCTTCTGCTCCACATCTGCCTTCTGAAATGGATGGCTGTTTAAAGACCTCCACATAGCAGCCCTTGAAGCAATGGCTAAAATTTGAAGAATAAATCTCAAAGGAGGGAGGAACTAACTGCGTGAGTACCCATCAGTGATAGCTTTTGTTCTGTAGACCCACCTGCTTTTTGAAATGGCCATCCATTGGAGCTCACCAGTGAATCTTTACTAGTTCCACTGTAGCCAAATCAGTCACATCAGCTCCTCCCAATGATGAGGTCAGAATTCCTACCAACCTAACTTGTAAATTATATAATGTGCGCGATTTTATCCTGATCCCCGTGAACCAGAACTGTGCTGTGTAGAAACAAATCAGTTCACACGCACACAAGCTTTTGAAAATACAATTATTTCAATCTGCCTCATACAGCTAGCCTAAGGGGCTTGGCAGTTTTGAACAACATTTCAGTAAGGTCAATAAATTAAGATTTTTTTTAATTCATTGGCCAATTGGTTGAAGTGCCATTACTAAGCACTTGCGGATCCGTTGAAATTTGCAGAGAAACACATTTTAATCAGTTCCCCCATAAATGCTATTTTGGTTGATTGGCTAAAGCTGGTTATTCATGACGATCTACATGGTTAATGGTCTGTTTGTCTACATAACAACAGTAACTGCACTTCAAAGGTAATTCAACATGTGAAGTGCTAGGAGACGGTTCAACCAGATAAAGGGAGTAAATTCCACTCTTAATTCAAAATCACAGATTATCTAATCATTCAAAAAAGTGGTCGAACTGAATTCCCACTTTGTTGTTATTTATGTTGTTTAATTCAAACTATTGGATTATTCAAATTTTTAGTTCAATGAACAACTTTGAATTATCAGGCATAGACTGTTATAATGATGATCTGCAGTGCTGGAGAACTGCAGAGTTACTGCTCTAGGTAATGCTGTACTATTCACTAAATATTGCTCATTTGGAAGTTGCCACTTTGTGGAGAATCAAACCACAAAAGCTTCAATCATAGATCCAAAACTGCAAGTGTCACACCCCAAATGCTACCGACTGCATTGTTGACAACAGCTTTATTTATAACCCACATGACAGCAAAGAACAAGAGTAAGTTTCCAATCCATGCCACCCCCACCCACATCCTCCAGCTTCCCAGGAGAGTACCCAGGGCAACTTTTCAGGATCAGACACTTAAGTCATTGGGAGATTGAGGCTCACTAAGTGCTGAGACTAGATTAAAGCCTCCAGAAAGCTGGGTGGCCCAACGAACTAGAGTATGATATTATAATTGCTGTTTTGAGAATCTAACAGAAGCCCCTGGCAAAACAACATGAGGCTGATCTAACAAAGCAGTGTTGAATACTTATAATGCTGAAGTTAACTGCTAGACGTTCCCAGAGGCCAGATTTTATAGCACAACACAGAAAAGCACTTCAAGCTATTGTAAATGCTCAACTGGAAAGTGTGAAGCTGGGACACAAAGACCAGCACAAGCCCAATCCTGTCCTGACACTTTCCAACGGGGGTCACTGGAGAGTGATCAGGAGCACTGAGTTCCTGATCTCAGGACAGCACTACAATTGCCTTCCTCGCTTCGAGGGACGGCCTATGATGATGATGTCTCAGTGTCCTGGACAAGGAGAGAGCATCAGTCAGGGCTCTTACTCCTGATCACTATCCCGTGACTCCTGGTGGGAAAGCATTAGGTCAGGATTGGGCTTATCTTTAATTCCGTGCTCAAACACCTTTGGTGATAATGTCTAAACTCACAGATATTAGGGGGCAATCACCATCCAAGGGACCATATTCCAACATAAGTCAGCACCTTCAGGACAGCACGTGAGAAATAAAGAAATGCATTTAATTATGCTGAAAGGATGCAGGGGTGGTGATCTCAAAGCCAGTCGCTGGTCACAGCAGTTCCACCAACGCTGAAAACATGAGGAACAATAAGCTTTATCCTGGCCTGATGCATCCTGAACTACTTCACATTGTCTAACGCACTTCAGAATACATGCACGAGGGAGTAATGCCAGATAAAAGATCCATTTTATTTTGTGAATGGGTTGGACAGATCACAAAGGAGAAGTTCACAGAATCAAGCTGGTGAAACAGGCAGAAGAAATCTGGCCATATGCCATCATGAGCCAAGGATGATTTTTGGGAGCTCTACCTATCCATATAAAGGCCACACCAACAATGGCTTGCATTGCTTCAGATTCCTTTCAGCATCCAAGGCACCATCACAGCGGGCATTATCCAAGTACCTATGCCACATTTGTGTCAAAGTGCATTGATGAATGGTGTCCAGGAGTGTGCTGAGCACTCGAGTCTTGTCACCAAGAGCATGCGGAGGACAAGTGCAGGCAGCGCAAGGAGTACCCGGCAAACCAGACTCACCACCCACCCTTTCCTTCACCCACCTGTGACAGAGACTGTAATTCCTGTATTGGACCGTACAGCCTCACCTGAGAACTCACTTTCGGAGTGGAAGTAAGTCTTCCTCGATTTCGAGGGACTGCCTGTGATGATGATGATAGTGTGTGACATATTGTGAGGGGTACTCATTATGCACAGTTGCATTTGGCTCTCAAAACACTTATTTATAATGAGTGCATCTTTTGCAATTTGTGGAGTTAGTCTATGATGCCATTTGTGAGACATACTTCCAACTTCATTTTCTGTCCCAGAGTGCAGTATCCTGAATCCTCAGTGCTCCCAGGCAGACAGACATTCCTGACTGGAACTGATACATTACAGTGTGTCTCTATTCACCATTTTAGTCTATCTCACCTTCCCTTGATACACCCAAGCAAAGCGGTCCATTGTAGACCATGTTGGATTTTTGCTCTGAAATCTTGACAAATTTTGACATGAGACAACTTGACCAAGAAATCTCAAATACCCTTTTACCACAAAAGTGAAGATTCCTGTGAATGAAAAAGATTTGTGGTTCCGTTCTCTGCGTTCAGTAACAACTATCTAATATAACGTTACAACAGTTAAATTTAAGACCATTCTTATTCCAGTTCCAAAGTCAGCACTGTGGGAGTACCTTCACCACAAGGACAGCAGCGCCGCAAGAAAGCGGTTCACCACCACCTTCTCAAGGGCAGTTAGGGATGGGCAATAAGTGCCGGCCTTGCCAGCGGTGCCTACTTCCTCTAAACAAACTTTTTAAAACTCACTTGTGTATTTGCAGCATTTCAATAAAAGATTTTCAAATAATGCAATTCCTTTAACTTAGGTTGTCACTTTTATGCAGCATGAACTGTATTGGCAATAAATGTCCTTCAAACCACTAAATGTTCGTGAGTGGGGCCCCACACATCTAAAACCCTTTAATAATTTCTGGGTAATGAAACACATGAAACTCCAGTTTCAATGCGTTTAACTTTGGATGAGATCATTTGAAAACAATGCTGCTTTAATCAGACTCTGCTGTAATCATTAAAGAATGCCTTAAGCAAAATCACCTAGATCAAAGGTTCTCTATGGGGAAAAAGTTCACATTTTGCACAGTATTCTTTTGACAACCTATACGGGCTTGAGTATCCTGTTCCACACAAAGCCCCACTCGCCCATCACCGCTGCCCCCACCCACTGATGGCTCCATGTCCCTCAATGAAATCTGAAATGAAATTTGAAATCTTTGCCCTCATCTTGAAGTCCCTCTATAGTCTCACCCCATCCAATTGTGCAATCTCCCCCACCATTATATCTCCTTCCAGTCTTCGATGCTCCAACTCTGGCCTTTGTGCACCCCGCCTTTGCTTCCACGCACTCCTTATGGCAGAGTCTTCAGCCTCGATTCTACTTCTCAAACTCCCTCCCTAAGCCTCTCCACTTCTCTCTCCACCTTCATAAACCTTCTCAAAATTAATCTGCTTGACCAAGCTTTCAGTCACTTCTCTTAATTCTCTCCCCACAGCTCGGATTCAGGACCTTTATCTATCGCAGCACTGGGGTCGCGCATTGATTCGGACGGGATCCAGATTCTGGGCCATCATTTACATCATTTACGGGGAAAACGAGTGCCACGCTTTGCTCTGACCCGCTGCTCCACTCTGGACTTTCAACGAGAGGTTAACACCTGACCTCGTGATGTCACAACTATGGAGCCCCACTGTGCAGAGTGGCAAAGTAAAGTCCCTTGTTTTGTGCACGCCCGTGAGACCCTGCCTGCTGGGGGAGGGTGCGTGTGCGTAAAGACTGGTCAGACACAAAGGTGGCTCCTGCGTTTTCTACATCACAACAGCGACTACACTTCAAAAGTGCTTCATTGGCTGTAACGCACTTTGGGGAGTCCTGAGGTCATGAAAGTCTTTCATTCCTTTCGAAGCCCAGTTAAGCCTTATTTATTGGTTTGTCCTGTTTGAATTTGTCCTGTTGGCCTGCAGGTTTGGAAATGACTGTGGTCTCATTTGGTGGATAAATCCTGAAGCAGAACACCAAGATCTCTTTATATCAGCAACGTGTGATATATGCAAATTAATGGGAACATGGAATTAAACTTTATCTGTGGCTCTCCAGGCTCCACAGCTGAAAAGTAAAACAAAAGTTTGAGTACCCCTGTATTTTAAGTCTTTGAAAGCAGAGGTCAATTCAGCAACAAATCACCCATGTCTCGTCGCTGCTGACCTCTGGGCCTCGAAACTGGCCTATTAGCGCCTCCAATTATCGCCTGTGGGGGGGCGATAATGGGGCGCTAACCACTTACCGACCGGACGCGGTGAAGTGAACAACTCCCGCTAACATCAGCGGGAGGTATGCGGTGGCAGTAGGGCGTTGCGCCCCAATCTCCTTCGCCCAGAGATTGTGACCTCATTGCTGTGCGCGTCGCCCCGGACCCGAAAACACCGGCTGTCGTAGGGGGCGTTGAGCGGGAGGCCGGGCGCTTTGGGGGTGAAATTTAAAGGGGAGGTGGCTAAGGTAAGTGTAAAAAAAATGTTAAATGTTGTTTTTCAATTTTTTGGATTCCTCTTCGGCCACGATCGATCTGCCCAGCACTCTGCTGCAGTGCACAGGCCGGATCGGGCCGGATCGTGGCTGCAGTGCACAGGCCGGATCAGGCCGATCGTGGCTGCAGTGCACAGGCCGGATCAGGCCGATCGTGGCTGCAGTGCATGGGGCTGATCGGGCCGGATCGTGGCTGCAGTGCATGGGGCTGATCGGGCCGGATCGTGGCTGCAGTACACGGGGCTGATCGGGCTGGATCACGGCTGCAGTGCACAGGCCGGATCGAGCCGATCGTGGCTGCAGTACACGGGGCTGATCGGGCCGGATCGTGGCTGCAGTACATGGGGCTGATCGGGCCGGATCGTGGCTGCAGTACATGGGGCTGATCGGGCCGGATCGTGGCTGCAGTACACGGGGCTGATCGGGCCGGATCGTGGCTGCAGTACATGGGGCTGATCGGGCCGGATCGTGGCTGCAGTACACGGGGCTGATCGGGCTGGATCACGGCTGCAGTGCACAGGCCGGATCGAGCCGATCGTGGCTGCAGTACACGGGGCTGATCGGGCTGGATCACGGCTGCAGTGCACAGGCCGGATCGGGCCAATCGTGGCTGCAGTACACGGGGCTGATCGGGCTGGATCACGGCTGCAGTGCACAGGCCGGATCGGGCCGATCGTGGCTGCAGTACACGGGGCTGATCGGGCTGGATCACGGCTGCAGTGCACAGGCCGGATCGGGCCGATCGTGGCTGCAGTGTATGGGGGCTGATCGCGGCTGCCGTCGGGGACCAGCTCACTGGGCCCAATGCAGAGCCTGCAACGGTGGCCCTTCCCTTTAAGGGAGGGAAGGAGCCTCTGAACGTGACAGCACTGCACACTTACCGCCCCGCCTGCGTCCTCTAGCGCTCCAGGAAGGAATTAGAGCACTTGATTTCGTGCTCCACTTCCTTCCTGGAGCTCAAACACCAAATTTTTTTCAAGTTGAAAATCATTAGCGCCTGGCGCAATTTTTCCAACTTTTAAAAGATAGCGTCCCAACCGGGGCGCTCCGGAATTTCTCCCCCTGGCCTTTAGCCCTGGATATAGGCAGGAACATACAGGGGAGAGGTGAAAGACGACAGCTGGAGTATCTGAACCATAAAACATGGAAATAATTGGCCTCTGCTGTATAATATGTAATATTTTTACAATGATGGTGTTAGGGAGCAGGAATGTTTTAGTAAGTGAGCCTCCTTGGCTCTTACCTTTAGATCTGCAGCTATAATCAGGGTTAGTGAGAAAAATTTGCAGGGCTACGAGGGGAAGGATCAGGGGAGTGGGACTAAACTGGATCGCTCTTTCAAAGAGCCGGGCCCAAAGCATGATGGGCTGAATGGCCTCCTGCTGTGCTGCACGATTCTATTCCACGATGCTATGATAATTCAGAACTTATTGCTAGGAAACTGGAGCTTCTATCTGACCCTGCACAACATCTCCGCCTGTGCCCCGAACAATTCACAAGCAGCGCTGGAAGCAGCTGGCATTCACGGAAAATATCAAAACAGTTCAAATTTGTTTTGACTTCTGGGATTCTCCTTTCACTGTGATGTAAAAAATCTGGCCTCCCAATGGAGTTAAAACTTCCATTCTCAGCCCAGCAGTCGGCACTGCCCGTTACATCTGTCGCTGTCTCGCCCACTATTCCAGGCTTATTTACGGAGGGGCTGCATCTGCAAGTTGTCATGTTAATGCGGATTTTTAAAGACAAAGGCCCGGAATTTCCTCAGGCTTGCTCTATTCCGATCCACCTGTTATGCTCAAAATAAAGTAATGTAACTGAGTACTGTAGACATGAATAAGTGTGACCTTAGCTCCTTTGTTCAAACTCCAGTGTGCAGGTACAGCGTGGGTGGCCTGCTTATATACAGTGCTCCCAAGGGATGCTGGGATCCCTTGGGACTCCAACAGATATGCCCTCTGGTGGCGGTATGATACAGGTTACCTACGGTTGTATTCATAACATCACTCCCTCCCAAAGTCAATAGTACACTTATTTATAGGGTGAGATGATCTGATGCTTTTCGCTCCCTTGTCGATCGTCTCAGTACAAATGCAGGTGTGGGTGAGTTGGTTGGTTCTTCGCTGGGCTGCTGGGCAGCTGGCCTTGCCGGGCTGCTGGGGATGGTGAGTTCAGCTCCGTGATCGACCGTGATGTCTGTTGCCACTTGTGTGTATGTTGGAGGGTCGAAGTTGGTGGTATCCTCTTCGGGTTGCTCGTGGCTGTTAGTGAATCGCAGTTTGGTTTGGTCCAAATGCTTTCTGCAAGTTAGTCCATTAGCAAGTTTGACCTGAAACATCCTACTCCCTTCTTTGGCTATGACGGTGCCAGCAAGCCATTTGGGAATGTCCATAGTTGAGTACAAATACAGGGTCATTGACTTGAATATCGCGTGACAAGTTTGCGCAATCCTGGTACATGCTCTGTTGATGCCGCCTGCCCTCGACGTGATCATGGAGATCAGGGTGGACAAGAGAGAGCCTTGTTTTGAGCGCCCTTTTCATGAGCAGCTCGGCTGGGGGAACCCCAGTGAGCGAATGGGGTCTGGTGCGGGAGCTGAGCAGGACTCGGGATATTCGGGTCTGCAGGGAACCTTCCGACACACGTTGCAAGCTTTGCTTGATGGTTTGGGCTGCCCGTTCTGCCTGGCCATTGGATGCGGGCTTGAACGGGGCAGATGTGACGTGTTTGATCCCATTGCGGATCATGAATTCCTTGAATTCAGCACTGGTGAAACACGGCCCATTGTCGCTGACCAGGACATCAGGCAGGCCATGCGTGGCAAACATGGCTCGTAGGCTTTCGATGGTGGCAGTGGACATGCTTACAGACATTATTATATACTCAATCCATTTTGAATAAGCATTCACAACAACTAAAAACATTTTGCCTGGAAACGGGCCAGCAAAGTCAACGTGGATCCTAGACCACGGTTTGGAGGGCCATGGCCACAAACTTAGCGGTGCCTCTCTGGGTGCATTGCTCAGTTGAGAGCAAGTGTTGCATTGGTGCATGCATGACTCCAAATCTGAGTTGATGCCGGGTCACCACACATGGGATCTGGCTATAGCTTTCATTATTACTATGCCTTGGTGGGTACTGTGTAGGTCGCTTATGAACGTTTCCCTGCCTTTCTTGGGCAAAACCACGCAATTACCCCACAAATGACAGTCCGCCTGTATAGACATTTCGTCTTTGCGCTGCTGGAACGGCTTGATCTCTTCATGAATCTCCGATGGGACGCTGGACCAGCTCCCATGGAGGACACAAATTTTTACAAGGGACAGTAAAGGATCCTGGCTGGTCCAGGTCCTGATCTGGCGGGCCGCAACGGGTGACTTTTCGTTTTCAAATGCATCCATCACCAAGAGCAAGTCTGCAGGTTGTGCCATTTCCACCTCAGTGGTGGGCAATGGTCGTCGACTGAGAGCAACAGTGCAGTTCTCTGTGCCTGGTCTGTGGCGGATTACATAGTTATATGCAGACAGCGTGAGCGCCCATCTTTGGATGCGGACAGAGGCATTGGTGTTAATCCCTTTGCTCTCTGAGAATAGCGATACGAGCAGCTTATGGTCAGTTTCTAACTCAAACTTGAGACCAAACAGATACTGGTGCATTTTTTACACCCCGTAAACGCATGCCAGAGCTTCTTTTTCAATCATGTTGTAGGTCCTTTCGCTCCTGGACGCATGGGCGACCGGTTGCAATGTTCCCGATTTGTTTGCTTGTTGTAACACACACCCGACCCCATACGAAGACGCATCGCAAGTTAGCACTAAACGTTTACATGGGTTATACAGAACAAGCTGTGCGGCGGTGACAGGTTGGTGGAGGACCTTTGTCTTATGGATGTTAAGCGTAAGGCCCATGCTTTCATGTGCCTCAGTGAATACATTAACCATATCCTGGAGTTCAGCCTCTGAAAGTGCACAGACGCAGGCGTCATCCGCATACTGCAGCTCAACGACAGAGGTTGGGGTGATCTTGGACCTGACCTGGAGGCGGCGTAGGTTAAACAGCTTTCCACAGGTTCTGTAGTTTAGTTCCACTCCGGCAGGGAGCTTGTTGATTGTGAGGTGGAGCATGTCGGCGAGGAAGATTGAGAAGAGGGTTGGAGCGATACCGCAGCCTTGTTGACCTGGGTCCGGACATGGATTGGGTCTGTAATGGATCCGTTGGTAAGGATCACGGCCTGCATGTCATCGTGAAGCAGGCAAAGGATGTTGACAAACTTTTGGAGGCATCCGAAACGGAGGAGGACGCTCCATAGACCCTCACGGTTGACCTTGTCAAAGGCCTTTGTAAGATCGAAAAAGGCCATGTATAAGGGCTGGCGCTGCTCCCTGCATTTTTCCTGCAATTGGTGTGCTGCAAAGATCGTGTCTGTTGTGCCCCGTAGGGCAACAATCTGCCCTCCAATCATCAAGATCCACGGCGTGGCCCTCGACAACGTGGACCATTTCCCATATCTCGGAAGCCTCTTATTAACAAAGGCAGACATTGATGCGGAGATTCGCCTCAGATCGCCTCCAGTGCGCCAGCGTAGCCTTCGGCCGTCTGAGGAAAAACGTGTTTGAAGACCAGGCCCTCAAATCTACCACCAAACTCATGGTCTACAGGGCTGTAGTAATACCCGCCCTCCTGTATGGGTCTGAGGCATGGACAATGTATAGCAGGCACCTCAAGTCGCTGGAGATATATCACCAATGATGTCTCTGCAAGATCCTGCAAATCCCCTGGGAGGACAGGCGCACCAACATCAGTGTCCTCGACCAGGCCAACATCCCCAGTATTGAAGCACTGACCACACTCAATCAGCTTTGCTGGGCAGGCCACATAGTACGCATGCCAGATACGAGACTCCCTAAGCAAATGCTTTATGCTTCATGATAAACGAGCCAAAGGAGGACAGCGGAAACACTATAAGGATACCCTCAAAGCCTCCCTGGTAAAGTGCGACATCACCACTGACACCTGGGAGACCCTGGCCACAGACCGCCCGAGGTGGAGAAAGTCCATCCGGGAGGGCGTTGAGCTCTTCGAGCCTCGACACAAAGAGCATGAAGAGACCAAGCGCAGGCAGCGGAAGGAGCGCGCGGCAAACCATCCCCACCGACCCCTTCCCTCGACGAATGTCTGTCCCACCTGTAACAGGGTCTGTGGCTTTCGTATCGGACTGTTCAGCCACCAAAGAACTCACTTTGGGAGTGGAAGCAAGTCTTCCTCGATTCCGAGGGACTGCCAATGATGATGATGAGAACAAGCAGTTTGTTGGAACATAACAGATTTCTGGCTTTCTCAAAAGCAGCCTCTTGTGATTTCCCCCATACCCAGTCAACGCCCTTGCGTAGCAGCACATGTAGGGGTTCTAGCAAGGAGCTTAATCCAGGTAGGAAATTACCAAAATAGTTGAGGAGTCCCAGGAACGATCTCAGCTCCCTCACGTTCTGTGGTCTCGGCGCGTTCTTGATGGCCTCCGTCTTGGCGTCGGTGGGTCTGATGCCATCTGCCGCGATTGTTCTCCCTAAGAACTCAACCTCTGGCACCAGGAAAACACACTTCGAGCATTTCAACCTGAGTCCCACACGATCTAGCCAACTTAGAACCTCTTCCAGGTTCTTCAAGTGTTCGATGGTGTCCCGACCTGTGACCAGTATGTGGTCCTGGAAAACCACGGTGCGCGGAACCGACTTTAGCAGGCTCTCCCTGTTCCTTTGAAAAATTGCTGCAGCCGATCGAATCCCAAACGGGCATCTATTGTAGATGAACAGACCTTTGTGCGCGTTGATGCAGGTGAGGCATTTCAAAGATTCCGCCAGCTCCTGCGTCATGTGGGCCGAGGTCAGGTCCAACTTGGTGAACGTCTTTCCTCCAGCCAGGGTCGCAAATAGGTCGTCTGCCTTGGGTAGTGGG
Organism: Pristiophorus japonicus; assembly: GCF_044704955.1. Taxonomy (NCBI): domain Eukaryota; kingdom Metazoa; phylum Chordata; class Chondrichthyes; family Pristiophoridae; genus Pristiophorus; species Pristiophorus japonicus. Next base: position 187,678,297 of record NC_091986.1, on the reverse strand, counting down.
TACTGGTCCAGTCGCAAAACGGTTAATCGTTATTTTATAGTCCCCACAAATTCTGACCGAGCCGTCACCTTCGAGAATCAGAATAATCGGACTGGCCCACTCATTGAACTCACCGGCACGATGATGCCTTCTCGCTACATCCTGACTAGCTCAATCTCCACTTTCTCTCACATCATATATGACACCGCCCGTGCCTTGTGGTGGATGGGTCGTGTACCGGGAACCAAGTGGATCTGCACCTTCGCCCCTGAGAAACTTCCGATGCCTGGCTTAAACAACGACGGGAACTTGCTCAGAACCTGGGCACATGAGGCGTCGTCAATGGATGAAAGCGCTCGGATGTCATTCCCCGTTCCAGCAAATTTTTCCCACCCAGCTTCAGCCGAACAGTGTGGGGCCATCTCCTGGTACACTCCATAGTGGGAGTTCGTGCACTGCTCCATCATAGGAGATTTTTACTGCTGCGCTGCTAATAACAGGGATCAGCTCTTTAGTGTAAGTTATTAGCTTGGTATAAATGGGGCTAAGCTTGGGCCTGTGTGCCTTGTTGCACCACAGCCTGTCGAAGGCCTTTTTGCTCTTAATGACGGACTCGCACCCATGTCCGGTTCCATGGATACTGGAATTCCATCCAGTTCGACTTTTAGCATGATCGGTGGACATTTCGTGGTGAAGGTGTGTACCTCGTACACTTCAGCCTCCTCGGTTCAAGCCTCTAGTTCAGCCTGATCCGCCATGGATCGATCCTCCTCTGCAATGTGCAGGGTTTGCAGCTCGTCTGCACATTCGCTGACGGTGTCCCATTGTTCCACACATTTGCACACATAGTGTTTGAAGCGACATTGATGGGCTCAATGATCACCTCTGCAGCGCCAACAAGGTGTTAACTGCCTCGCATTAACGTTTGATGGCGGACTTTGGGTCATCTGAGGTCATGCAACTGTAGGCATGTACGTTCTGTCATATGCATTCCTGCCTGAAAACAACCTTACTTTGTGTACAGTACTTGCCGAAACTCTTTTCGCTGCAAAATTTGTTTGGTGTTATCGCTGGTGGACATAAATACCTGGGCTATCGTTATGGCTTTGCTCAGGTTCAGTGTTTCAACAGTCGAAGCATAACCTCATGGCCAATGTCAAGCACAAAGAAGTCTCTTAGCATTTTCTCAAGGAATCCATCAAATTCGCAATGTCCTGCAAGGCGTCTTAGTTCGGCGCCGTAGCTCGCCACTTCCTGGCCTTCAGAACGTTGACACGTGTAAAATCAATACCTTGCCATCAGAACACTTTCCTTCGGATTTAAGTGCTCCCGGACCAGCGTACACAGTTCTTCATAGGATCTGGTTGTTGGTTTCACCGGAGCTAGAAGGTTCTTCATGAGGCCATAGGTTGTTGCCCCACAGGCGGTGAGGAGGATCGCCCTTCGTTTGGCAGCGTTCTCATCCCCTTCCAGCTCGTTGGCCACGAAGTATTGGTCAAGTCGCTCCACGAAGGCCTCTCAATCGTCCCCTTTTGAGAATTTCTCCAGGATACCAACAGTTCTCTGCATTTTCACGTGATTGTTCGCAATCTCGTCGCCAGTTGTTATACTCATAATAAAGTAATGTAACTGAGTACTGTAGACATGAGTAAGTGTGACCTTAGCTCCTTTTTTCAAACTCCAGAGTGCAAGTACAGCGTGGAGCCGATATAACTTCACCAGAAATGCAGAGGGGGGATCCCGCTAATGCACGTAAACCAGGTTTCTGCTGCATTTTCAGTAAAGCTGCAGTCATCATCATCATCATCATAGGCAGTCCCTCGAAATCGAGGAAGACTTGCTCCACTCTAAAAGTGAGCTCTCAGGTGGCTGAACAGTCTGTGTCACAGGTGGGACAGACAGTGGTTGAAGGAAAGGGTGGGTGGAACTGGTTTGCCGCATGCTCCATCTGCTGCCTGCGCTTGCTTTCTGCATGCTCTCGGCGACGAGACTCAAGGTGCTCAGCGCCCTCCCGGATGCCTTTCCTCCACTTGGGGCAGTCTTTGGCCAGGGACTCCCAGGTGTTGGTGGGAATGTTACATTTTATCCGGGAGGCTTTGAGGGTGTCCTTGAAACGTTTCCGCTGCCCACCTGGGGCTCGCTTGCCGTGTAGGAGTTCCGAGTGGTGGGATGGAAACAGCTGCGAGAAAATTCCTGGCATATCTATGTCTTTAAAAAGTTAGATCTCCTCCCAATCTCTTGGTACATTATTGTAATCTCTTAATGTGCCCTACCCTACCTTATGAAACTGAGCTATTGAGAATAAATACGGAACTTATAGGAAATGTAGGTTAAAAGAGCTGTAATTTCTCCCTTTGTCAGCCATGGCTCAGTGGGTAGCACCTTCACCTCGGAGTCAGAAGTCCCATGCCAGACACTTGAGCAAAAAATCTAGGCTGACACTCCAGTGCAGTGCTGAGGAAGTGCTGTGCTGTCGGAGGTGCTGTCTTTCAGATGAGATGTTAAACTGAGGCCTCGCCTGTCCTCTCAGGTGGACGCAGAAGTTCCTATGGCGCTATTTCGAAGAAGAGCAGGGGAGTTATCCCCAGTATCCTGGCCAATATTTATCCCTCAATCAACCTCACTAAAACAAACTATCTGGTCATTAACACATTCGCTGTTTGTGGGAGCTTGCTGTGCGCACATTGGCAGCCATGTTTCCTACATTAGAACAATGACTGCACTTCAAAAAGTACTGCATTGGCTGTAAAGAGCTTTGGTGCATCCAGTGGCCATGAAAGGCGCTATATAAATGCAAGTCTTTCTTTTCCTTTTTCTTTAGAGTTGACATCTTTAAGTCACCTTTAAGCATCTTAAAAATGTAATCCTTTAGTTAGATTGGCCTCAAAGAATTTGTAACAATGATAAATGACCAGTTGCTACAATGCAACAGAACTGATTAACCCGGGGTGGGAGGTGGGGTTAGATTTTCAACACCCGGGGAGATCAGCCGCTCCTTATAGAAACCGTACAATTTTCATTTCCATTGATTTCATGCAAATGTTTCATGTATGTTGACAATCTACCGCAGGCTCTGAAACACATCTACCGTCTACATCCATATCTCTATAATATTTGCCTGGAGGTTCCACATCGTATAGTGGCATTAATGCATGAACCCATTGGCATGCTTTATCAGAGGCGGCTGGGAGACTGGTAGTCCTAGGAGTAAGGAAGAGACCATTGTAGACCATGTTGGAATTTGCCCTGATATCTTGACATGAGACATGAGACCGAAAAATCTCAAATGCCCTGTTACTACAGAAGTGAAGATGTCTGTGAATGAAAAGGATTTGTGTTTTTTTTCTCTGTGTTCAGTAACAACTATCTAAAATAAGGTTACAACAAGTTAAATTTTACTCCAATTCTTATTGAAGTTCCACTCACTCATATATTTTTCAATAAAAGCTTGGCAAATAATGCCATTCCTTCAATTTAGATTCTGTCATTTTTATACAGCATAAACTGCATTGGCAATAAATGTCTTTAAAACCACTAAATGCAAGTGAGTCGGGCCCCACAAATTTAAAACTATTTCTTAATCTCTGGGTAATGAAACGTGTAAATTTGGGTACTGCAATGCCAGCTCCATTAGTCAGAGCACAACATTGCTTCCCCACCGCTGAACGGTTGCCGCAATGGGAAAACATTCATTCCCACTCAGGTATGGCTGAATTGACTCCCAGTTATGATGCAGGTCTGAGAAAATGCATGACAGGACAAAGTCATTTACTAGTCCAAGTTCCAATGCGATGACTCTCACCAAACTTTCCTTCTAAGACTGATCTCACACAATATCAAATAGCAGACAATTAAAAAGGCACCATCCCTCTTTGCCAGACTACTTTTGGCAGAATTTCAAAACTTGCGCCCACAATAAAAACATTCAAGTACCTTCACGGTTTTAGAAAATTTTGATTTTGTTGTTTGTCGATCTATACTGGTCCGAATGAGACCAGTTTGTTAGTTTAGAAGGGGCGGAATGGCCTATTAAGAACATAAGAAATAGGAGAAGGAGTAGGCTATTTGGCCCCCGAGCTTGCTCCGCCATTCAATAAGATCAGGGCTGATCCGATCAAGAACTCAGCTCCACTTCCCTGTCTGCTCCCCATAACCCTTTACTCCCTGATCGCTCAAAAATATGTCTATCTCTGCTTTAAATATATTCAATGATCCAGCCTCCATAGCTCTCTGGGGCAGCGAATTCCACAGATTTACAACCCTCTGAGAGAAGAAATTCCTCCTCATCTCAGATTTAAATGGGCGACCCCTTATTCCTGTTCCTATTTACACATACCCTGGATTTACTTTCTTAAAGCATGGTTTGTCTTTCCACTGTCTTATCCCCTATATAATGTACAAGTCAAACTTAAAAATATTGGGGCCGCAAAAGGGAGGCGGGACGGGAAAGGTACTGGCTGGGAATAGCTTAAGCTTCAGTATATGGGCCCTGCGTCAGGGGGGTGCAGCGCTAATGGAGGCGTTTAACAGTTTCCGTGGTGCAAGGATGGGAAACTCCCGAGCCGGGCCGGGTGCGCTCCGAGAGAGGTCGGGGTGGGTGGGGGGGAGGAGTACCTTAAAAAAACACAAAAACATTGCCCACGCCACCACAACACAAATCGCTAAAACAATTAAAGGAACAAACACTCGCACTTACCTTTCGAGTATTTGACCTTCCTCTGCACCCAGCCGGTCATTGTGGGCAGACTTCCGGGCGGACGGATCAGGCAAAAGTCAAAACTACAGCCAGTGTCGCAGCCAGAGGCGTTGCACACCCGGCGCACCTCCTACAGGCGGTCCTGCTCAGCACTGCCGCAAAACCGGACCGGAGGATCGTGTGGGTGCTGGAGACCTGAACGCCATCTTTCAAGCTGCTCCAGAGTGAAATCCGGAACGCAGAGGACCAGAATATCCAGCCCAAAATGGTGATTAACTAATAGTAAGTGTTCCTTGGTAAAGACATGGAAATCACAAAGGAGGTGTTACTCAGTAAGATAATGGGACTAAAGGCAGATAAATCCCCTGGACCTGATGGCTTGCATCCTAGGGTCTTAAAAGAAGTAGCGGCAGGGATAGTGGATACATTGGTTGTAATTTACCAAAATTCCCTGGATTCTGGGGAGGTCCCAACAGATTGTAAAACTGCAAATGTATTTAAAAAAGGAGGCAGACAAAAAGCAGGAAACTATAGACCAGTTAGCCTAACATCTGTGGTTGGGAAAATGTTGGAGTCCATTATTAAAGAAGCAGTAGCAGGATATTTGGAAAAGCAAAATTCGGTCAGGCAGAGTCAGCATGGATTTCTGAAGGGGAAGTCATAGAATCATGTTTGACAAATTTGTTGGGAGTTCTTTGAGGATGTAACGAGCAGGGTGGATAAAGGGGAACCAGTGGATGTGGTGTATTTGGACTTCCAGAAGGCATTTGACAAGGTGCCACATAAAAGGTTACTGCACAAGATAAAAGTTCACGGGGTTAGGGGTAATATATTAGCATGGATAGAGGATTGGCTAACTAACAGAGAACACAGAGTCGGGATAAATGGTTCATTCTCGGGTTAGCAATCAGTAACTAGTGGGGTGCCGCAGGGATCAGTGCTGGGACCCCAACTATTTACAATCTATATTAATGACTTGGAAGAAGGGACTGAGTGTAATGTAGCCAAGTTTGCTGATGATACAAAGATGGAAGGAAAAGCAATGAGTGAGGAGGACACAAAAAATCTGCAAAAGGACAGAGACAGGCTAAGTGAGTGGGCAAAAATTTGGCAGATGGAGTATAATGTTGGAGAGGGTGAGGTCATGCACTTTGGCAGAAAAAAATCAAAGAGCAAGTTATTATTTAAATGGAGAAAGTGCCGCAGTACAGCGGGACTTGGGGGTACTTGTGCATGAAACACAAAAGGATAGTATGCAGGTACAGCAAGTGATCAGGATGGCCAATGATATCTTGGCCTTTATTGCAAATGGAATGGAATATAAAAGCAGGGAAGTCTTACTACAGCTATATAAGGTATTGATGAGGCCACACCTGGAATACTACGTGCAGTTTTGGTTTCCATATTTACAAAAGGATATATTTGCTTTGGAGGCAGTTCAGAAAAGGTTCGCTAGGCTGATTCCGGGGATGAAGGGGTTGACTTATGAGGAAAGGTTGAGTAGGTTGGGCCTCTACTCATTGGAATTCAGAACAATGAGAAGTGATCTTATCGAGACGAATAAGATTATGAGGGGGTTTGACAAGGTGGATGCAGAGAGGATGTTTCCACTGATGGGGGAGACTAGAACTAGAGAGCATAATCTTAGAATAAGGGGCCGCCCATTTAAAACTGAGATGAGGAGAAATTTCTTCTCTCAGAGGATTGTGAATCTGTGGAATTCGCTGCCCCAGAGAGCTGTGGAAGCTGGGACATTGAATAAATTTAAGACAGAAATAGACGGTTTTTTAATCGATAAGGAGATAAGGGGTTATGGGGAGCGGGCAGGGAAGTGGAGCTGAGTCCATGATCAGATCAGCCATGATCTTATTGAATGGCAGAGCAGGCTCGAGGGGCCATATGGCCTACTCCTGTTCCTATTTCTTATGTTATGATAGTTGATGAAACTTGATAATAATTGATGATAAAAAAATTTGATCACTATCTCTCACTATCCTCTGAAACAGAGCTTAATTATGAAGTTTAATTGGCGATTTGGTGTCTCCAATGGTCCAACACTGGACTCCCATTCACCGTGCCTGAGTTCCTTCAAGGGCTGCGTTTCACCACCTCTCTGAGGCACAAGATGGGAGACTGGGCAGCAGCAGAGAGGGTCACCTCAGGATAGGAAAAGCTTCTGGGGCCTGTTCCAACCCACAAAATCAATCGCGAAGAAGGTACCATCATCGATGGTACAGCAGTGAGGGCTACGATCTAGATTTTCTGATTACCCTTCTGAGGTGAGGTTTATGGAGTTAAATCTAATCAGGAAATAAGCATTTCAATGAGCTCTGAAGTGGCTCGGTGAGCAAGATGGAGACCGGGAAGATCCAAGGATAACTTTCCAGGCTACATGGGGACACTGGCTGATGTCCCCCCGCCCCCCACCCCCCCAGCACACTAGCTGACGTCCCCCCCCCCACCCCCCCACATCTCCCCCCCCCAACCCCCCCACCTTCCCCCCCAACCCCCACACCCCCCTCTCCCCAGCACACTAGCTAATGTTTAACCCCTAGTGCTGCCCCAACAGAGACTGGGAATTTAACTGAGAAATGTAGAGAAATAGAGGAATCTTGGAGTGCAGGTCCACAGATCCCTGAAGTTAGCAGGCCAGGTAGATAAGGTGGTTAAGGCAGCATATGGGATACTTTCCTTTGTTAGCCGAGGCACAGAATATAAGAGCAGGGAGGTTATGCTTGAACTGTATAAAACACTAGTTAGGCCACAGCTAGAGTACTGCGTGCAGTTCTGGTCACCACATTACAGGAAAGATGTAATTGCACTGGAGAGGGTACAGAGGAGATTTACGAGGATGTTGCCAGGACTGAAGAATTTTAGCTATGAGGAAAGATTGGATAGGCTGGGGGTTTTTTTCTTTGGCACAGAGAGGGCTGAGGGGAGACTTAATGGAGGTGTATAAGATTATGGAGGGCCTAGATAGAGTGGATAGGAAGGACCTATTTCTCTTAGCAGAGGGGTCAATAACCAGGGGGCAAAGATTTAAAGTAATTGGTCGAAGGATTAGAGGTGAGCGGAGGAGAATTTCTTCACCCAGAGGGCGGTGCGGGTCTGGAACTCACGGCCTGAAAGGGTGGTAGAGACAAAAACATTTGAAAAGTACTTGGATATGCACTTGAAGTGTCGTAACCTGCAGGGCTGCAGACCAAGAGCTGGAAAGTGGGATTAGGCTGGATAGCTCTTTCTTGACTAGCGCAGACACGATGAGCCGAATGGCCTCCTACTGTGCTGTAGCGTTCTCTGATTCTTCTCTAGCCCCACCAGGAGAAGCTTGGCGTACATACCCTTACAATAACATTCTCTTCCCACCCAGCTCTCTCAGTATTCTAGAATTGACACCTGGCATTACTTCATCACCGACGGTCATTAACATGCAGCAATGGTCCAGAATTGTACAGGTACCTTGTGATGGCCACATGTATGTGAGATCCATCACAGAATTTAAACATAACCTAACATCTCCATGTCAGTTTAAATGTAATTTTAACCTTAAGAAAGATCTATACTGGAGAACGGCTCACAGATACAGTCGTTTGCGAGCCTTCCCTGGCACATTAATTCAGTTCTACATTCTCTGGAAGATGGCCCACAATTACTAACTAAATTGAGTTGGGGAGTGAGTTTATGTCCGTGGATCTTCCTCGATGAAGTGATAAGATGCGTTTGAACAATTCAGTATTCTTATTTATTTAATTTATTGTTTTAATTAAATCAGAAGTTTCTGGACCAACACAAAACAACAGAAATCATATTTTCAACTTTCTACTAAGCAACAAAAGATGAGTAGATCATTAGAAAAAAATCTCACAAACACTCAAATTAAACCAAAAATTGAAGCCACAAATATTCCCAATGGTACTACTGATATTACCACAACAGTACTACTCTTGATACTGCCACTGCTACTAACACGACCACAACTGCTCCTGATGCTAGTAGTTCTCCTCTGTGTCCTGGTCACAATTTATCCCTCAGCCAACATCACAAACAGATTAATTGGTCATTTATTTAATTGCTGTTTGTGGGATCTTGCAAGTTGATGGCTGTGACTCCCTACATTACAACCGTGACTATATTCCAAAAGTGCTTCATTGGCTGTAAAGCGTGTTGGGTCGTCCTGAGGTGATGAAAGACACTATATAAATGCAAGTTCTTTCTTTAACTCTACTCTGCCTACTCAAGATGCTGCAGCAAAAGCAATGATTTTACCAGTATCCCAGTACTCCCATGACAATGAACATGTGCGTGTCAAAGTGTGGAGGTAACATTTTCAGATCGGGTTTCAATACAGATACAAGAACATAAGAAATAGGAGCAGGAGTAGGCCATTCGTCCCCTCGAACTTGCTTTGCCATTCAATAAGATCATGGCTGATCTGATCAACTCCACTTTCCTGCCTGATCCCCATAATACTCGACTCCCCTATAGTTCAATAATCTGTCTATCTCAGCTTTGAATATATTCAATGACTCAGACTTCAAAGCTCTCTGGGGCAGAGAATTCCAAAGATTCACGACCCTCTGAGAGAAGAAATTCCTCCTCATCTCCGTCTTAAATGTGCGACCCCCTTATTCTGAAACTATGCCCTCTAGTTCTAGATTCCCCCACGAGGGGAAACATCCTCTCAGTATCTACTCTGTCAAGCTCCCTCAGAATCTTATATGTTTCAATAAGATCACCTCTCATTCTTCTAAACTCCAATGAGTATAGGCCTAACCTGCTCAACATTGTTGTCCTATTGGGCCATGAGTTTTGGGGCAGATTTTTGCATGGTCCAGGTTACCCCGAGCAACACACACACATTTCTGTTCTCTGGGACTCATACAATCACAGCAGAAGGGTAAAGCTCAATGAGAAACTGCCCACTATACTCATCTGCGAAGCACACAGGAAGGTACGTAACGAGGGTATCCAATGATTAGGGTATTCCAGTAGAAACATCAGAAATTTATGCCTGCAGTTTTCTACCTGTACATAGAAATCACCAGCGCAATACCACACATATTCTCCAGAAATGATATGTTTCACAATTAATTATTTTCCTGTTTGGTACAATTAATTAGGAATTTTGCTATGTACTTCTCCATGGAAATCAAGTTAGCAATCACCGGCACACAAGCACCAGGTAAAGGTCTGAAACAAACCAGGGCCTAATGTATGAACATTACTTGCATATCAGTTAAGTTTCAGAAATGGCAAAACTGGAGACCCGTGCTTTGTAAGCCAAGATTTTGTTCCAATGTGTAACACCATTTTACATATGTGTACAAGTTTCCTCAATGGGACTGGACCACCCATTGCAGCATTGAGCCATATAGACCACGAGGTCCAATGTTCCACTGTGACCTATGCCAAGTTAGCTGATCGGCGCCGAAGCCGAATAAAGCAACAATTGGCCTCAGTGTTTCTGGGCTAGGGAGAGGGCCGCCAATAAAAAAAGCCAGGCAGGGGTTCTGCTCTGAAATGCTATCCATCGATTCCACGGACTTGTGAATACACGGACAGCAGGTGAGGATAGTGTTCGGGCTCAGCAGTGATCTGTGGAACCGTTCACTGCTTTCGATTTTGGCACATCTCTATTTGTCACAACAGGAATTCAACCCGAGTTTCACCACAAGCTGAACTTACACAAAAGAAATGGTTGCTGATGGAGACTAGTCTAATGACAGCAGATAATGGTTTCAGGAACTTAACATTGTGCATGCACTGCCTGCTCCTTTAAATGCCGAGCCAAATGAAATTGAAGACTGAAACTGAACTAGCAGATCTTCTAAATATAACGTTCCTAATAGATTCTGCATAAACTGGTGTCGGGAATAAAGCCGACAGACGGCTGGTTCTTTTTTCCAAATATGGAAAGCTTTTCCTTGCAGTTCATCAGCGTAGACCTTGGACCAAAGCACAAGCCTCTTAGGTCACATAACAACCTCCGTTCAGTCTTTCCTTATCAAAGCAGAACATACAGCACAGTCACTGGCTGTGTGACCCTCACCAATCCACGGAAAGAAAGAAAACATTTGGGAACCACCAGATCAGTGAATCCTTCAAAATTAACAAGAACTACAAACACAGTCAAGTCAAAAACTTCAGAGCCCTAAACACAATTATCACCATCACTCCTACTCACCCTAACCGGCTGGCGGAATGCAGATGCTGAAATGTTTCAAATGTGATTAAAATTGAAATTGCATACAAGGGCATCCTACTCAAACAGACCAGGTTAATGAGCAGAATATTACATTCAAACCATCAATGACTGGAAACCAGGAATTGTAAATGTACAACACAGCAATGCCATGAGTATGAGGTCAAATATTTTTATGAGAAATAAATGTCAGTCTTAACAATGATTTAATAAGGCTTCTCCCAGCCCACCCCGCCTCTGCCTTCCTTTCCTGACAGTCCTTATAATCTTGCTCTGGTACAATTCCAAAAATGTTAGCCCAAGTAGCCATTCTTCATTTGTCAACTTAGACAATGAGCATCTGTGGGCTATTCCACCCTGGGAGGTGCCGCAAAGCTAATACTTTCCTTATCTGACCTTCCCGCATGCATAGTTTTCAGCAGGGATCACTGAATTGTGATTAGAAACTTATGCTGTTGAATAAACATGGCAACAACAGAATTGCACTTATTTATGGCACCTTACCACATTGAAATGTCTCAAAGTATTATCCTTTGCTCCAGAGAATGTATTTTTGGAATACATTAATTTCTTGTATCGCTTTTTTTACGAGGACTTTGTTTTCTCCATTGTTTGTTTCCAACATTTTTTTTCCGATGTAAGTTCTGGCAAGGTAAATATTATTACAAAGCAAGTTGCAAGCCAGTTCTCAACTGGTCGTGATTTTTCACCCAGGACCAAGATTTTTCCCCAGGGATCAAATCTGCATCTTCATGATCTTTTGAGTCGGATCGACCCTGAATAGGACACTTATCAACTGAGCCATCGGGGGATCTGTTCCGAAGGTGTTAAATGGAAAACGTGCCTCAAAGGGACATCACGACCAGTTGAGAACTGGCTTGCAACTTGCCTTGTAATAATATTTACCTTGCCAGAACTTACATCGGAAAAAAAATGTTGGAAACAAACAATGGAGAAAACAAAGTCCTCGTAAAAAAAGTGATACAAGAAATTAATGTATTTTAAAAATACATTCTCTGGAGCAAATAAGAGATAAGTGGTGGGCCCCAGAAACTTAAGGATGAGCTCACCTTGGGTTGACCGGACCTTCAATGCTGCACCATTCACTGCCACGGATGCTTGGAGTTTGTATTGAGCACAGCTTCAAAGTCACAAATACTTGTCGTTTGTCAACTCCAGCAGGAGCCAAGTGTTGTATATTTTTCTCTTGAATAAGCATGGTACCTTATCACATTAAAATATCTCACAGTGTTACACTCAAATTGCTTTTCAGTACAGTGGCTGTTATGTTAGCAAACGTGGCACTCATTCTACAGTTGCAATGTCCCACAAATGCCCATGAAAAGAACAGCTAGTTAATCGGTTCCTTTGTGCTATTGAATGAGGGAAGATAATAGGCTCTTCTTTGAATGGAGGCCGACTCAATCATGGCTTTCAAAAAGGAATTGGATGAGTACAAAGTTAAAGCACATGGGATTGGAGGTAGTGTGCTGACGTGGATTGAGAACTGGTTGGCAGACAGAAAGCAAAGAGTAGGAGTAAATGGGTACTTTTCAGAATGGCAGGCAGTGACTAGTGGGGTACCGCAAGGTTCTGTGCTGGGGCCCCAGCTGTTTACATTGTACATTAATGATTTAGACGAGAGGATTAAATGTAGTATCTCCAAATTTGCGGATGACACTAAGTTGGGTGGCAGTGTGAGCTGCGAGGAGGATGCTATGAGGCTGCAGAGTGACTTGGATAGGTTAGGTGAGTGGGCAAATGCATGGCAGATGAAGTATAATGTGGATAAATGGGAGGTTATCCACTTTGGTGGTAAAAACAGAGAGACAGACTATTATCTGAATGGTGACAGATTAGGAAAAGGGGAGGTGCAACGAGACCTGGGTGTCATGGTACATCAGTCATTGAAGGTTGGCATGCAGGTACAGCAGGCGGTTAAGAAAGCAAATGGCATGTTGGCCTTCATAGCGAGGGGATTTGAGTACAGGGGCAGGGAGGTGTTGCTACAGTTGTACAGGGCTTTGGTGAGGCCACACCTGGAGTATTGTGTACAGTTTTGGTCTCCTAACTTGAGGAAGGACATTCTTGCTATTGAGGGAGTGCAGCGAAGATTCACCAGACTGATTCCCGGGATGGTGGGACTGACCTATCAAGAAAGACTGGATCAACTGGGCTTGTATTCACTGGAGTTCAGAAGAATGAGAGGGGACCTCATAGAAACGTTTAAAATTCTGATGGGTTTAGACAGGTTAGATGCAGGAAGAATGTTCCCAATGTTGGGGAAGTCCAGAACCAGGGGTCACAGTCTAAGGATAAGGGGTAAGCCATTTAGGACCGAGATGAGGAGAAACTTCTTCACCCAGAGAGTGGTGAACCTGTGGAATTCTCTACCACAGAAAGTTGTTGAGGCCAATTCACTAAATATATTCAAAAGGGAGTTAGATGAAGTCCTTACTACTAGGGGGATCAAGGGGTATGGTGAGAAAGCAGGAAGGGGGTACTGAAGTTTCATGTTCAGCCATGAACTCATTGAATGACGGTGCAGGCTAGAAGGGCCGAATGGCCTACTTCTGCACCTATTTTCTATGTTTCTATGTAAAACACATTTCCAGGGCTACGGGGAGAGCACGGGAGAATGGGACTAGCTGAAGTGCTCTAGCAAGAGAGCCGGCATGGGTCGAATGGCCTTCTGTGCTGTAACTATTCTATGATTCTATGAATAGGGTAATAGGATCTCTAACATCCACCTGAATAGGCCTTTGTATAATATAACAGTCAAAGAATGGAATCTCCAACAATGCAGCAGTCTCCCCTATACTGCACCAGAGTGTCGGCCCAGATTATGAGCTGAGAGATGAGAGTACTACCAATGGAGTCAAACGGAGACCAGTGATGGCACATTATTGGTAATCGTGGTTTGGTGAAGCAGTTCCAATTAACGATTTGAGCTTTGATCGTTCAAATTATAGCTTGACAATCATGTCTTTTTCATACTTCACAGACACAATGGGCCAAATATCCTCCTTCTGTGCTTTTCTTTCACGGTGCTGTGCACGTTTAAAGTGCAGTTATACGTGGAAATAAAAATAATTTTAAAAAGGACTTGTATTGGCACACCATTCAAATAAAAGTCAATAATGGGCCAGTGACAGTTATAGTGACTGCAGTGAAAAATGATCAAATTTGAAGATAGTATAAAAATAAGTGGGGCAATAGAATTAGAGGCGGCAACTTAGAAATTACAGACTGAGTTGGACACGGTGGCCCGGATTTTGCAGTCAGCGGCGAAGTGATGGCGCTCGCCACCGACCTCGAAGAAAGCTGCCCACAAACCTTTCGCAGGCTCTGTGGTGCCGATTTCACCTTACCAATTGTTAATTCTGGCACCATCTATAGGGGATCTCTGGCATCCAGCAACAGTAATGTCATCAAGCAGGCTAAGCAGCCAATCAGATTGAAGAATTCTTCCAGCTAGCAAACCAGGAAATAACAAACAGGTTTCATCATTCACTAATAATTCTGCAAAAAGCAAAATAAATATTGGGATATGCACATGGGTTGAAGGTAGAAGCTGAAATACCATAAACAAACATCAAAAATTAAAATTATTATTTTTAATTTAAAATATCTATGAAATTTTTATCATGGAATGGAGAAAATGACAATCCACAAAATAAAATTAGTTTTTCAGGGTCAGAGAGGTCGTTCAGCACCAATTATAACTTAGCACACTGTTAAAAACTCAGAACAGCTCATTCAACAAGGCTTAACTTTTTCCAAATGTTTTCACAGTGGGAATAGAGAGTAAAATGTAGAAGTTCACGTCAATTCAATGATTTCTAGTTGATTTCCATCTGTGAGGACTGCAACAGTGCACCCTGTGGAGGAGCAGGGTATCACTGACAGCAACTTCTGGGTTTCCACGTTTAAATGCGCATGTGCCAACTCCAGAGGTTGCTGTCAGCGATACAGAGTAATGACAGCAAACACTGACAGTTCGCCATCATTATGACCGCAAATTTCGGCCCATTATGCAAGTGACCAGAGCAATGGTAGATGAAATTTAAGGCAGACAAGTATGAAGTGCTACACTGAGAGGGAGATAATAGATGACACGTGGACTTTATGAATGGTGCTGAACTAGCTGATGACGATGCTGAAAGTGACCCAGGAGTCTAAGTAGACTCAATGGCAAACATATCCAACAATACAGAGCAGCAATCAAAAAAGCCAAATGCACAGCCAAAACAGTAGACTATATGACAGAGGAGGTAATGATCAAACTTTATAGTGCTCTGACCTGATCACACCTTTAATAATGCATCCAGTTCAAGTTGCCAAGAATCATAGGAGAGGCACTGGAGGCAGTGCAGAAAAGAGCAACCAGGCAGATCTCTGATGCCAGGAGCCTGAGTTATGAGGGAAGATCAGAGAAACTTGGAGTCTGCAGCCAAAAAATAAAAATGATGCGCCTGAGAAGTGCTTCGAGGCATAGAGAAATAGACTATTGTTCAGGGTATAGAAAATGTTAATTCATAATATTACCTTGAATTAAGCTGCAGGAGTAGAAGAAAAGAACACAGGTTCAAACTGGTAAAACTGGTGTCAGGAAATTTCTCTTCGCACAATGTGGGGATTTTTGACTTTGGGCGATTGTGTAAAACATGTGAAGCGTGCTCAGCCACCCGCTTAACACCTCTCCCGATTTTTGTTTCCATCGAAGTCGATATTGTGCATTTTACACTTATTGGCAAAAGTCAAAAAATGACCCCCACTGAACGATCAACGCATGAAATAACTCTGCTGGTAGAGCAGTGGAAGAGAAACTGTTCCCTTCTCCTCCTCCCCCCCACCCCCCCCCAGACTTGCCCGAGTGCTGGCAGGCAGCCTACATGGCACCCAATCCTCACCTGCTGACAGCTGCCCAGCTGCCCCTTTACGCTGGTGAGATTAGGACAGGAAGTTAGTGTCAGCTGGGCCGCCTGCGGAGAGTCACGACCAGGCAGTCCACTGGTTTCCACCCGGGATTTAAAACTCCCCCTGTAGAAGTCAATCGATTCAAGAGATGGATGATCTAATACTGCTAACATGTCAGCTATCCAAAGGAGTCAAACCTTACGTTAATCTCAGCAATTTATATCAATCTCAGCAACTGTACCTTTATAATCCGCATGCAGTTAATGCTGATTTATGGTGACGTAACTGAACTGTCTTTGTAAGGGAATTCAGAAGAAACTTCTTTACCGAAAGAGTGGTGAGAATATGGAATTCGCTACCACAGGGAGTGGTTGAAGCAAATAGCATAAATGCATTTAAGGGGGGGGCTGGACAAGCATATGAGGGAGAAGGGGTAGATTTAGATGAGGAAAGATGGGAGGAGGCTCGAGTGGAGCATAAACACTGGCATGGACTGGTTGGGCTGAATCTGTGCCATATATCCTATCTAATCCTATATAATCCTATGTAAGTAATCCTATGTTATTTACTTCATGAATTAACCCTATCTACTAATTATCTGCATACTCGATGTTTAAGTTTAATTACTGCTGATCGTGTTTTGAGGTAAATAAATAGTTGACAGACAGCAAGTTGTTGTCCGAGTTCTTCGATAATTTGGCTCGAAAGGGTTAATTCACTCTCTCAGTAGCTTGTGGGTATCCTAATTGGAGGTAGGTTGAGTAAATGCGAATACAATCCGAACTGGTCAATGTCACAGTTCAGCGAGCCAAACTTAGGGCATCATTCACTCCAAAGCATAAAACAGGTGGTAAACCCCAGTCTGCTTCTTTAGGAGGAGTCAAGTATTCTGGTTAGGATGTATACTGAGAACAGGGAAGCATGTGGGAAAAACAATGCGGGTATAATGAGAGATTTTAATTTTCTCACAGACTGGGAGAGGCAGAACAGCTCAAGTCGTAAAGGCAATGGGTTTCAAGAATGTATTCAGGACAGTTTTCATAGAATCATAGAAAATTACAGCACGGAAGGAGGCAACTTCAGTCCATCGTGTCCGCGCCGGCCAACCAAGAACTATCCAGCTTAATCCCACTTTCCAGCTCTTGGTCCATAGCCCTGCAGGTTACAGCACTTTAAGTGCACATCAAGTATCTTTTAAATGTGGTGACGGTTTCTGTCTCTATCACCCTTTCAGGTAGTGAGTTCCAGACCCCCACAACCCTCTGAGTGAAGAAATTAGCCCTCAAATCCCCTCTAAGCCTCCCTCCAATTACTTTAAATCTATGCCCCCTGTTTGTTGATCCCTCTGCCAAGGGAAATAGGTCCTTCCTATCCACTCTATCCAGGCCCCTCATAATTTTATACACCTCTAGAACAATATGTTTTAGAATCAACAAGGGAACAGGCCATGCTAGATTTAATGAGGAGTAACAACGTAGAATTAGTTAACAATCAGACGGTACGTGAACATCTTGGGAATAGTGATCATAATATGATTGGATTTGATGTTAGGTTTGAGAGGGAGAAGGAAAGCCACAAACCAGAGTTTTAAATTAAATAAGGCAAACTTTAAGAACAAACATAAGAACATAAGAAATAGGAACAGAAGTAGGCCATACGGTCCCTCGAGCCTGCTCCTCCATTTAATAAGATCATGGCCGAACTGATCATGGACTCAGTTCCATTTCCCCGCCCACTCCCCATAACCCCTTATCCCCTTATCGTTTAAGAAACTGTCTATTTCTGTCTTAAATGTATTCAATGTCCCAGCTTCCACAGCTCTCTGCGGCAGCGAATTCCACAGATTCAAAACCCTCTGAGAGAAGAAATTTCTCCTCATCTCTGTTTTAAATGGGCGGCCCCTTATTCTAAGATCATGCCCTCTAATTCTAGTCTCCCCCATCAGTGGAAACATCCTCTCTGCATCCACTTTGTCAAGCCCCCTCATAATCTTATATGTTTCGATAAGATCACCTCTCATTCTTCTGAATTCCAATGAGTAGAGACCCAACCTACTCAACCTTTCCTCATAAGTCAACCCCCTCATCCCCGGAACCAACCTAGTGAACCTTCTCTGAACTGCCTCCAAAGCAAGTATATCCTTTCGTAAATATGGAAACCAAGGCTGCACACAGTATTCCAGGTGTGGCCTCACCAATACCTTATATAGCTGTAGGAAGACTTCCCTGCTTTTATATTCGATCCCTTTGCAATAAAGGCCAAGATACCATTAGCCTTCCTGATCACTTGCTGTACCTGCATACTGTCCTTTTGTGTTTCATGCACAAGTACCCCCAGGTCCTGCTATACTGCGGCACTTTGTAATCTTTCTCCATTTAAATAATAACTTGCTCTTTGATTTTTCTGCCAAAGTGCATGACCTCACACCTTCCAACATTATACTCCATCTGCCAAATTTTTGTCCACTCACTTTTGCAGATTTTTTGTGTCCTCCTCACTCATTGCTTTTCCTCCCATCTTTGTATCGTCAGCAAACTTGGCTACGTTACACTCAGTCCCTTCTTCCAAGTCGTTGATATAGATTGTAAATAGTTGAAGGGTTGAGAGATACATTGACTGTAGTTAACTGGGCTGAATGGATAAACGTACAAACAAACAGTGGGAAGCATTCAAGGATCTATTTGGTACGATATGAAACAAAACCAGCACAAACCCTTACAATGTAATGGAAAAAGTAATGGGACTTTACCCCAGGGTATTAAAATAAATAGGGGAAGAAATTGCAGATGCATTAGTTATAATTTTCCAAAGCTCTCTAGATTCAGGAATAGCGCCGATGGATTGGAAAATTCTATCCATGTTACTCCTTGAGAAAGAGAGAGAGTGCAGAAGGCTACAGGTCTGTCTTTTTAACGTCACTTGTGGGATGTTACTGGAATCTATCAAGGACAGTGTGATTGAGCACTTGGACAAGCATAAGCTGATCAAAGAGCGTCAACATAGATTTGTGAAGGTCAGGGTTTGTCGGACTAATCTAGTTGAATTTTTTGTGGAAATCTATATGAACTTTCGGAAGGCATTTTATACGGTTCTGCACAAGAGATTATCAAAAGTGAAAGAGCACAGACTTGGAGGTAACCTTGTGGAATGGGTTGCCAATTGGTTAGGAGATAGGACACAGAGAAAGGGAACATTCTCAATTGATGGGATATGACAAGTGGTGTTCCCTGGGGATCTGTACTTTTCACCGTACACTATCAATGAGTTGTATATCCAAGTTTTCAGATGGCTCTATATTAGGAGTCATAGTAAGATGTGTAGATGGGAGCAGGAAGTTACAAAGGGACACAGACGGACTAAATGAGTGGGCAAAATTATTGCAGATGGAGTTCAATGTGGAGACGTGTGAGGTTAACAACAACTTACATTTATTTGGCATCTTTAATATAGGAAAACATCTCAAAGCATTTTACGGGAGCATAATCAGACAAAAATTGACATTGGAGGAGTTAATGGGAGGGGTAACTAAAAACCTGGTCGTAGCAAATGTGGGACACTGTACTTGTTATAGTGCAAGTCAATTTCTATTGTAGAGCAAGTCTATTTTCTGGCTCACCGAACATCAATAAAGCAAATAATGTGTAATTAGCACAATTTACCCCCATTAGTATACTGAATATAGCTGTGAATGAAATTGTGGAAACAGAATCACTGATCTAATTCCACCTCCTATACTCTATCTAAGCACAGCCAGAGCAAAACAGCAAACATACTGGAGCTATAATGAAAACAGCATTCTCAGTCCACTTACCCACTGTAAACGAGGACAGCTCGGCTATCAGTAAAAGGCGTCACTCTGCAGAAAGCACCATCACTCCAGGTATCTGATATCAAGGTCATCTAGAACTGGATCAGCACGTGACTCACTAGTGCCCCCAGATACCACGTGTCCATGGATAGTGCTACAATTATCAATAAAGAACTCAATGTGCAAGGGGCACTATCTCACCACCTAGCTGGTGTTCCAGAGACAACTCTGACAGCAGCAATGCAAGACTCACTCCCAAGGCAGAGCTATCACTCCAAGTTTCTCATCACTATTTCGATCACTGATGTGCGAAATATTTGAGTCGCCACTTAAATTTTACATTCCATCACCAATGCTACATGACTCAGTAACATATGGCACTAGGCAACATTAAAAAAATAACTTCTACAATTTACAGAAGTCAAGTATTCCCCAAAACTATTAACTTTGCAGCCAGATTGAGCAAGGTGGGGTGCGGGGGAATTATCCAGGTTTCTCAATCCTTGTGTCCAACTACTTAGCCCAGCCGGAAAGTGTGCACCAGACATGGAAAGAATCAGGTTAAGCTTAGATTCCTCCACTCGGTTGAATAGTTTGACAACACACACCATCTGAGCACACACAAGAACGGCCACTTGGGAGAAGTGGCTAGTAGTGGCTCAAGTGCTTGCTGGGAGAGGAACGAGAGAATCCATCACAGCAGGCCACTCCTACACAGCTAGCACTGAACAATTAGAATGGTAGAGGTCTGGGAGCAGGTTGACTGCCTTCCTCCTTCACCTGGGAATAGCAGCCAGCACTTGCAGGGAGGGAGTCCATCATCATAGGCAGTGCCTCGAAGTCGAAGAAGACTTGCTTCCACTCTAAAAGTGAGTTCTTAGGTGACTGAACAGTCCAATACGGGAATTACAGTCTCCGTCACAGTTGGGACAGACAGTGGTTGAAGGAAAGGGTGGGTGGGGAGTCTGGTTTGCCGCACGCTCGTTCCGCTACCTGCGCTTGCTTTCTGCATGCTCTCGGCGACGAGACTCGAGGTGCTCAGCGCCCTCCCGGATGCTCTTCCTCCACTTAGGGTGGTCTTTGGCCGGGGACTTCCAGGTGTTGGTGGGGATGTTGCATTTTATCAAGGAGGCTTTGAGGGTGCCCTTGAAACGTTTCCTCCACCCACCTGGGGCTCGCTTGTTGTGTAGGAGTTCCGAGTAGCTCCATGAGCAGGCAGATAAGCAAACGTTGACGATGACAGTAAGAAGTCCAACATTGTAGCAAGTGGGCCGTGCAAGTTCCATTTCTCCGCGCACGACTGCAGCTTAGAAGGACAAGACGCTGCCTTTGATAATTGTGCTCCTGTGTGTCCAGCACAAATCAAGAAAGCAGTCCAAATAAAGGGAAGCATCTTTAAAAAAAAAAGCTGTAGGACAACCTCTCTCAGAAGGACCTCTCTCAGACAACGCTGCACAGACCGGCACAGACACGAAGGGCCAATTGGCCTCCTTCTGTGTCGTAATTTTTCTGTGATTCTACGATTCTAACATTTGTTGCTTGGACAGTGTTTGTTTCCAGGGACACGACCCAAAACATGCTATTTGTAAAGCACGTTACCATCCTTAATTTTGTTGCACTCTTCTAAATTCCTCGCCCGTCTTTCACCATGGTTACTAGAAGGCCTAGAGATACCCAGAAAGCCCAACGCTTTATAAGGAATCTTTGGGACGAGCCCATAAGCTTTTGGCCAGCTGCTGGTTGGCAGATCATAACTGCAATTATCAAAAGGAAAAAACAAATTTGTAATAGTTCAGGAATCTCATTCAATCATTTACTGTAACAAGCTGTGCATCAGGTTTGCTGTCATAGAAACCACTTGCCAGTACCAAGTTGCGTAAGACGCATATTTAGCTTTTAAGCTGCCCATCCTCCCCACTCTCACCATTTTTTATTTAAATGGTTCTATCCCGGTGTTTACAGAGACCCTGAGTTGCTGGCAGACCTGCAACCAGCAATTAAGGCAGGGCTGTGAACTTCTTGACAAAACAAGAAGCTTTTCCCACTCTTGGGAGCCATTACAGAGAATATCAAAGATTTAAGGAGTAGAACATACCAATGACGGAGCTAAAACTAAAGCCATTAGAAATTTGCAGGTGTGAATCATCCTTGGGGGGTG